>NC_058084.1:491682739-492017125 GCF_014858855.1 Bufo gargarizans | reverse complement strand
TGGAAGCATTATCTGCTGCAATCCAACCGACCACCTGGTCGCACTGGTCTGACTTCATTTCCCAGTTTTCAAGTCGGCACAGGACTCCACTTTTGAAGCTAGGTATCTTGGATGATTGTTTTTCTTGTGCTCTGGCAGCAGGCACAGTTTCGCCACACCCAGGGTCACGGCCTCTGCGTGCACCATCAGCATCACGGCCACTGTCCCATCCCTTACTGCTCGTCTTCTTCATATCAAATGTTATATATGATGAGTGGCTCCGATATGTTCCTGACTGGAAGATATTGACAAAGTTCTTAGCTTTTAACATCGGCATGAGGAATTAGCTAGTATTGTCAGTTGCGTATTATTTTGGTGCATTTTCTGCAGTAATTTTTGTATTTATATATTTTTTCATCTGCACAATGTATTATTTTGTGTAAGATGTCCTTGTGGTGCATGTGGTCCACCCCGGCATCCTCCATTGTACGCATTTTTTGCTGGGGATTGCCGTTATCTGCGGACCACATGCGGAGGAATTGCTCCACGGTTATAAACACACTACAGTGTTTGGGTTTGGAGCATTTCCACCAGTTTAGGCCACTTTTTTCAGTGAGTTTTGATCACCTTTATGAGCATAATATAAGCACTGGTAAAGAACTTACTTTACCGGGAAGGGAAGTATAGGATAAGCACATAACACCTATACTTGTACCTCCCCCACCGAGATCCCCTTGTAATGGTAGATGACAATAGGGATCCAAGTTCCAAATTCATCTCCACGACGACCCAAGAGAAATGACAATTCTATTACCTCAGTCCCCATAAGGTCATCCACCAATGTCCCGACATTAGCGAATACTCCCGAACATCACATTTCCACTTCCTTTCACACACTTCCAAAACATCATGAGTCACATCCGGTTGACTATTCTACGGTCATCCCGATTGCCCCACCCCCCACTGCCATTTACCAGTCTGCTACTTGTAATTCAACATCTGCAGTCACAGCAGTCACACCAATACCAAAAGAGACGGCCAGATCATATCCAGTTAGGCACACTCATATTGCCTTATCGCCCTCCACTCCCACATCGGATACAGACATTTTAAATTTTTCCACACATAGCGAACTCATCCCCAGTCCAGAACATTTTTTAGCATTACCCCCCAACCTTCCAAAAAACTTACAGCCCCCAGTAACTCACAGCCTATAATCTCAAGTATCCAACACTACTCCTAAAGTCAAAGATATTGCAGCCTTCTCATTGGCCCACAAGCTAGAAGCAGGGAGGGATCATGTGTACTGATTTTAAAAAAATCTCGAATATTCGCTATATTGCTATATATTCTTGTTTTAGAATATTACGAATATTTAAAAAAACTAATATATAGCACTATATCGAATATATTAGTTTTTTAGAATATTTGTCTTTTTTTCCATCTCAAGTCATGATCCCTCCCTGCAGGATGCAGCCAATAGTGAAATACCGTCACATGAATTGGAGTAAAGCAGGGTTTATTATACTCACAATACACAGGTAAAAACGAGCAGTGTACAAAGGGATCAATTACCCGACCCGGGTTTCGCTCAGTCGAGCTTCGTCAGGGATATTCGACTGAGCGAAACCCGGGTCGGATGATTGATATTTTTGTACACTGCTCATTTTTACCTGTGTATTGTGAGTATAATAAACCCTGTTTTACTCCAATTCATGTGACGGTATTTCACTATTGGCTGCATCCTTGGTGTTCCATAGAAGCCTGGAAGGGAGATGGGGAAAGGCTTTGATTGGCCTGTATGCTTTCCCATGTCCGCTATTATATGACTGGTTTCGAATGTGGAATTTCTGCTAATCCTGAGGCAGCACGGTCCAACAAAAAGAAACGCATCTACCTGTGTGAATTGTACCCACTTCACCCTTGGGACTTGCGACGCAATTAGGCAACGTACGTCTTGAGGATGTACAAAATTCAGGCTCATCACACAATCTATCCAAAACTCATCAGAAAGCAATTATTAATATAGCCAAAAACAAAGATTTAGTAATTGAAAATGCAGACAAGGGCGGAGAAATAGTCATCCTCAACACTAAGGACTACAATAGAGAAGCCCTCAATATCCTCTCTGATGGCATTTACTATTGTCAACTTCCAAAAGACCCCACAGAAGAATTTAATAAACAACTCCTCACCCTAATCACTCTAGATTACGAAGATAAAATTATTACTAAACAAGAAAAACATTTTCTACTTATTGCAAACCCCTCTGTACCCCATATTTTTTGCCAAAAATTCATAAACCACTCACCAATCCCCCTGGTCAACCCATTATATTGGGAATTAATTTATTAACCTGTAACTCATCAGCCTATGTGGATAGCCTATTGCAAAAATATGTAGTTACTTTACCCTCCTATATTCAAGACTTGGGCCAACTTATTACAATCCTTAAAAATTTCAGCTGGAGTAATGATCTGTTATGGGTGACACTAGATGTGTCATCACTATACAGTAACATCATCCATGAATTAGGTACCAAGGCTGTGGAGAACTTTTTCTACACAGACCCTTTCATGCCCCCCAAGCAAAGAAGGTTCATCTTAGACACCATATCTTTTATTCTCAAACACAATTATTTTAACTATAACAATAGATTTTATATCGAAACAAGAGACATGGAGATGGGAACCAAGTTCGCCCCATCCTATGCCGATCTATTCATGGGGGCTTTTGAGGAATCTTTTGGCTTCATGCACCACCCTAATATTAAACTTTATAAATGCTATCTAGATGACATTTTTATTTGGCAAGGAACGAGGACACTTTTAGAAGATTTTTATCTCAAATATTAATAAATATTTTGATATTAAATAATAATTAAATATTAATCAAAATAATTGGAACCTCAGTTTTACCGCCCAGATAGATACGACTACCGCCATATTTCTTGATCTCCAACTCCTCATTCAGAACAGCAAGATTAAGACTAGCACACACTTTAAAAGCTGCTTAGACTATAAGAGATGTCACTGTCATAAATAGAAGCGGAATATACTTTATGGTCAAATGCGGAGGATTCGGAAAAATTGTTCGAATGATGCAGTTATGAAGGACCAAATAGGAATCTTGAAGTCCAGATTTATAGAAAAGGAGTATCCCGAAGGCCTAATTCTAGACGCAATCCAGAGAATAGAAAAAGAAACAAACTGCTTACTTCCCAAACACCAGATTGAGAAAAACAAACCACAAACCTATGAGGGCAATATACATATTTATAACCTTATTACTAGAGTTGAGCGAACACCTGGATGTTCGGGTTCGAGAAGTTCGGCCGAACTTCCCGGAAATGTTCGGGTTCGGGATCCGAACCCGATCCGAACTTCGTCCCGAACCCGAACCCCATTGAAGTCAATGGGGACCCGAACTTTTCGGTACTAAAAAGGCTGTAAAACAGCCCAGGAAAGGGCTAGAGGGCTGCAAAAGGCAGCAACATGTAGGTAAATCCCCTGCAAACAAATGTGGATAGGGAAATGAATTAAAATAAAAATTAAATAAATAAAAATTAACCAATATCAATTGGAGAGAGGTCCCATAGCAGAGAATCTGGCTTCACGTCACCCACCACTGGAACAGTCCATTCTCAGATATTTAGGCCCCGTCACCCAGGCAGAGGAGAGAGGTCCCGTAACAGAGAATCTGTCTTCATGTCAGCAGAGAATCAGTCTGCATGTCATAGCAGAGAATCAGGCTTCACGTCAGCCACCACTGCAACAGTCCATTGTCATAAATTTAGGCCAAGCACCCAGGCAGAGGAGAGAGGTCCTGTAACAGACAATCTGGCTTCATATCAGCAGAGAATCAGTCTTCATATCATAGCAGAGAATCAGGCTTCACGTCAGCCACCAATGCAACAGTCCATTGTCAGATATTTAGGCCCAGCACCCAGGCAGAGGAGAGAGGTCCCGTAACAGACAATCAGGCTTCACGTCAGCCACCAGTGCAACAGTCCATTGGCATATATTTAGGCCCAGCACCCAGGCAGAGGAGAGAGGTCCCGTAACAGAGAATCTGGCTTCATGTCAGCAGAGAATCAGTCTGCATGTCATAGCAGAGAATCAGGCTTCACGTCAGCCACCACTGCAACAGTCCATTGTCATAAATTTAGGCCAAGAACCCAGGCAGAGGAGAGAGGTCCCGTAACAGACAATCTGGCTTCATGTCAGCAGAGAATCAGTCTTCATATCATAGCAGAGAATCAGGCTTCACGTCACCCACCACTGGAACAGCCCATTCTCAGATATTTAGGCCCCGGGTACCCAGGCAGAGGAGAGAGGTCCCATAACAGAGAATCTGTCTTCATGTCAGCAGAGAATCAGTCTGCATGTCATAGCAGAGAATCAGGCTTCACGTCAGCCACCAATGCAACAGTCCATTGTCAGATATTTAGGCCCAGCACCCAGGCAGAGGAGAGAGGTCCCGTAACAGACAATCTGGCTTCATGTCAGCAGAGAATCAGTCTTCATATCATAGCAGAGAATCAGGCTTCACGTCACCCACCACTGTAAGAGTCAATTTTCATAAATTTAGGCCCAGCACCCAGGCAGAGGAGAGAGGTCCCGTAACAGACAATCTGGCTTCATGTCAGCAGAGAATCAGTCTTCATATCATAGCAGAGAATCAGGCTTCACGTCAGCCACCAATGCAACAGTCCATTGTCAGATATTTAGGCCCAGCACCCAGGCAGAGGAGAGAGGTCCCATAGCAGAGAATCAGGCTTCACGTCAGCCACCAATGCAACAGTCCATTGTCAGATATTTAGGCCCAGCACCCAGGCAGAGGAGAGAGGTCCCGTAACAGACAATCAGGCTTCACGTCAGCCACCAGTGCAACAGTCCATTGGCATATATTTAGGCCCAGCACCCAGGCAGAGGAGAGAGGTCCCGTAACAGAGAATCTGGCTTCATGTCAGCAGAGAATTAGTCTGCATGTCATAGCAGAGAATCAGGCTTCACGTCACCCAACATTGGAACAGTCCATTGGCATATTTTTAGGCCCCGGCACCCAGACAGAGGAGAGGTTCATTCAAATTTGGGTAGCCTCGCAATATAATGGTAAAATGAAAATAAAAATAGGATTGAATGAGGAAGTGCCCTGGCGTACAATAATATATGGTTAAGGGGAGGTAGTTAATGTCTAATCTGGACAAGGGACGGACAGGTCCTGTGGGATCCATGCCTGGTTCATTTTTATGAGCGTCAGCTTGTCCACATTGGCTGTAGACAGGCGGCTGCGTTTGTCTGTAATGACACCCCCTGCCGTGCTGAATACACGTTAAGACAAAACGCTGGCCGCCGGGCAGGCCAGCACCTCCAAGGCATAAAAGGCTAGCTCTGGCCACGTGGACAATTTAGAGACCCAGTAGTTGAATGGGGCCGAACCATCAGTCAGTACGTGGAGGGGTGTGCACACGTACTGTTCCACCATGTTAGTGAAATGTTGCCTCCTGCTAACACGTTGCGTATCAGGTGGTGGTACAGTTAGCAGTTAGTTGACAAAACTTTTCCACATCTCTGCCATGCTAACCCTGCCCTCAGAGGAGCTGGCTGTGACACAGCTGCCTTGGCGACCTCTTGCTCCTCCTCTGCCTTGGCCTTGGGCTTCCACTTGTTCCCCTGTGACATTTGGGAATTCTCTCAGTAGCGCGTCTACCAACGTGCGCTTGTACTCGCGCATCTTCCTATCACGCTCCAGTGCAGGAAGTAAGGTGGGCACATTGTCTTTGTAGCGTGGATCCAGCAGGGTGGCAACCCAGTAGTCCGCACAGGTTAAAATGTGGGCAACTCTGCTGTCGTTGCGCAGGCACTGCAGCATGTAGTCGCTCATGTGTGCCAGGCTGCCCAGGGGTAAGGACAAGCTGTCCTCTGTGGGAGGCGTATCGTCATCGTCCTGCCTTTCCCCCCAGCCACGCACCAGTGATGGACCCGAGCTGCGTTGGGTGCCACCCCGCTGTGACCATGCTTCATCCTCATCCTCCTCCACCTCCTCCTCATCCTCGTCCTCCTCGTCCTCCAGTAGTGGGCCCTGGCTGGCCACATTTGTACCTGGCCTCTGCTGTTGCCAAAAGCCTCCCTCTGAGTCACTTCGAAGAGACTGGCCTGAAAGTGGTAAAAATGACCCCTCTTCCTCCTCCTCCTCCTCCTCCTCCTCCTGGGCCACCTCCTCTTCTATCATCGCCCTAAGTGTTTTCTCAAGGAGACATAGAAGTGGTATTGTAACGCTGATAACGGCGTCATCGCCACTGGCCATGTTGGTGGAGTACTCGAAACAGCGCAACAGGGCACACAGGTCTCGCATGGAGGCCCAGTCATTGGTGGTGAAGTGGTGCTGTTCTGTAGTGCGACTGACCCGTGCGTGCTGCAGCTGAAACTCCACTATGGCCTGCTGCTGCTCGCACAGTCTGCCCAGCATGTGCAAGGTGGAGTTCCACCTGGTGGGCACGTCGCATATGAGGCGGAGAGCGGGAAGGCCGAAGTTACGCTGTAGCGCAGACAGGCGAGCAGCAGCAGGATGTGAACGCCGGAAGCGCGAACAGACGGCCCGCACTTTATGCAGCAGCTCTGACATGTCGGGGTAGTTGTGAATGAACTTCTGCACCACCAAATTCAGCACATGCGCCAAGCAAGGGATGTGCGTCAAACTGGCTAGTCCGAGAGCTGCAACGAGATTTCGCCCATTATCACACACCACCAGGCCGGGCTTGAGGCTCACCGGCAGCAACCACTCGTCGGTCTGTTGTTCTATACCCCGCCACAACTCTTGTGCGGTGTGGGGCCTGTCCCCCAAACATATGAGTTTCAGAATGGCCTGCTGACGTTTACCCCGGGCTGTGCTGAAGTTGGTGGTGAAGGTGTTTGGCTGACTAGATGAGCAGGTGGAAGAAGAGGAGGAGGAAGTCGAGTAGGAGGAGGTGGCAACAGGAGGCAAAGAATGTTGCCCTGTGATCCTTGGCGGCGGAAGGACGTGCGCCAAACAGCTCTCCACCTGGGGCCCAGCTGCCACTACATTTACCCAGTGTGCAGTTAGGGAGATATAGCGTCCCTGGCCGTGCTTACTGGTCCACGTATCTGTGGTTAGGTGGACCTTGCCACAGATGGCGTTGCGCAGTGCACACTTGATTTTATCGGATACTTGGTTGTGCAGGGAAGGCTTGACTCTCTTGGAGAAGTAGTGCCGGCTGGGAACAACATACTGTGGGACAGCAAGCGACATGAGCTGTTTGAAGCTGTCTGTGTCCACCAGCCTAAATGACAGCATTTCATAGGCCAGTAGTTTAGAAATGCTGGCATTAAGGGCCAGGGATCGAGGGTGGCTAGGTGGGAATTTACGCTTTCTCTCAAATGTTTGTGAGATGGAGAGCTGAACGCTGCCGTGTGACATGGTTGAGATGCTTGGTGACGGAGGTGGTGGTGGTGTTGGTGGTACATCCCCTGTTTGCTGGGCGGCAGGTGCCAACGTTCCTCCAGAGGCGGAGGAAGAGGCCGAGGCGGCAGCAGCAGAAGAGGCCGAGGCGGCAGCAGCAGAAGAGGCCGAGGCGGCAGCAGCAGAAGAGGTAGCAGGGGGAGCCTGAGTGACTTCCTTGGTTTTAAGGTGTTTACTCCACTGCAGTTCATGCTTTGCATGCAGGTGCCTGGTCATGCAGGTTGTGCTAAGGTTCAGAACGTTGATGCCTCGCTTCAGGCTCTGATGGCACAGCGTGCAAACCACTCGGGTCTTGTCGTCAGCACATTGTTTGAAGAAGTGCCATGCCAGGGAACTCCTTGAAGCTGCCTTTGGGGTGCTCGGTCCAAGATGGCGGCGGTCAGTAGCAGGCGGAGTCTCTTGGCGGCGGGTGTTCTGCTTTTGCCCACTGCTCCCTCTTTTGCTACGCTGTTGGCTCGGTCTAACCACTGCCTCTTCCTCCGAACTGTGAAAGTCAGTGGCACGACCTTCATTCCATGTGGGGTCTAGGACCTCATCGTCCCCTGCATCGTCTTCCACCCAGTCTTGATCCCTGACCTCCTGTTCAGTCTGCACACTGCAAAAAGACGCAGCAGTTAGCACCTGTGTTTCGTCATCATCAGAGACATGCTGAGGTGGTATTCCCATGTCCTCATCATCAGGAAACTTAAGTGGTTGTGCGTCAGTGCATTCTATGTCTTTCACCGCTGGGGAAGGGCTAGGTGGATGCCCTTGGGAAACCCTGCCAGCGGAGTCTTCAAACAGCATTAGAGGCTGCTGCATTACTTGAGGCTGAGACAGTTTCCCTGGTATGCATGGGGGTGATGTGACAGACTGATGGGGTTGGTTTTCAGGCGCCATCTGTGCGCTTTCTGCAGAAGACTGGGTGGGAGATAATGTGAACGTGCTGGATCCACTGTCGGCCACCCAATTGACTAATGCCTGTACCTGCTCAGGCCTTACCATCCTTAGAACGGCATTGGGCCCCACCATATATCGCTGTAAATTCTGGCGGCTACTGGGACCTGAGGTAGTTGGTACACTAGGACGTGTGGATGTGGCAGAACGGCCACGTCCTCTCCCAGCACCAGAGGGTCCACTAACAGCACCACGACCATGTCCACGTCCGCGTCCCTTACTAGATGTTTTCCTCATTGTTATCGTTCACCACAACAACAAAAATATTATTTGGCCCAATGTATTGTATTCAAATTCAGCTGAATATAAATTTGAGGCCTAGTATTTAGGCGCTGGGTGACCGGTATGGATTTACTGACAGAATTAGACTTGGAAATGCACAGTAGCGTGTGTGTGAAGTTATTCTGAATGACCCTATGTGCACCTTGAATATTATATACCCTTTTAGGGATAGATTTCAAATAGCTCTGATATAGCAGAAACCACTAAATTATGAAATTGCTAAATTGGGAATTGTATTTCAACCCAGAACAAAAAATGTGCTTTGACGGACACTAAATAACTTGCCCAGCCACAACAGTACAGCGGTAATGACAGATTTAGCGGGATATAAATTTGAGGCCTAGTATTTAGGCGCTGGGTGACCGGTATGGATTTACTGACAGAATTAGACTGGGATATGGCCAAAAAATAACCACACTATTGCTGGTTAAATGCACTTGGTGTGACAGCTTGACCAACCACACTACTGAGGGTTAAATGCACTTGGTGACGGGCGCAGCTTGCCCCTGATGTAGTATATGGCCAAAAAATGAACAGACTATTGCTGGTTAAATGCACTTGGTGTGACAGCTTGACCAACCACACTACTGAGGGTTAAATGCACTTGGTGACGGGCGCAGCTTGCCCCTGATGTAGTATATGGCCAAAAAATGAACAGACTATTGCTGGTTAAATGCACTTGGTGTGACAGCTTGACCAACCACACTACTGAGGGTTAAATGCACTTGGTGACGGGCGCAGCTTGCCCCTGATGTAGTATATGGCCAAAAAAATGAACAGACTATTGCTGGTTAAATGCACTTGGTGTGACAGCTTGACCAACCACACTACTGAGGGTTAAATGCACTTGGTGACGGGCGCAGCTTGCCCCTGATGTAGTATATGGCCATAAAATGAACAGACTATTGCTGGTTAAATGCACTTGGGGTGACAGCTTGACCAACCACACTACTGAGGGTTAAATGCACTTGGTGACGGGCGCAGCTCGCCCCTGATGTAGTATATGGCCAAAAAATGAACAGACTATTGCTGGTTAAATGCACTTGGTGTGACAGCTTGACCAACCACACTACTGAGGGTTAAATGCACTTGGTGACGGGCGCAGCTTGCCCCTGATGTAGTATATGGCCAAAAAATGAACAGACTATTGCTGGTTAAATGCACTTGGTGTGACAGCTTGATCAACCACACTACTGAGGGTTAAATGCACTTGGTGACGGGCGCAGCTTGCCCCTGATGTAGTATATGGCCAAAAAATAAACAGACTATTGCTGGTTAAATGCACTTGGTGTGACAGCTTCACCCTGATGTAGGCTTTAGCCAAAAAACAACCACACCATTGAGGGTTAAATGCACTTGGTGACAGGCGCAGCTTGCCCCTGATGTAGTATATGGCCAAAAAATAAACAGACTATTGCTGGTTAAATGCACTTGGTGTGACAGCTTCACCCTGATGTAGGCTTTAGCCAAAAAACAACCACACCATTGAGGGTTAAATGCACTTGGTTGCAGCTTGTGCTGGCGCACCACAAGACACAAAATGGCCGCCGATCACCCCAGAAAAAAGTGACTGACAAACGGTCTGGGCAGCCTAAAAACAGTGAGCAATTGAGTATCAGCAGCTCAATGATTCACAGCTGCAGATCGATCAATAATCAAGTCCTTTGGAGGAGTTAATCTGCCTAATCTCGCCCTACTGTCGCAGCCGCAACCTCTCCCTACGCTAATCAGAGCAGAGTGACGGGCGGCGCTATGTGACTCCAGCTTAAATAGAGGCTGGGTCACATGGTGCTCTGGCCAATCACAGCCATGCCAATAGTAGGCATGGCTGTGACGGCCTCTTGGGGCAAGTAGTATGACGCTTGTTGATTGGCTGCTTTGCAGCCTTTCAAAAAGCGCCAAGAAAGCGTCACAAAAGCGCCAAGAAAGCGTCGAACACCGAACCCGAACCCGGACTTTTACGAAAATGTCCGGGTTCGGGTCCGTGTCACGGACACCCCAAAATTCGGTACGAACCCGAACTATACAGTTCGAGTTCGCTCATCCCTACTTATTACCCGTTACACCTCTTCTCATAACAAGATCAAACAAATACTACAACACTGGTCTCTACTTCTCAAAGATCCCATTTTGAGCATGACGTTTCAGACGGCAAAGACTTTGAAACAGATATTAGCACCATCCTGCCCCAAACTCGATAAGCTAGCCATGTCATCAATCAGCAATTTAGAGACGACCGGAAACCAATGTAAACCTAAGGGATCCCATAAAAACTTTGCAAATGTTGCCTTACGATATCAAACAAATGTGGTGTATGTGCTCGAGTGCCCCTGTGGGTTACAATACATTTGACATGCCACTCAGAGTATTAAGGAACAGCTCAACTCACATAGCTCTAATATTAATAAAAAATATACCAAACATAGTGTCTCCAGACACTTTGCGGAGATACACATAGGCAATGCATCTCTCTTACGTCTAACCCCAATATAATGGGTCCTCAAATCCTTCCTGTAGTTATGCAGGAAGAAGATGTATTGGATTTTCCATTTTAATTCATTAATTCCCTTCGAATCACTGGAATACAGTAACTATTAAACTTTGGACTTATTTATTTAATTATTTATTTATCTATTTATTTACTTATTTATAAATTTATTTCCTGTGTTTTCATTTATTTTAATTTTTGTTATTCTTACCTTCTTGATTCCATCTATCAACCCATTCAATTACCTATTTATTAATTCATACACAACTTGTTGACAATTTATTTAATTTTAAATAATTTTACTACTTTTAACATTATATCTCTATACTCGTTTTATATATGGTCTGATTTTAATAATGGATTAGCCCAATTCATTATTTTATCAATAAAACTGCCCAAAAAATATCTTAAGATTAGTTTACACCATACATACATATTCCATATGGAATCTTACCCTATATATTAGGAGTTGTAAATCATAGGGTTCTCCTTCCCTGCCCACAAATATGCGCCTGATAATATAATGTACAAAGAAAAAAGAAGGACAGCACTACCTGTTGAGATATTCTCACTCAGTCCATTCAGTGGCGGTGCCAGCAGTGTCAGATCCTGACCTTGGGTGTAACGGGGCACCGAAGGCGCACTCAGTCTCCCATCAGCCGCAGACCTGCTGCTTAGCTTCGGGAGCTTCTGTGTTTGGCCTCGTTCCTAGGGCGGCTTTGCTAGCTGGGAGGCTCCCTGTTCCTAGGTCTGCCTTGAGCGCCGAGCTGATCACTCGGTGCTCAACTTGTCTGTCTGTCGGTCATGTGACGCTGGCCACGTCACATGACCATCACTCCCCACTATAAATACAGGCGGCCTGCTGGCTACAGGTTGCCTGTGATTTCCGTCTCTAGGGCTGTGTGTACTATTATTATTGCTTCCTACTTGACCTCTGGTATTGAACTTGTTTGCTTCCTGATCTCGCTTTGCCCGTTTCCTTGGTACATACGCTATCGCTCGGATTTAACCTCGGCTCAAGTTTTGTCTCCTGCCTCATTCCTTGTTTTGACATGACCTCCCGGACCGACATCGGCTAGTTGACCCGCCATTGCCTTTCCCATCACTGGGTGCTGTTGTCTTATCTACCTCCCTGTCTATCTGTTTGCCTTAGTCTTGTGTACTGCTTTCTGCCTTGGCTGTCTGTTCCTCTCTTTCTCTGTTCGCTCTGCTTTACACTTAAGTAGGTCAGGGACCATCGCCCAGTTGCGCCCCGTCACCTAGGGTGGGTGGAGCAAGTAGGCAGGGACAGGGTTGAGGGTGGCAATTTAGGGGGTGCACTTTCTCTCTATCTTCCTTACCCGTGACACTTAGGGCCTTAAAGTACCAAAATAGGAGAAAAAAAAAAACGCAATTGCATGCAAATGCATGTTGGGTGAGGAATAAACACAGAAATTATATTGAGAAGTTGGAGTGCTGCATTTTTTTCTTCTATTTTGATAATATAATGTAGTCACCACCAATCTCTACTTTTTGAGCACAACAGCGGAGTCTTTATCTTCCTCCGATCACGTGTTTGCCAATGCGTTCTGCAATGGAACGCATACGGCAGAATAGTGCACTAGCTGATCTCCTCCCCTACGTTTGCGTAGATGCTGATGCGTTCCACTGTGAAGCGCATACGGCAACCGATCAGCTGATCTCCTCCCCCGTCCATACAGGTGCCAATGCGTTCCACAGTGGAACGCATACAGCGTTTTTCATGTCAGGCGATCCATAGACATTTTATATGATGAATATTCTTCACCCTATAGTAAATGGGGAGCATGTTATATAGATCTGGACTCATGATTCCATAATTTCATATAAAACAGTCCCATGTGTTCCACTTTGGAATGCATGAACAGGCACTCCCATTTACGGTTTTTACATGCTTAAGTGGATATATAGTGTTCTTCCCCTATATTCAGCGATCAATCCACATACCCATTATCTACTAACTGCTCTTTATGATATATTATATATGATTATTGATTTTTACCATATTGGATTATATAACTCTTTGTCTTTTTAAAGTTATTACCAGGAAGTGATGTCAACACATGTCCAGCCCTCTAGATCAGCTGACCATAAGTCAAGTGCCTTTTTATCTCTATATATACTCTGTTATGTATGTATTTCACTTATGCTCTTGATAAAGGGGTACTGTCCCGAAACGTGTCAAGCTTTTATATGTATTAAAGGGCTTCTGTCACCCCACTAAACTTTTTTTTTTGCTTACTTATAATCCCTACACTGTGATTTATGCCTACATAATCGAATTAATCATTTTGGTACAGTAGATTTTGTTTAAAACGTGCTTTTAAAATATGCAAATTTTCTTGCTACCAGCAAGTAGGGCGGCTACTTGCTGGTAGCAGCCGCATCCTCCGATCCTAAAGACGCCCCCTCCGCATGTTGATTGATAGGGCCAGGGAACGGGATCGTTCTCTGCTGGCCCTGTTTTTTCTTGTTGCATATCATTCTAGCAGTTCACTGGTGTGCACTGATTTCTATGGTTTGGGGAGCTGCCTTATTCCCTTTGAGTCATCACAGCTAGACCTTTCACTACCATTAATTGCAAATATCCATTGGCCCCTCATATCCTACTCCCTCCTAATTGCCCTTCTATATCCCTGTTCACCCGACTCCTTTTTGTTTTATTATATCTTACATGTACAGTAGCGTAGGATTTGGAAGTGCATGGGCAAACATATTTAAAAAGTTATTTGGGATGTGGAAACGTCACACAGGAGATATCCCGCAGATAATATCAATGCTGTCACCAGCGGCTAATGAAAAATTACATGGAATGTCACAGGTATTTAGGATAAGGAAATGTTATACAGGAGAGGTACCACCGGTATTGTCACAGTCCAAAGAGTCTACGCAAAAAAGTACACTGTATGTCACAGATAAATTTTTGAAGCGCACGTGTTACACTGCAGATGCGGCCCTGGTAATGTCACTGTCACAAGCGGACACTGTCTATTGAAAAAGTACACTGTATGTCACAGATACATTTTTGAAGCGCACACATTACACTGCAGATGTGACCCTGGTAATGTCACTGTCTGCAGCAGACACCGTCTACGGAAAAAGTACACTTTCACAGATACATTTTTTAGGCACACACGTTACACTGCAGATGTGTCGCTGGTAATGTCATTGTCCGCAGCAGACACCGTCTACGGAAAAAGTGCACTGTATGTCACAGATAAAAAATTTTAACCCCTACGTTACACTGGAGATATCCCGCAGGTAATGTGAATGCTGTCATCAGAGGCTAATGAAAAATTAGTTTGCGGACAAGGATAGGAATTATTACAATAGATCCGCAAAAAAAACGGATCCGCAAAAAAAAAAACGGATGCCATACGGATGCCATAATGTTATCCGTTTTTTTTGCGGAACCGCAATTTGCGGACCGCAAAACACACACGGTCCTGTTCATGTAGCCTAGGTAATATTGTATTACAGCACTGTATTTTATTTCATATTGCATGCATGTCAGAACAATATTTAGCATTAGCAACAGCTTACTAAGGCTACTTTCACACTAGCATTCGGTGCTCCGCTTGTGAGTTCCGTTTGAAGGCTCTCACAAGCGTCCCCGAACGCATCCGTACTGCCCTAATGCATTCTGAGTGGATGCGGATCCGCTCAGAATGCATCAGTCTGGCTCCGTTTGGCCTCCGCTCAGCAGGCGGGTGTCCGCCTAGCCGTGCAGAGGCAAACGGATCCGTCCAGACTAACAATGGAAGTCAATGGGGGCACAATATGGCTCAATTTTCAAACGGATCCGTCCCCCATTGACTTTCAATGTAAAGTCTGGACGGATCCGTCTGCGGCTACTTTCACACTTAGAATTTTTTTTACAGTATAATGCAGACGGATCCGTTCTGAACGGATCCATCGTCTGCATTATATGAGCGGATCCGTCTCAGACGGATCCGCTCTGAACGCAAATGTGAAAGTAGCTTTAGGCTACTTTCACACTTGCGTTGGGAGCGGATCCGCTCCTATAATGCAGACGATGGGATCCGTTCAGAACGGATCCGTCTGCATTATATTGTAAAAAAAATTCTAAGTGTGAAAGTAGCCGCAGACGGATCCGTCCAGACTTTACATTGAAAGTCAGAGGAGGACGGATCCGTTTGAAATTGAGCCATATTGTGTCAACGTCAAACGTATCCGTCCCCATTGACTTACATTATAAGGCTACTTTCACACTTGCGTACGGGGCTCCGCTTGTGAATTCCGTTTGAAGGCTCTCACAATCGGCCCCGAACGCATCCGTACGGCCCCAATGCATTCTGAGTGGATGCGGATCCGCTCAGAATGCATCAGTCTGGCACCATCTGTCCTCCGTTCCGCTCAGCAGGTGTCCGCCTGGCCGTGCAGAGTCAAACGGATCCGTCCAGATGGGGATGGATCCGTTTGAAGTTGACACAATATGGCTCAATTTCAAACGGATCCGTCCCCCATTGACTTTCATTGTAACGCACGGCCAGGCGGACACCCGAGTGCTGCAAGCTGCGTTCAGGTGTCCGTCTGCTGAGCGGAACGGAGGTCAAACGGTGCCAGACTGAGGCATTCTAAGCGGATCCGCATCCACTCAGAATGCATTGGGGCTGTACGGATCCGTTCGGGGCCGCTTGTGAGAGCCTTCAAACGGAACTCACAAGTGGAGCCCCGAACGCTAGTGTGAAAGTAGCCTACTACTAAGGCTACTTTCACACTTGCGTTCGGAGCGGATCCGTCTGGTGTCTGCACAGACGGATCCGCTCCTATAATGCAGACGATGGGATCCGTTCAGAACGGATCCTTCTGCATTATAGTTTAGAAAAAATTCTAAGTGTGAAAGTTGCTCAGACGGATCCGTCCAGACTTTACATTGAAAGTCAATGGGGGACGGATCCGTTTGAAATTGCACCATATTGTGTCAACGTCAAACGGATCCGTCCCCATTGACTTATTATTTATATGTAGATTGAGTGTTGCTAAATATTCGTGTATGCAAATATTTTTTTTTTTTTTTTTTCGTTCACATAGCTATATGAGGCCTTTTTTTAAATATTTTGTGGGACAAGATGCATTTTTTGATGCCACCATTTAATTTACCATGTTTTGTATTAGAAAAAATTGTTTTATATGTAAAATTGGGAAAGGGTGGTGATTCAAACTTTTAATATAATGGTGTTTATTTAAACTTTATTTACCGTATATACTCGAGTATAAGCCGACCTGAATATAAGCCGAGGCCCCTAATTTTACCCCCAAATATTGGGAAAAATTATTGACTTGAGTATAAGACTAGGGTGGGAAATGCAGCAGCTACTGGTAAATTTCAAAAATAAAAATAGATACCGTACCAATAAAATTACATTAATTGAGGCATCAGGTTAAAGGTTTTTGAATATTTATTTCAAAGAAAAACAATATGGTATCAACAATAACTTTAACAGTACAAAAACCAACTAAAGCGAATATTAGATTTTTGGGAAAATACCAGTTCATGCGAATTTTTATATGAAAAATTTGAATGCAATTTTTTTTTGCGAATTTTCGCAATCAAGAAAATATCCCTCCCTGCTTCATACTTGGCCAGGGAGGGGGGGGGCTGTCCAGGGGGAAGGGGGGATTTCCAGGGGGAGGGGAGGCTGTGCAGGGGCCGGTACTTACTGCCGGTGTAAATCTCGCGGTCTGCTCCCAGTGTAAATCTCGCGGGCCGCGTGTCTCGCGAGATTTACACTGGGAGCTTAACAGAGGTGCCGCGCGGACGTGCTGGGAGCTGACCGGAGCAGCTGTAAAGGTAAGTAACAGCTTCTCCGGCCCCCAACATGTCATGGTCTGTATTATGGCAATGTAAGTTGCCATAATACAGACCTAGACTCGAGTATAAGACGAGGGGGCTTTTTGAGTACAAAAATATGTGCCAAAAAACTCGTCTTATACTCGAGTATATACGGTAACTTTTTTTTTTTTACAGCAATTAGCCCCCATAGGGGTCTCATACATGGGATCTTTTGATCCCGTCTCCTATTCACGATAATAGAGATCTATTACGGTGAATAGGATTCTTACACACTCCATTCTGCGCTGTGCCTCGTGCATAACTCAGTATGGAGAAAGCCATGGCAGGCCTGAATAGCTTCAGCAGCGTCCATGCTGCCATGGCAACCGATCGGAGCCCAGCGATTTCACTGCAGGGGCTCCGATTGGAAGGAAGATGGAGGCGCATCATGTCACAGGTACCCGAGGAGTTGAATGGCAGGGGCGGAGCGATCGCCGCTTCCTGTTAGTGCGGCCGGATGTCGGCTGTATCATATAGCCGGCAGATCGTTCGTATAGAGCGGCTTACTGCAGAGGCCCTCTCCATACATCCCCTGTCACGCAATGACATACCTTTACGTGATAATGTGTGAAGGGGTTAAAGGCGTAACTACTTTTTGATTTATTTTTTGGTGGATATTTCTTTGAATATTTGTATAATAAAAAAAATTGTGATGATATGCTTTCATCTTTATCCTTCAGCGCTTTCTGGAGCGGGGATACCCATGGACCAGCAAGAGGGTCGAAAAAAAGGCCATCGTGCAGTCTGTCCGGGCCGAATTAAAATTAAAAAGTGGCATATGGCATGACCACAAGGCCATACAAAAAAAATACTGCGGCCTGAAGCGCCTAAACAAAGAAAAGGTCGATGAGTACAGTCGGCGATTATGCCCAGGTACAATGCTTACATGATTTTTGTATTTCTCTCTACAACACTCAGTAATGTATATATTCAGTTATGCTGCTTAGGCTACTTTCACACTAGCGTTCGATCGGATCCGCTCATATTAATGCAGACGGTGGCTCCGTTCAGAACGGATCCGTCTGCATTATATTGGCAAAAAATGGCTAAGTGTGAAATTAAAAATTAGCAAAATGGAGTGGCTCTACTACTCCGTAGAATAGAGAGGTGCTCAATATCTAGGTGTGAACTCCAAACACCAGAAAGTAAAACATTTAAGTAATATTGGAGATATGGCACTCAATATCTGGAAAGTTTGCTCAAACAAGTCACTTTATAGATGCAATAACTTTTTTAAAAAATAATTAAAATGTCATACAAAGTACGTAATTTGTACAGAAATTAAATAACATAATGATAAAACGTCACAATTGACAGTATAAAAAAATCACTTATAGTGTATATATACACACATCAGACAGCGAATGGGTACTTATTGCTCAGTAGTTTTCAATTGAGAAATTAATCGAATGTCACCATTAATTCGGTATAAAATAATCGCTGATTATCATTATTGTGGTGCAGTCGCAGGATTTTCGGATTTAATTGTAGAAGTTATTCCGAATATGCATATATCACAGTTCATAGAACTTATCGGATTAAAGTTCAGAAGTTGTTAGCTCTAGGTGGCGTCCCACCTTTTTTCAAGCTATTTAAATCCCTTACCTCCACTTCTCAATACGGTTTGTTCAGTCACCGTTTCCTCAGCGTCTCAAATATTCGATTTCTCCTTACTTGTAAATCAGAGTGTATCACTCTGAGGAGTTTTTGAGCTTGATGTAGGACGAGTTGGTCACTTAGGAGGTTATTGGTAAGGGAGGTGTAGCTGTAGATCTCCTTGCGTACGCCAAAAATGGTGGTAATGTGGGGTCCAGATTCCTCCCAGACGCGTTTTGAAGTCCCAAGGGGTGCTGACTTCTTCCTCAGTGGTGACCTGGCTCCCCCTAAACCACCTTTTTTATACCATCTTTGTTAATTGGTTCCAGATGTCCCAAAGATCAGTCCTGGATCACAATCCAGGTACCATAGTGACAAAATCTGGTCTGGATTATTACAATATACTATACTCAATGATAAAATTGAATATTTTTAATAATAAAGTAAATTCAATCAGAGATATAGCTCCCACATTTCTTCCATAAGTATAATACATCGAAATCTTGCTATTTTTGAAAAAAACGCATATGCGGTAATGGTGCGGTTTCCATGCGTTTTTTTTGGGTTGATGCGTTTTTTTCAGAAAAGCTGCTGAAATTACATCCTTAATCATTTACATAAGGGATTTAATGTTATTTGCTTCCTTACTCTCATTATTCACAATAACATGAATTAAAATGTATAAATGAATATAAAAATATTTAATTAATAAAAAATATAGTAAATAAATGCACCTTCACATATTTTTTTACTTCTAAAAGTAGATGAATCAAACTGACTCAATACAACATGGAGGACTGTTGTCAGATTGGATGAACACGAGATTGTGGCTGAATAGGCGGTGGGTGCCGTCCACCAAGACACGGTCCGATGTACATGATTATTATACCATCAGACCATGTGTCGGTGGAAGGCAACCACCCCAAGTTTTCATCTGCTACAGATGTGAAATTAGCCTGAGCGGATCCGTCCAGACTTTTGCATTGAAAGTCAATGGGGGACGGATCCGTTTGAAGATTGAGCCATATTGTGGCATCTTCAAACGGATCCGTCCCCATTGACTTACATTGTAAGTCTGGACGGATCCGCACGCCTCCGCACGGCCAGGCGGACACCCGAACGCTGCAAGCAGCGTTCAGCTGTCCGCCTGTCCGTGCGGAGGCGAGCGGAGCGGAGGCTGAACGCCGCCAGACTGATGCAGTCTGAGCGGATCCGCATCCATTCAGACTGCATCAGGGCTGGACGGAAGTGTTCGGGTCCGCTCGTGAGCCCCTTCAAACGGAGCTCACGAGCGGACAGCAGAATGCTAGTGTGAAAGTAGCCTAATCCGTACAGATGTAGTAGGGTTAACACACAACCTCTTAACTCAAATTTCTTAACTTATCACGTCATCTTGAAACACAAGGTATTTTTAAAATATCTTAACGTATTTAATTGCATTAAGTTTACATAACACGTCTCATAAAGCTTGTGTGTTACCTCTACTACATCCGTGTTTCATCCCTTTTCAAATGATTACTTAATATCTGTTTTGACGTGTACAAAATCTTCCAGGTACATCATACTTCTCTACCTCGCTGAGATTGTATATATATTGTTATACACACAGAGCGGTACTGATGTATGATGTCACCGGATGATTTCATACGTTTCACACGTTTATATCTACATAAACTGCAAACATCATTCAGCATTCCGGTCAACGTCCCCGACCATTACATACATCCCCCACTTAATTTGCATGGGATTCAAGATTATATATATGTATATATATATATATATATATATATATATATGTATATATACACACATATATATAATATATATATATATATATATATGTTCCGCAAAAACTATAAAACGCAACCATCGATTTAAACAAAATTTGGTATACACATCCCTTGCTACCTGGAAATAAATCTTGCAGGGTCTCGGCTCTCTACGACGGGATTCCCAAAAAATGACCTGTATTATCCAATACAATCATGCCAGCCTTTCACTTAAATCCTAACTGCCAATTGACGGGAGCTGTGGAGTTCACAGTTAAAGCGGCGTTCACTATGAAAGTCACTGTGTATTAGGGCCGGTCACCATCAAAGTCACTGTTAAAGGGGCGGTCACCGTCAAAGTGACACTTAAAGGGGAGACTTTAAGCCTCCTTCTAATTATAAAGTTACCGTGACAACTAAATTAACAGATCTTCAAAATGCGGCTGCGCAGACAGTGTAACGCTGGCAGCCACAAAAAATTATATACCCAACATAACACCATCCAATAACCCCTTATCTAATTTCCAAACTGTTGTTTGCTTTACCTAAACATCCAATACCCTATAGGGCACCTTCCTAACAAATCCCATGTTATCTCATCCTACCTTGTAACTGTTTTAAAAAAAAAAAGGTAAATCCACTGTTGGTATAATTCATAATCCCATGCAGATTCCACCATATAGGAATTTCTTGATCTTTACCTTGGTTATGGTTTATGAGTTGTTTGTGTAAATTCTTAACATGGTGTCATTATTACAGGTCAACCCCTTCCCTCGATCCGCCACCACAAAAAAAAAAAGGTGAACGAGAAGCAGGGAGAAAATGTGGAGGCGCCCATGGAGGAGGAGAGGGCAAATGTTGAGGCAGCCATAGAGGAGGAGGGGGAAAATGTAGAGGCCACTTCCCCCCAAGATGTTGCCGAGACAGAGGCCACTGAGGAGGAGGCCGGACCGTCCCAGCCACCTGATTCCGCCCCCCCAGCTCCAGAAGAGGAGGAAGAGGTGGTCTACATCCCCCACCGGGAGGGTAAATATGTGCACACATTACTATAATTTGATATACATAACATATTCACAAGCATCCAAAGATCCCCACAACACCCTGCATCTCCGGAGCTGTAATGCACATGTGTAATGAATCTGACAAATAGCAGCCCTTAGTTAACATGGCTGCCTGTTTAGCTGAGTTGCATTTGCACCCCGGTTCACAAACGATTATGCCTGGGGGCAGGGTGTTTGTTGGTCCGTATCCGTAATAGATTGTCCCTCTGCATCATGTCACTTTTCGCTGAGGCCTACGCTTAATGGCCGGTCGTGAAGTGGTTAAAAGTGGTAACAATGAGGGGACAACAGAAACTAGTGTTATATTAAAATATAAAAAAATGCACTATTTGTCTTATAAGTAACTCTAATTTTAATTATAATTTTTTTTTTTCCAGTTGTGAACATGGCCATAAAGAGAGCTGGAGGCCACCAAACAAGAATTTAGAAAAAAAATCAACACCGCTTTAATCGAAAGTTGCGGCAAATGGAGGAAATAAACCTCCACCAGCTCCGAAAACTGGACAAAATAGTTTCGGAGCTGAAAAAGTTGCCATATTAAGTTGCCATATTATTTTTGTTTTAATAAATAAATTTTTTACAGTTTGATAACATGTGTTGTTTTTTATTTTTATGTAATGTTACGGTGTAATTTTAGACATTTGTTGTAAGGCCCCTTTATTCCACGGTCAGGAGGACAGACAGCAGAACAGACAGCATTAGGTACACGGTAAGGTTACTTTCACACTAGCGTTCGGGGCTCCGACCATAAGCGGCGCCATGTCTATTACCCTGTTTCCATGTAACTGCGGCTGCTGTATGTAATGATAATGAATTATTTCTTCGGCCCAGACTAAATTGTCCGTACTGTAACCCCATTGGTTACAATAAAACAAAACACAACAAATTTTATAGAACAATAAAGTTTTATAAAACAATCTTTAAATAAAAAAAAATATTAAGAATATAAATAACAGAAGCCCCAAAAAACAAATGAAAAAAATATATAATTACGGCAATTTTTTAATTTCATGGAGCTTTTGGAGCAGTCCATCCATGGCCTTTTTATTGGCCTCCTCAGCTAGGGTCAGCTCATCCCTCACCCTTTTCAGCAGCTGCGCTCTCAACTTTTTCATGCGTTCGCACTGCTCCCGCTGCACATTTTTTACTTCTTTCAATAAGTTGTTCATTGCTGTAAAAGTAAAGGAAATATACATTTTAAATCTACTTTAAAAGACAATCATTGTTTGGTGTATAAAGCAGATAAAGCCCTCTCTGACCCAGGAAGAAGTACATCAGCGACTTAAAAAGATTAAAATAGACAAATCGTCAGGACCGGATGGCATACACCCCCGTATCCTAAGGGAATTAAGTAATGTCATAACCAGACCCTTATTTCTGATATTTGCGGACTCTATACTGACAGGGAATGTCCCACAGGATTGGCGCATGGCAAATGTGGTGCCAATATTCAAAAAGGGTCCAAAAACAGAGCCTGGAAACTATAGGCCGGTAAGTTTAACATCTGTTGTGGGTAAACTGTTTGAAGGTTTTCTGAGAGATGATATCTTAGAGCATCTCAACGGAAATAAACAAATAACGCCATATCAGCATGGCTTCATGAGGGATCGGTCATGCCAAACTAATTTAATCAGTTTCTATGAGGAGGCAAGTTCTAAACTTGACAGCAGTGAATCAATGGATGTCGTATATCTGGACTTCTCCAAAGCATTTGACACTGTACCGCATAAAAGGTTAGTATATAAAATGAGAATGCTCGGACTGGGAGAAAACGTCTGTATGTCGGTAAGTAACTGGCTGAGTGATAGAAAACAGAGGGTGGTTATTATCGGTACACAGTCAGATTGGGTCACTGTCACTGGTGGGGTACCTCAGGGATCAGTATTGGGCCCTATTCTCTTCAATAAATTTATTAATGATCTTGTAGAAGGCTTGCACAGTAAAGTATCAATTTTCGCAGATGACACAAAACTGTGTAAGGTAATTTACACTGAAGAGGACCGTATACTATAAGGTTTAACACTGAGAAATGTAAAGTTATGCACATGGGAAGGAATAATGCAAGTCATCTGTACATACTAAATGGTAAAACACTGTGTAACACTGACATGGAAAAGGACCTAGGAATTTTGGTAAACAGCAAACTAAGCTGCAAAAAACAGTGTCAGGCAGCTGCTACCAAGGCCAATAAGATGGCCCACATCACTAGTCAGACCACACATGGAGTACTGTGTACAGTTCTGGGCTCCTGTGAACAAGACAGACATAGCAGAGCTGGAGAGGGTACAGAGGAGGGCAACTAAACTAATAACTGGAATGGTGTAGTGTTCCACTAGGTAGGGGTGGGCACTACACAAGGGTCAATTGGTGTGCGTGTTACTCCTACTCACAAGGAACAGAAATGTTATATTTAATTATGCATTTAATGTATGTTCTAATGTGTTTTTATATGCAATGTTCCCCTGTATGATGCAATAGCAGGCCTAGTTGGGTGTAGTTAGACATCCCAGACACTAGAGGGAGATAGGGAACCCCTAGTATAAATGTCCAGGCCTAGACAGGGAGAGTTAGTGCAGAGTCAGGAGTCTGAGAAGACAGAAGTTAGAGGACCTCCTCCTGACATGCAGCTTGATAGCCCTGGCTGCTAGCTATGACCAGGAGGCTAGTGAGGAGACCTAGCCTGCCTGAAGCCAAGAGAGCCTTAGTTAGCTCTGAAGTCACCCCAGTGGCAGGACAGAACCTCCTGGGAGAAACCCACAGTCATTCACCAGACAAGTAAGGATATCACAGGCAAAGATAAGTAACCCTGATGGGCAGATGCATTAGAAAGTAAAGCAAGGATTTAATACCAGAGGAAGATATATATTTTACCAAGAAGGTTTGTATACAAACATAGAAGAGGATTCTTTACGGTAAGAGCAGTGAGACTATGGAACTCTCTGCCTGAGGAGGTGGTGATGGTGAATACAATAAAGGAATTCAAGAGGGGCCTGGATGTATTTCTGGAGCGTAATAATATTACAGGCTATAGCTACTAGAGAGGGGTCGTTGATCCAGGGAGTTATTCTGATTGCCTGATTGGAGTCGGGAAGGAATTTTTTATTCCCCTAAAGTGAGGAAAATTGGTTTCTACCTCACAGTTTTTTTTTTTGCCTTCCTCTGGATCAACCTTCAGAATAACAGGCCGAACTGGATGGACAGAGGGCTTTTTTCAGCCTTATGTACTATGTTAACTATGTTACTATGTTAATCCATTATATATTGGTTTAGTTAGGATTAATAATAGTTCTTTAGACTTTAGGGTTATGGACTTAGTAGTTAAGTTAATGCTTTTGATGTAGATTAATTACTTTATAGTGTTCATGTTTTATATTACTTTTGTGTGTTCTACGTTCTTTGTTGACAGTTTCATAGTTTTTGCACCATATTTTAGAAAAATATTAATATGGTTTTGTGCACTTTATTTTTTAGTCTAAGAAAATTTTTATATTTTGGATGCTTGTTACATCCAATATTAAACAGTATGCCTCATTCAGATACTTTACGGAAATCAGTACACCAGTAACATCATCTAGCTGTAAAAAAAAACTTTACGTGGAATTAATTAGGGTCCGTGTTTTTGGACTGAGTGCCCAGACAGATATAGTGGCACAGGTCACTCCCGTACTCCATTAAGCCTTTTTAATAACGTTTGGATTAAAAATGCTGTTCTTTTCAAGTGTGGACAGGAGATGTGAAAACTGAACCTGCAGAGAAATGAGCATGGTCTCTGACAGACCCTAAAGACTGGTGATATACTAATATTTTTGTTACACTGCTTGGAGCGAACACAAAGTGGGAGACTTTAGGCTATGTAATATCTGAAGTCTGAATAACAATTAGAGGTTGAACTTGAACTTGTTTATAATTGTTTTCTTGAATAAAATATGCCTGTGGTGAAGACTAAACTGACACCTGTATGTGTGTGTGGGTACATTAAAACATCAACAGAATATATTTACCCTCCTGGCGGGGGGTGGTAACCACCTTGTCTTCCTCCTCCTCCTCATCCTCCTGGACCTGAACTGCCTCAGGTGGGCTATGGGCCTGATGCCCTGATGGTCCTGGCTGCTCCTCTTCCTGCTCATCATCCTCCTCATCCTCCATCATCTCCTCTTCCACCACCTTCTTCTTATTAGAGCGCTTAGCTCTTACTTTAGGAAGAGGCACCCCTGTAATGAACAAATTAAAAGAAAAATAACAAGATAAACAGGCAAAGCAAAAAAAAAAAAAAGCTAACGGTACACAAATGAATCTTTGGTGGGACCTGGATGGGATAATGATTACCCCTATGTTTGATTTCACATGATTTGGTGTTTGATGAAACTATGAATGAAGTCTTTCAGATGGTTTACAGTTGAGTATGTTAATAGCTAGGATGAGGTACCGGGGGGTATTGGTTCGCAAGGTACTGTTGCAGGGTTATTCCAATGAGGTGGACCAAGTCAACTGTTTTGACATTGGATAAGGGTTTACATCATATATCTGTATCTCGCTGTGAGTGTATGTATATATTGTAAATATCAGCTACGTGTCCCACCATGTACTAAATTCGTGCTGGAGAACTTTTAGGCAGAAGAGAAACCCAACTAGATTATTTATTGCAAATTTCCAACGTCACCATTTTACCAGAATACCAGTATAGTCTGTCTTCCACAAAATTATCATTTTGCTGTAACAGCCTGCCCACATTCAATATGCTGACTGTGCTGTTAATAGTGTGCCTGCGAAGCTGTATGGTAGGAAATGTCTAAAGCCGATTAGTACGCCTTAGACCTGTTCAAGGGTATGCGGCCCACAGAGAGGGCTCTGAGTGACGCCTCTAGCACCCGTCCCATTGGTTCGACACCACTGAACTAAGTTATAAGTTGTAACGGGATAGAAATACTTATTTGCATAACTGAACACATAAATAACAATAGGTGGGTGATAGAAAAATAATGTAAGCATCGTACCTGGACAGTTTTTGTCTCTGACCTCTTTGATCATATCCATCTTGTGCCGTTTGAGGTCCGACCATTTCTTTAGCATGGAATTTTTGGAGTGTATTGTTCCATGCAGGTGCCACAGCCGGGGTGCCTCTCTCCGCACTATGGCCTGCTTCTCAAGACGGCATTTTATGTCATCGTATCCCTTCGACAACATAAGATAACAATGAAAGGATGTAATCCCAAAGTTGTAAAATACAATTATTAGTAATTATAGTCATGTCAACTATCAAAAATATAATGTAATATCAAAATGGTAAAAGAGTAGATATTTATATAGTTCCCTATGGAACTATATGAAAGTAAAAAAAAAAAAATTGATATTCAAGGCAAATATAAGAACTAAACTCCACAGTGGCCGCCCCTTTAAGAGTGACTTGAATAGTGACCGCCCCTTTAACAGTGACTAGAACTGTGGCCGCCCCTTTAAGAGTGACTTGAATAGTGACCTCCCCTTTAACAGTGACTAGAACTGTGGCCGCCCTTTTAAAAGTGACTAGAACTGTGGCCACCCCTTTAAGAGTGACTTGAATAGTGACCGCCCCTTTAAAAGTGACTAGAACTGTGGCCGTCCCTTTAACAGTGACTAGAACTGTGGCCGTCCCTTTAAGAGTGACTTGAATAGTGACCGCCCCTTTAGCAGTGATTAGAACTGTGGCCGCCCCTTTAAGAGTGACTTGAATAGTGACCGCC
This sequence comes from Bufo gargarizans, assembly GCF_014858855.1. Classification (NCBI taxonomy): domain Eukaryota; kingdom Metazoa; phylum Chordata; class Amphibia; order Anura; family Bufonidae; genus Bufo; species Bufo gargarizans. The sequence goes on along the minus strand of NC_058084.1, from coordinate 491,989,937 downwards.
CCTTTCTAAGTGACTAGACCTGTGGCCGCCCCTTTAAAAGTGACTAGAACTGTGGCCGCCCCTATAAGAGTGACTTGAATACTGACCGCCCCTTTAAAAGTGACTAGAACTGTGGCCGCCCCTTTAACAGTGACTAGAACTGTGGCCGCCCCTTTAAGAATGACTTGAATAGTGACCGCACCTTTAACAGTGACTAGAATTGTGGCCGCCCCTTTAAAAGGGACTAGAACTGTGGTCGCCGCTTTAAGAGTGACTTGAATAGTGACCGCCCCTTTAAAAGTGACTAGAACTGTGGCCGCCCCTTTAAGAGTGACTTGAATAGTGACTGCCCCTTTAACAGTGACTAGAACTGTGGCCGCCCCTTTAAGAGTGACTTGAATAGTGACCGCCCCTTTAACAGTGACTAGAACTGTGGCCGCCCCTTTAAGAGTGACTTGAATAGTGACCGCCCCTTTCTAAGTGACTAGAACTGTGGCCGCCCCTTTAAAAGTGACTAGAACTGTGGCCGCCCCTATAAGAGTGACTTGAATAGTGACCGCCCCTTTAAAAGTGACTAGAACTGTGGCCGCCCCTTTAAGAGTGACTTGAATAGTGACCGCACCTTTGACAGTGACTAGAATTGTGGCCGCCCCTTTAAAAGGGACTAGAACTGTGGTCGCCGCTTTAAGAGTGACTTGAATAGTGACCGCCCCTTTAAAAGTGACTAGAACTGTGGCCGCCCCTTTAAGAGTGACTTGAATAGTGAACGCCCCTTTAACAGTGACTAGAACTGTGGCCGCCCCTTTAAGAGTGACTTGAATAGTGACCGCCCCTTTAAAAGTGACTAGAACTGTGGCCGCCCCTTTAAAAGTGACTAGAACTGTGGCCGCCCCTTTAAGAGTGACTTGAATAGTGACCGCCCCTTTAAGAGTGACTTGAATAGTGACCGCCCCTTTAAGAGTGACTAGAACTGTGGCCGCCCTTTTAAGAGTGACTTGAATAGTGACCGCCCCTTTAAGAGTGACTAGAACTGTGGCCGCCCCTTTAACAGTGACTAGAACTGTGGCCGCCCCTTTAAGAGTGACTTGAATAGTGACCGCCCCTTTAAAAGTGACTAGAACTGTGTCCGCCCCTTTAAAAGTGACTAGAACTGTGGCCGCCCCTTTAAAAGTGACTAGAACTGTGGCCGCCTCTTTAACAGTGACTAAAATTGTGGCCGCCCCTTTAACAGTGACTAGAACTGTGGCCACCCCTTTAACAGTGACATACTTTTTTCGGTAGAATTACTCACAGTGTTCAAAGCTTCCAGCTCTTCTTAATTGAAATTGCTCTTTGCCATTTTCGAATAAACTTATCTCTGTCTCTCTACACTCCCCTTGCGATCCAAAGACAAAGACAGGCACGCACGCACGTACAGACGCACAAACACAATTATTTAAATGACGTATTATCGCGATAACAAACCAAACATGGTAGACTGTATAAGTTGAAATCGCAATTCAATTTATTCAGGTTATAATAATCGAATTGCGATTTCAACTTACTGCTATATTCCATATTCGTTAATTCTAGTCTAATATGGAATATAGCAGTGCTAAGTTGAAATCGCAATTCGATTAATTCACATTATAATAATCGAATTGCGATTTCAACTTTTTAGGTATATTCTTAATATTGCTCTAACTTTAACTTCGTCTTTTATGCTAAGTTGAAATCGCAATTTGATTAATTCAAGTTATAATAATCGAATTGTGATTTCAACTTTTTACATATATTCTTAATGCTCTAACTTCGTCTTTTAGAATATTCGTAATATTCTAAAAGACGAAGTTAGAGCAATATTACAAATAGTCTAAAATGCGAAGTTAGAGCAATATTAAGAATATTCGTAAAATACACATATAGATTGTAATTTAGCTAATATACTGCTATAGTAATTTTTTTAATAGTGCACATATTTTGCAAAACTTAAGTTCATAAGCGGCAAAAGAAAATTTAGAAAAAAAAAAGGATTATAGCACTATATTAGCTAAATTACAATCTATATGTGTATTTTACGAAAATTCATAATATTGCTCTAACTTCGTCTTTTAGAATATTACGAATATTGCAAAAGACGAAGTTAGAGCAATATTAAGAAAATTCGTAAAATACACATATAGCCTAGCCATAGTCAATTAGTCATAGGAACGTTGCCTAAGTAAAAAAAATCGCAATACGCGATTAATTAAATAGCATATTATTTGGGATAATTGGAATAATTACGAATATTCGATTTCGACAAATATAACACGAATATTCAATCGGATATTCGCGAAATATCGTGAAATCGAATATGGCACCTCCCGCTCATTACTAGTAAGGAGTATGTCAATTCAAAATGTTGAATTAGAATACTAGCAGAGGTTGCACTCTCACTTGAGAATACCGCACAGCACCCGAAAACAAGCATACCTGGAAATTAAAGGGGACCTGTCACCAAAAAATGCAATGTAATCTGACATCACCATGTTAAAGAGCAGGAGAAGCTGAGCAGATTGATATATAGTTTTATAGGAAAAGATTCGGTAAAACCTGCAATTTATATATTTACTGTATGTCTGTGCTTTTTTTATAACCTCCTGTGAACAGCTATTGGTACAGGGAGGAGATGTTATCAGTGATTGATGTACAGTACAGACCAAAAGTTTGGACACACCTTCTCATTCAAAGATTTTTCTTTATTTTCATGACTATGAATATTGCAGATTCACACTGAAGGCATCAAAACTATGAATTAACACATGTGGAATTATATACATAACAAAAAAGTGTGAAACAACTGAAAATATGTCATATTCTAGGTTCTTCAAAGTAGCCACCTTTTGCTTTGATTACTGCTTTGCACACTCTTGGCATTCTCTTGATGAGCTTCAAGAGGTAGTCACCTGAAATGGTTTTCACTTCACAGGTGTGCCCTGTCAGGTTTAATAAGTGGAATTTCTTGCCTTATAAATGGGGTTGGGACCATCAGTTGCATTGTGGAGAAGTCAGGTGGATACACAGCTGATAGTCCTACTGAATAGACTGTTAAAATGTGTATTATGGCAAGAAAAACGAGTGGCCATCATTACTTTAAGAAATGAAGGTCAGTCAGTCCGAAAAATTGGGAAAACTTTGAAAGTGTCCCCAAGTGCAGTCACAAAAACCATCAAGCGCTACAAAGAAACTGGCTCACATGCGGACCGCCCCAGGAAAGGAAGACCAAGAGTCACCTCTGCTGCGGAGGATAAGTTCATCCGAGTCACCAGCCTCAGAAATCGCAGGTTAACAGCAGCTCAGATTAGAGACCAGGTCAATTCCACACAGAGTTCTAGCAGCAGACACATCTCTAGAACAACCTTTAAGAGGAGACTGTGTGAATCAGGGCTATAGATTTCAAATAGCTCTGATATAGCAGAAACCACTAAATTATGAAATTGCTAAATTGGGAATTGTTTTTCAACCCAGAACAAAAAATGTGCTTTGACGGACACTAAATAACTTGCCCAGCCAGAACAGTACAGCGGTAACGACAGATTTAGCGGGATATAAATTTGAGGCCTAGTATTTAGGCGCTGGGTGACCGGTATGGATTTACTGACAGAATTAGACTGGGATATGGCCAAAAAATAACCACACTATTGCTGGTTAAATGCACTTGGTGTGACAGCTTGACCAACCACACTACTGAGGGTTAAATGCACTTGGTGACAGGCGCAGCTTGCCCCTGATGTAGTATATGGCCAAAAAATGAACAGACTATTGCTGGTTAAATGCACTTGGTGTGACAGCTTGACCAACCACACTACTGAGGGTTAAATGCACTTGGTGACGGGCGCAGCTTGCCCCTGATGTAGTATATGGCCAAAAAATAAACAGACTATTGCTGGTTAAATGCACTTGGTGTGACAGCTTCACCCTGATGTAGGCTTTAGCCAAAAAACAACCACACCATTGAGGGTTAAATGCACTTGGTGACAGGCGCAGCTTGCCCCTGATGTAGTATATGGCCAAAAAATAAACAGACTATTGCTGGTTAAATGCACTTGGTGTGACAGCTTCACCCTGATGTAGGCTTTAGCCAAAAAACAACCACACCATTGAGGGTTAAATGCACTTGGTCGCAGCTTGTGCTGGCGCACCACAAGACACGAAATGGCCGCCGATCACCCCAGAAAAAAGTGACTGACAAACGGTCTGGGCAGCCTAAAAACAGTGAGCAATTGAATTTCAGCAGCTCAATGATGCACAGCTGCAGATCGATCGATTAATCAAGTCCTTTGGAGGAGTTAATCTGCCTAATCTCGCCCTACTGTCGCAGCCCCAACCTCTCCCTACGCTAATCAGAGCAGAGTGACGGGCGGCGCTATGTGACTCCAGCTTAAATAGAGGCTGGGTCACATGGTGCTCTGGCCAATCACAGCCATGCCAATAGTAGGCATGGCTGTGACTGCCTCTTGGGGCAAGTAGTATGACGCTTGTTGATTGGCTGCTTTGCAGCCTTTCAAAAAGCGCCAAGAAAGCGTCACAAAAGCGCCAAGAAAGCGACGAACACCGAACCCGAACAGGGACTTTTACGAAAATGTCCGGGTTCGGGTCCGTGTCACGGACACCCCAAAATTCGGTACGAACCCGAACTATACAGTTCGGGTTCGCTCATCCCTACTATAGAACACAAGGAATGGACATTAGAACAGTGGAAATCTGTGCTTTGGTCTGATAAGTCCAAATTTGAGATCTTTGGTTCTGAGATGCAGAAATGGTGAACGGATGGACTCTACATGCCTGGTTCCCACCGTGAAGCATGGAGGAGGAGGTGTGATGGTGTGGGGGTGCTTTGCTGGTGACACTGTTGGGGATTTATTCAAAATTGAAGGCATACTGAACCAGCATGGCTACCACAGCATCTTGCAGCAGCATGCTATTCCATCCGGTATGCATTTAGTTGGACCATCATTTATTTTTCAACAGGACAATGACCATAAACACACCTCCAGGCTGTGTAAGGGCTATTTGACCATGAAGGAGAGTGATGGGGTGCTGCGCCAGATGACCTGGCCTCCACAGTCACCGGACCTGAACCCAATCGAGATGGTTTGGGGTGAGCTGGACGTCAGAGTGAAGGCAAAAGGGCCAACAAGTGCTAAGCATCTCTGGGAACGCCTTCCAGACTGTTGGAAGACCATTTCAGGTGACTACCTCTTGAAGCTCATCAAGAGAATGCCAAGAGTGTGCAAAGCAGTAATCAAAGCAAAAGGTGGCTACTTTGAAGAACCTAGAATATGACATATTTTCAGTTGTTTCACACTTTTTTGTTATGTATATAATTCCACATGTGTTAATTCATAGTTTTGATGCCTTCAGTGTGAATCTACAATTTTCATAGTCATGAAATTAAAGAAAACTCTTTGAATGAGAAGGTGTGTCCAAACTTTTGGTCTCTACTGTATAAGTGTGTATACAGAGACAGCTGTCAGTCACTGACAGCACCTCCTCCCTGTACCGATAGCATTTTACAAGGCTGCAGATATAAAGTTTTATCAAACCTTTTTTTGCAAAACTATATATCAATCTGCTCAGGTTCTCCTGCTCTATTATATACTGCCTGCAGAGTGCATGCATTTTTGGCGACAGGTCCTCTTTAAGCTCAGGTTGTGAAAAGAAGACCTCCTTTAACTCCAAAAGAAGTAAAGCAGACTTGTGTAAACGTCCTTAAAATTTTAAGTAGATTTAAACAGTGAAACATTGCAAAAATTAAGGGGGTAATTTATTAAACAGAGATACACTTAAATAAGGTGTATTTCTGGCGCAGATTGTGGCATCTTTGTCTCATTTACCATTTTCTATGCCTGTTTTAAGCATAGAAAATGCAATAAATGTAAGACAGCAAGGAAGCTGTCTTATATTTATACAGCAGTGGTGGATCCGCCGAAGTTATGAAGAGGCCGGCACCTCTACACAACTGCAGCATATCCACTAGTGTTGAGCGAGCACCAAAGTGCTTGTGTGCTCGGGTGTTCTACTGAGCACCCGAGCACAATGGAAGTCAATGGAGAACCCCAGACACCCCCTGCTCTGAAGAGGAGAGGGTGTCAGGACTCTAGTTCAGCTTAGGTGTCCCTGCTCTTACTCCATATATAGCTATGTCCATATATGGAGTCAGTGCTTGGGGACACCCCAGTGTATTTATATCTAACTTAGCCTGTATTTCAGAAAAGTTTCTGCCAAGATTTGAACTCAGGACCTTCTGTATTAGAGGCAAGGCACTTAACCACTCAGTTATAATAGCTGCATAGCCAGTTGCTTTAAAAAAAAAAGAGACTTCTACTGTACTGTACTTCTACTCAGACCTATACAGTAGAAGTGTCATATTTTTTATTTTTTTTGTGGCTGGCTATGCAGCTATATAGTGTAGTGGTATAAAGTTATATATATATATATATATATATATATACATGAGGAAAATCTGGCAGCACTCCCTTCAACAGTGGCTCAGGGTGCCTGCGGTGGTCCCTCGATTCAGGACGGAAAACAATGAAGAAGATCCGCAGCACTCCTTAAAGAATAAAATGTGCTATTTATTCACACATATCAAATATTGACAACGTTTCGGTTCTCTCACAGAACCTTTCTCAAGTCAGGTGAAACATAAAGTGCAATCAGGTTGTTACCAATTACATCATCAACCAATACAAAAAAAGTGCACTCCCTTTTTATAGACATTAAATTCATTCCTTAACAACACTTTTCACAAGGACACCAGCCTATCAAGTGTCTTACATATGTATTGTGTACTTCTAACCCCGATATCAATCCTGGTTTTCATCGGTGATATATTAAAGTGCATATAATAAAATGCATGTGCTATTTAATATAGCCCCCATAACAGGGGGCATTATATATATATATATATATATATATATATATACATACTGTGTATATATATATATATATATAATTTTTTTTGCCATAATATATTTACATATATATATATTTATATATATATATATATATATATATATATATATATATATATAGATATACACACACACACACATATTTGTCACCCTATAAGACACACCGGCCCATAAGACGCAACTAGGTTTTGAGGAGGAAAATAAAAATAATTTTATTTTTTAACCAAAAGGTGTGCTTTTGGTGGGTTTTGAACTAATGGTGGTCTGTGGATGACACTATTATGGGGGTCTGTGTATCACACACTGTTATGGGGTCTTTGGATTACACACTGTTATGGGGGTCTGTGGATGACACTGTTATGGAGGCATCTGTGGATGACACTGTTATGGAGGCATCTGGGGATGGCACTGTTTTGGGGGAATCTGGGGATGGCACTGTTATGGAGGCATCTGGGGATGGCACTGTTATGGGGGCATCTGGGGATGGCACTGTTATGGGGGCATCTAGGGATGGCACTGTTGTGGGGGCATCTGGGGATGGCACTATTACAGGGGCATCTGGGGATGGCACTATTATGGGGGCATCTGGGGATGGCACTATTATGGGGCCATCTGGGAATGCCCGGTGCAGTCACTGTATTCTACTACACCGGGCCTCGCTCATTGTAGTAATCATATAGGCAATGCTAAACTGTAAATTCATCTCCTTTGATAAAAAAATAATTATCATCAATATGGCATTACTACTTTCTTTAATAAAGCTAGATTCTTCCGTACAATTCCTCTGTACTTGCTACTAACTTCCACAGCAGGAGGCCGGGGCGAGCGGGCTGGAGACGGCGCCGCCTGCTTCATTCATAAAGTGGGCGGAGCAGGCGCGTGCCGTAGTGAGTTATGCTACCGGCTCCTGCCCGCTCGCCCGGCCTCCTGCCTGCTATGGAAGTAATAAGTACCGTACTACAGCCTGGTTTGGAGATGAATTAACATTGCCTATATAATTACTACAGTGAGCAGGGCCCGGTGTAGTAGAATACAGTTAACTGCACCAGGCCTCGCTGCCATTACAAAACAAGATGTCGGCCCCCAGTCCCTCCCTCCTCCTGCTGATACACATGCCAGCTGCACTGTGCGGCAGCGATGTATCAGTTTAAAATTGCAGCATTCGCCCCATAAGACTTTTGGGGTGAAAAGTGCATCTTATAGGGCGAAAAATAGGGTATATATACATTTTTTTTCTAGCAATTACACATTTATTTTGTGCCATGCATTTTTCACAATTACAAAAAAAAATAAAAATAAATATAAATCTAATTTAACTTCTATTTCTGAAAAAAATTGCGACGGGATTTGAACTCACAACTTCTGTATCACAGTCCGGAACTTTAACCACTACACTAAATAGCTGCATAGTCAGTCACTGAAAAAAATAAAAAATATGAGACTTCTACTGTATAGGTCTCAGTAGAAGTACAGTAGAAGTCTGCTATTTAATTTATTTATTTATTTTGTAACTGGCTATGCAGCTATTATAGCTGAGTGGTTAAAAGTGCCTTTCCCTCTAATGCAAAAGATTGTGCGTTTAAATCCCAAAATAAACTTTTCTGAAATACAGGCTAAATTAGATTTAAATACACTGGGGTGTCCCCAAGCACTGACTCCATATATGACATAGCTATATATGAAGTCAGAGCAGGGACTCCTAAGCCGCAGACTCATACTGAGGGATTCCCTCACTGTACAGCGATCTTCTGCATAGAAATAGAGGCTAAATTAGATTTAAACACACTAACTCAAGCATCCCACTCGAGCACACATGGTGTTCGGACGAGCATCAGTGCAGGGCTTTATTAAGACGGGCGTCTAAAATGCTGGTTTTAATAAATGTCCAGATTTACAAATTAATCCATTGAGTGGTGTAAAAGTCTGAACACAATGAAATAAATTTCCACCAAAATAGCCCAGGACATATGAGGGGGACAGTATGGGGGACTCCATAAGTCCCTAGTGTTGTGGCATAGTTCTTAAGTTTGGGGAGTAAAATGTCTTTGCTTCCTGTTTTTCCAGCTGAATATGTGAAATCATCTGCATTTGCTTTATTGATGTCATAATGTACACTGAGGCATAAACTGAGCAGAACAATTTGGCTCGTCCCTATAAAAATAATGAAAATTCTTAATTGAATTGTGCAGGGGCTGTTGATCAGCTGCGTCGCTTTGAGGCACCCCTCCACCATCTGAGAGGCAGCTTTCAATCTTGTATCCCCCAGCACAAATCTTCACAACACATTTTAAATATTAATATTTGTTTTCTGGAAAGGAGAATGGAAATTGCCGCTTAGTAGCGGGATAGAAATAAACATGAGATGGAAATTTCAATTTAAACAGTATTAGTCATGCTCTGTGTGTGCTAGTCCTCTTTAATACCGCATTGTACGATAATATAGCGAAGTCATAAATTGCCTAAGAATTTAATGCCAAGCCATAAGGCAGCCAATGCCACTGAAAGCTACTTTTTCATAGGCCAAGTGTACAAAATGTGCTGCAGTTTTCTAAGATTATCAAAGTTATGGGCTATGATAAAAAATATTGGGTTAAAGTCAAGACTTTGTTTAGACTTGTTTCATAATAATTCTCTTTTTGCAAGTGTGAAAAGGGTATACCAGTAGTCTTATCCACAAGATAGTTAAATCCTATTAGATTGATTTTGACTATTACCACTGGGACCTCACTGATCACGAGAATGGCAGTCCCCCCAAAATGAGAGGCAGGTATAGTTCCTTTCCATTACTCCCTATGGGATCTGCCAGAAATAGTCGAGCGCTGTACTCGACTATCTCTGGCAAGCTGATAGAGATGAATGTAGTGGCAGTGAGCATGCTTGACCTGCCACTTCATTCATTTTGGAGGGCCCTGCACGGTACAGAGTCTCTGCTCTTGTAATCAGTGGCGGCCCCAGTGGTAAGACTCCACGATCTAATAGTTATCTCTTATTCTTTCCACCTCTCCTTTATGATAACTACTGGCCGGTTGGGTTTCTCAATGGTCATAAATCAGTAAAAAAAAAATTTAAAAATGTGTCATTTTTCTGAAAAGTTAATTTGTATTGGATGGGGCTTAGAAGAAGGGTGGGCTTAGTAAGAGGGTGAAACTTACTGGAAGAGAGGGTGACCTCCCATGACCCAGCAAATTTACTCTAAGGGTTTATTCAAACGACCGTAGTGTTTTGCGGTCCACAAATTGTGGATTCTCAAAACATGGATACCGACCCGTGTGCGTTCTGCAATTGGTGGACTGCACATGGCGGCACTATGCAATTGCGGAAAAGAATAGGACATACTCTTTTTTTTTTGCAGGACTCAGAACAGAACTATGGATACGGACAGCACACCATGTGTTGTCCGCATCTTTTGCGGCCCCATAAAAATGAATGGTTCCGCACTTGTTACGCAAAATTGTGAAACTGATGCAGACCCATTCATAAGATCAACTGAATGAGCTCTAAGAAACTGTCATCAATTCATCTAAAATCTATGCCAGTTTATGGTCAGAGATATACCTAATTTATGAAGAGACCTAAGTTTCTTAATAAATTAGGCACATCTCATACCAGTACTTGATCAGGACTAGAGTATGAAACTCTAGTATTCATGAATTCCCAAAATATCTTTCCAAGCAAAGGACATTTTTTTGACTGAGCTTCAGCAATATGTGCTGTGAATTGTGAACTACAGATCTAAAAGGGTAAATGTTCTACAGGCAACTGTTTAGAAAATTTGGTTTTTAAAATAGTTTGCTACTGAAGAACCACCTCCATTTCTTTACTGTATGTCGCTTGAAAATACAAAAATAAAGATTTATCTTGACAAAGGTGTAATAATAAAAATAAAGAATAAGGAAAACAAACAGGACAAAAAGTTGATAGAAACTTCACAGTTAAGGAAAAGCATGTCTTAAAATGAATGCATATCCTTCATATCTAACTATAATATATATTTTTTTGAATAGATCCAATTCTGTGGTGACTAATTTCTTTAATAAATCTTTAAAGCTGTTGAAGCTATGTTTTCTGATACACAGCCTTTAAATCCACTTTGTAGGCACAGAGTTAAATTATAAACGTTTGGCTGTCCACAGCTTGCAACTTGAACTCAATAGCAAATATGTATGCAGTAAGTTCTTATGCTCCCCCTAGCGCCAACTGCAGGCGTTATTGTACTATATGGCTTTATGGATGGCGGCAGGGGAACTGGAGCTCGGTGAAAGAATTTGTTCAGTACAGAGTGTTGGGAACTACATGGTGGACATTTGCCTTTATGGTTACATAAGGCAAACAGTAATGAGAAAGACTAAGGCTACTTTTACATTAGCGTTTTCAATTCCGCTATTGAGATCTGTCATAGGATCTCAATAGCGGAAGAAAACGCTTCCGTTTTGTCCACATTTATTGTCAATGGGGACAAAACTGAACAGAATGAAACGGAATGCACCAAAATGCATTCCGTTCCATTTGGTTGCGTTCCCATCGCGGGCAGAATAACGCTGCAAGCAGTGTTTTTCTGTCCGTGATGTGGTGCGGAGCAAGACGGATCCATCGTGGAACACAATGTAAGTCAATGTGGACCGATCTGATTTCTCTGACACAAAAGAAAATGTATCCGTCCCCCATTGATTTGTTCATGACGGATCCATCATGGCTATAGAAGACATAATACAACCGGATCCGTTCATGACGGATTCACAAAAAAAGCTAATGTGAAAGTAGCCTTACTATCCTACTATCTGTTGGTGAAACAGCTTTATCAAGCAATGGAAAGTGAGAAACTGGCAAGTATGTTCACCATGTTATTATTATCCAAGGGTTGGCAAGGAACCTGAACAAAACATTGGTTCTCCATTATCAGAAAGCATATAGTGGTTTATATAAGGAGAAAGAACAGTGGACTTTATTGTGAAGATTCTATAGAGATGCATAGAAGGTATTTTTTTTTTCAATCTGAAAGATTACACTGTACTATCTGTAGAAGTATAAAGATGAGACACTGTATTCTTTTTATAGGACACACCATATGTCTGAAGTTTCATTAATATCAAGTGCCTTTTTTTTTCATTATGAGCATAGAACAAATGCTAGTGTAACATCCCAGAGTTATGTTACTAAACTCTTTTACCCCACTACAACTTGTTAAGTGTATTTGTTCGGTCATCTAATGTGATTTATCTTATATCCTCACAAATGTGCATATTCTAAGCCTGTTACATGTATTTGCTGTAATTTTCATGTTCACCAGCAGGTGGCAGCAATGTGTTACCAGGGCCTTAGTAACAGTTTAGCATTTCTAGACTGGAATAGTACATTCCAGTTTACTCCCCCCTCTTTGAGCAGAGAGGGCTCGCCCATGTCCTGCCTCATGGGGAGAGAAAGAAATTCAGTTAGTGTGCCAGCCAAACCGGCTAGGGGAAGGCTGTGCGTGTAGGAGCTCCCAGTTCTAGGGATCCCAAACCAGAATCTTGTCTCGGCTGAGACAAAACATCAACATTCCCAATCTGAGCCTTCAGCCTCAGCTGGTGGAAAGCAAGCAGCCACCTCCAGAACTCCAGGAAGAACCATACCCTGTGAGCTAACTGTGAGTACCGTCCAGAGACCAGGAGAAGCCAAATTCCTCCTCAGCTAGTCAGTCCCATACATAGCAGAAGACAGACAGAGCAGAAGATATAGATTCCTGCCATATTACAGAGCCACAAGCAGACGACTTATCCTGCAAGAGAGCTCCAGGCACATTATAGAAGCAGAAGACAGATTCCTGCCATACATTGCCAATATCTGCTGGGACCAAAGACTATTGCTGTATCTCATGTGGATTAATGCTACATCCAGTAAAGACCAGTTTGAATTATATTCCAAGTCTGGATCTCATTCATTGCTACCAAGTTCCTCAATTACTCCTACTAGCAACACACTCATTTATTGCAAGTGAGCCAGGATCCAGGAGTCCATCCGTACCCAGGTAGGAGACACTGTTGACACTATTACTACTACCATACAGAGACATTAGCCCACTCTGGCATTCCTAACCTGGTACGTGAGTTGCAACACTTTAAAGGGCCCTGTGTTAGTTAACTATCATTTACACCTGGCTTACATCATTCCAATCCGGCTTACTGCACTAGCTCTGTCTTATTTTTTATGTTTGTGTTATAAGTATCTGTCCAGTTTTTGCTCTAGTGCATTCTTGTACGGGTGAGCAAGGATGGAAAGGACAGTGTGTTGAGATTTCATACCCTTGAACTTAATACTAGCAGCACAAATCTGTATGCAGTGAGCCTCATTAGTGGTGGATTCTGGCGGCCAGAAGTTTAGAGCACAGAGATTCAGAGCTCACACATATATAGCACACTTTATAGGTAAGTGGCTGTGAGGAAGTTCACACCAGAGTTCTGGGTTTGATTGCCCGAATGGTCATTACTAAATTACTACGCTGTTTCCATTACATTTTCTACATTTTTCTAATAATAGCAAAGTGTACCTTAGTGGAAGTGTAGTGCAACTCCAGATGTGATGATATGATATAATTATGAGCAAGTAATGAACACAAATATATAAACTGTGTATAATCAGGCCCTTGTATAATATCCCAGAGTGGTATTACAATTCCTACACTCTGCTACTGTCTTTAATGGTCTAACCATAATGTCATCTGTGTATTGATTCCAGGTCCTATGTCACTGTGCATTGATAATGTTGCTATGAAACTATTTTGTACATGTAATGTGCCTGGTTCACCAGCAGGTGATGCGGATATATACGATCTTTAGATAGAATGGAACTTACCATTCCATTCTCCCTCTTTTGGGCAGAAGTGGGCTAGTCCCATTTTCTACCAAGGTAGGGGCAGCATTAAGCGTCTAATCGGTCTTAGCTAAGCTAGCGTTGGATGCAGATGTGTGAAGATGTAGCAGCGAGGGGAAGCCCCCTTCCTGCAGCAGGAGTCCCTCCAGAGGGAAGCAACTCATAGGGCACCATGACTCCTCATCGATTTACAGACAGTGTTGCGAGGGGGTCAACAGCCAAAGGCACTCCACTCAAAAGGTACCAGAGCAGCTCTAAAGTCCAGCGACCAGACTAAAGCTGAGTTTAGCACAGCAGAGAGATAAAACTGAAAATGTAAGTTTGGCTGCCAGTTTATGCTAAAATCTGCTGGAATCAAGAGAAACACCACTTCTTGTATGGATGCAAGTTGATTCCAATAAAGCTGTTGAACTTTATAAAAGTCTGGACTTGACTATTTCTCCACCTCCATCATTACTCTCCCCTTTATTGCTTCAGACCTTAACCCTCGGGAGTGACGGTATCCAGGTAGGAGCACCGTGACACACAGAGACTGTTCCACATGACTCGGCATTCCGATAAACCTAGGACACAATCAGCCCTGGGGGGTGGCACGTTGCAATTATTGGCATTACAAACAGGATTCAAATACTTCTACGCCTTACTATTTAAGGCCCCCTCATCTGTAAACTCCCTACAAGAGACTCAATGGCATCTACTTACTGCTGGAGACTGTGAATCTGCATCAGTTTCAGTACTGTGGCAAAACAGGGGTTAATCGGTCATCTTGGATTTGTGCCTCATGTATTGAGAGAAAAGACATCCACCCAGCAGAGGGGAGGGAACCAAACAGCCCATCTCCACAAAGGAACCATCCTTGTAGCAGAAGAAACTAAAATGATGAATTCAAGTTCCCAGGAGGACAAAGAAGTAAAATCTACCCATACAGTAAGTAAAAGCGGCAGCTATCTTGGAGAAGGGAAAATACAGTTTCAGCTTCACTGGATCCTAGGAATCAATGTCCAGAGGTCTAAGTGAGTACTGCTGGGGAAGTGTTAGGGGCCATGATCTGCCTGCCAGAGCATCATACTTACCAAAATTGAGCAGTTGCAGCAACTATTAAAGGAGCCACCAATTCTACTGCCGTTACCCATAGCAACTCGTGCTTAAATTGCAATCTAGCTTACATTGACCCCTCGGTATGCTGTATCAAAAGCCATGTCAGACAGCGAGAACAGTACTCATTTGGACTGTAGTGACCAACCAATACAAGTGCCTATAAGTATTGCATTAATGGAGTCGGAGATGGATGGTCCTGTGGCCATTTTCATTGCCACTGGGGACTTTCAACTGCTGCAACAACAGTCAAGAAGACTTCCAGTCCCTCCAGGAAGGAGACAGAAAAGAGACAGCCTTTGGCCATTACCACCACTACAGAAATCTCCGAGCCTACTACTACTGCTGCTGTACAGCCTGAGACCACCAAACAGGAGCACTGTCCTGATGTCCACTGGAAAAAGGAGGAGTGCACTAATACTGCTCCATGCACTCCAGAACCACCACTGAATCCAGAGCTCCTTCCTATGAAAGACCAAGGGTCCATCCTTTACTGTTGTCCAGAGAATCTGTCACCTACCAGGAAAAGTCCAAGGTTTACAGAGGATTCTTCAAAGGAGGGTGATCCTGCAGTTCCAAGTTCTGCCACAGAAGGCCACCAGGAGATCAAAGATGAAGATTCTGTTGGAATTGCAGCTGCAGAGAGCACCAGAGCTAGCAGTGATAGCCATGAGGATGTCACACAGCTTAAAAAAAGGACTTTTGCGCCCTCAACTGTGGGACCCAGGAGGAAGACTTCCAGCCCCTTCTGTAAGAGACCCCGTGTTGTGAGAAAACCATCCATTGGACTACTGGAGCCACAACATGGACTGCTTCTGAAGTATGGTCTTTTACGTTTTATTGTCCTGTCAGTTTTACCACATAGGGAACATCATAAATACAAAACCCATAAAATTGTGGCAGCATTGCATTTTTTTTCCCAATACCTCCCCACTTGGAATATTTTCCAGCTTCCCCCTTCTTTGTATGGAATTTTAAATAGTGTAATTAGAAAGTATAATTTGTACTGCAAAAAACAAGCCCTCATATGGCAAAGTGAACTGGCTCTGGCAAGGCAAGGAGAAAAAATAAAAATACAATAAAGCAAAATCGCCCGGTATTTTAAGGTTTCCTTTCGTGCCTGATTCCACTGGAAATAAGTTTCCAATTCCAACTTATTTTGCTACGTAATGCTGTAACAGACAGATTTCACAGGGCATCATTAGACAGCTCCCCAACAAATGCTGTAATATAGATCTGTATCCCATCTGTCCATAGCACTCCAAACAATGTTTGCACAAGTTTTGTCAGTTTTTTTTTTTTTAAGAATCTCACTGTGTCCTGTCGGGATTTACTCAAATTTTTGCTCTAAAATCCTGCTCCAAATCACATGTCTATACATCACTGAGCTTAGCTTCTCTGCCTCTGTGATAAATTGCTCTCAGATAGGGTAGCGGAAATCACCTGGCAGGCTTACTTTAAAGGGGTTGTCCGAGGTTTTCATATTAATGGCTCATCCTTTGCCTGCCTCCGATCAATTGTTTAAAGAGCCGCTGTGCTCCGGTAAGAAAAGATAGTGCTGTTCATTGGATAGCAGATGTGCTTTGTATTGCAACTCAGGCCCATTCACTTGAATGGGATTGAGCTGTGCCTCGACCATGTTACTGATGAATGTGACATCACTGGTAGTGTTGAGCGAATTGAACTTCGGATCATAGATCAGAAGTCCATTAGTTCTAATACTTTGTTTTAATGCTGTATGGAGACCGGTCTCTGTACAGCATTAAAATGTATTGCTTCCATTGAGGCAACATTTCTTCGTTCACTCTGTACAGCATTAAAACAAAGTGTTAGAACTAATCGACTTTGAATCTATGATCCAAAGTTTGATTTGCTCACCACTAATGACTGGCCTAGGAAGAGGACGTGGTGCTTACTGGAATGTAGTGGCCTCTGCAAACAGCTAATCGGCAGGGTGCCGTGAGTCGGATTCCACTGATCTGATACTGGTGATATATCCTGAGGCTAAGTCCTATAATATTGGACAACCCTCTTAAAGGGCAATTGATGCATGTCCATACATCACTATCTAAATATTACTGTCACAAGACCAATCAGCTCTGTACAAGCAAGTTTGGCAAGGGGAGAAGATTGAAGAGTGCCAAATCCTACAATTAGAGCTTTACATACAGGATTATAGACTGATGCCAGTTTATGATAGGATAAACAACGCAGCTGGACTGATAGGCACCAAATTTATGCATTTGGGACTGTCTAAATGTAAAAAATAAGCAGGCATAGATTTTGCACCAAAATTTGCACAGCTCCACACTTTAGCACTGGGAAATTTTAACACCAATGTATTGTAATTAGTATGGAGATCATTTATTACCAGTTCAGCTGTGCCAAGTTGGATAATAAGGTGATGCCCCGGTTTCTCTGGTTTGCAGTCATGTAGTACAAAATATATAAAAAAAAAATAACAGAGAGAACACCACTATGCGGCTTCTCGTAACTGCAGAATAGTTTCACTTGCAAAATGCTCCCCTGGTACGTGGATAGCCCCCAGGAAGATTTTGTGACCAAGACTGTGATGCAGTTACCCATAATAAGCAGTACAGTAAGTAATTCAATTTAGCTCAAATGCTTTTGTGCCTTACAGGAAAATGTACGTTTTTTACAACAGCTTTATAAATACTTGAAAATAGCACTGTACAAAAATAGATAGACTTCTCCCCCAGCCTAAAACCTTTTATTTGCTTCATTAACAATTGTATTTATTGTGTATAAGGACTTGGAGGAAGTTACAACTTCTCTGCTGCTTGGTTTATGTGTATTTACTTTTATGTACAATATAGTCATAAAAGTGGAAACACAAAAGCCAACTGTATATGCAATAATTGGTTAAAGGAGTTGTTCAGAATTAGGAAACATGGTTGCTTTCTTCAATAAACAGCACCACACCTGTTCATGGTTTGGGTCTGGTATTGCAGTTTAGTGCCATTTAAGGGAAATGGGCTGAGCTACCATACCACACATGACCTATGAACAGGTGTGACACTGTTCTTGAATGAAAGCAGTCATTTTTACATAATCGTGGACAACCTGATATGGAATTCTGAATTAATAGGGGATGTACATCTTCATCTCTCGGTCACAGTGAAAAGCAGGTAATTAACAACGAGACCTTCTCACTCTTGCAGCTAACAAAGGCAATTCATTAGTAGAATGGAAACTGTGTAATGCTTAGTTTCTCATGTAGTGCCATTGCAGAGATATGAACCCCTTCAGCACTGCTGCCAAATATGTAAGGCGGATGTGCAGGGTTTAAAAATAGCATCCGTCGATGAGCACATTTTGTGCCATAGCCATTGGGATTCTGCTGTTTTAACCACTTCAGCCCCGCTAGGTGAAACCCCCTTCATGACCAGGCCACTTTTTACACTTCGGCACTACACTCCTTTCACCGTTTATCGCTCGGTCATGCAACTTACCACCCAAATGAATTTTACCTCCTTTTCTTCTCACTAATAGAGCTTTCATTTGGTGGTATTTTATTGCTGCTGACATTTTTTTGTTATTAATCAAAATGTAACGATTTTTTTGCAAAAAAATGTCATTTTTCACTTTCAGCTGTGAAATTTTGCAAAAAAAACGACATCCATATATAAATTTTTCGCTAAATTTATAGTTCTACATGTCTTTGATAAAAAAAAATGTTTGGGCAAAAAAAAAAAATGGTTTGGGTAAAAGTTATAGCATTTACAAACTATGGTACAAAAATGTGAATTTCCGCTTTTTGAAACGGCTCTGATTTTCTGAGCACCTGTCATGTTTCCTGAGGTTCTACAATGCCCAAACAGTAGAAAACCCCCACAAATGACCCCATTTTGGAAAGTAGACACCCTAAGGTATTCGCTGATGGGCATAGTGAGTTCATAGAACTTTTTATTTTTTGTCACAAGTTAGCGGAAAATGATGATGATTTTTTTTCTTTTTTTTTTTTTCTTACAAAGTCTCATATTGCAGTAACTTGCGACAAAAAATAAAAAATTCTAGGAACTCACCATGCCCCTCACAGAATACCTTGGGGTGTCTTCTTTCCAAAATGGGGTCACTTGTGGGGTAGTTATACTGCCCTGGCAATTTAGGGGCCCAAATGTGTGAGAAGAACTTTGCAATCAAAATGTGTAAGAAATGACCGGTGAAATCCGAAAGGTGCACTTTGGAATATGCGCCCCTTTGCCCACCTTGGCAGCAAAAAAGTGTCACACATGTGGTATCGCCGTACTCAGGAGAAGTTGGGGAATGTGTTTTGGGCTGTCATTTTACATATACCCATGCTGGGTGAGAGAAATATCTTGGCAAAAGACAACTTTTCCCATTTTTTTATACAAAGTTGGCATTTGACCAAGATATTTTTCTCACCCAGCATGGGTATATGTAAAATGACACCCCAAAACACATTCCCCAACTTCTCCTGAGTACGGCGATACCACATGTGTGACACTTTATTGCAGCCTAGGTGGGCAAAGGGGCGCATATTCCAAAGTGCACCTTTCGGATTTCACCGGTCATTTTTTACAGATTTTGAAAATGATGATTTTTTTTTCTTCTCTTTTTTCCTTACAAAGTCTCATATTCCACTAACTTGCGACAAAAAATAAAAAATTCTAGGAACTCGCAGTGCCCCTCACGGAATACCTTGGGGTGTCTTCTTTCCAAAATGGGGTCACTTGTGGCGTAGTTATACTGCCCTGGCAATTTAGGGGCCCATATGTGTGAGAAGTACTTTGCAATCAAAATCTGTAAAAAATGACCGGTGAAATCCGAAAGGTGCACTTTGGAATATGCGCCCCTTTGCCCACCTTGGCATCAAAAAAGTGTCACACATCTGGTATTGCCGTACTCAGGAGAAGTTGGGGAATGTGTTTTGGGGTGTCATTTTACATATACCCATGCTGGGTGAGAGAAATATCTTGGCAAACGACAACTTTTCCAATTTTTTTATACAAAGTTGGCATTTGACCAAGATATTTTTCTCACCCAGCATGGGTATATGTAAAATGACACCCCAAAACACATTCCCCAACTTCTCCTGAGTACGGCGATACCAGATGTGTCACACTTTTTTGCTGCCAAGGTGGGCAAAGGGGCACATATTCCAAAGTGCACCTTTCGGATTTTGCAGGCCATTTTTTACACATTTTGATTGCAAAGTACTTCTCACACATATGGGCCCCTAAATTGCCAGGGCAGTATAACTACGCCACAAGTGACCCCATTTTGGAAAGAAGACACCCTAAGGTATTCCGTGAGGGGCACTGCGAGTTCCTAGAATTATTTTTTTTTTGTCACAAGTTAGCGGAAAATGATGATGTATTTTTTATTTTATTTTTTTTCTTACAAAGTCTCATATTCCACTAACTTGCGACAAAAAATAAAAAATTCTAGGAACTCACCATGCCCCTCACAGAATACCTTGGGGTGTCTTCTTTCCAAAATGGGGTCACTTGTGGCGTAGTTATACTGCCCTGGCAATTTAGGGGCCCATATGTGTGAGAAGTACTTTGCAATCAAAATGTGTAAAAAATGGCCTGCAAAATCCGAAAGGTGCACTTTGGAATATGTGCCCCTTTGCCCACCTTGGCATCAAAAAAGTGTCACACATCTGGTATCGCCGTACTCAGGAGAAGTTGGGGAATGTGTTTTAGGGTGCCATTTTACATATACCCATGCTGGGTGAGAGAAATATGTTGGCAAAAGACAACTTTTCCCATTTTTTTATACAAAGTTGGCATTTGACCAAGATATTTATCTCACCCAGCATGGGTATATGTAAAATGACACCCCAAAACACATTCCCCAACTTCTTCTGAGTACGGCGATACCAGATGTGTCACACTTTTTTGCAGCCTAGATGCGCAAAGGTGCCCAAATTCCTTTTAGGAGGGCATTTTTAGACATTTGGATCCCAGACTTCTTCTCACGCTTTAGGGCCCCTAAAAAGCCAGGGCAGTATAAATACCCCACATGTGACCCCACTTTGGAAAGAAGACACCCCAAGGTATCCAATGAGGGGCCTGGCAAGTTCATAAATTTTTTTTTTTTTCCGCATAAGTTAGCGGAAATTGATTTTTTTTTGTTTTTTCTCACAAAGTCTCACTTTCCGCTAACTGCCCTGGCATTTGAGGGTCTCCGCAATCATTACATGTATGGCCAGCATTAGGAGTTTCTGCTATCCTCCTTATATTGAGCATACAGGTAATGAGATTTTTTTTTCCGTTCAGCCTCTGGGCTGAAAGAAAAAAATGAACGGCACAGATTTCTTCATTCGCATCGATCAATGTGGATGAAAAAATCTCTGCCCAAAAAAAAAAATGGAGGGGAAAGGCGTCTGCCAGGACATAGGAGCTCCGCCCTACATCCATACCCACTTAGCTCGTATGCCCTGGCAAACCAGATTTCTCCATTCGCATCAATCAATGTGGATGAATAAATCATTGCCGGGATTTTTTTTTTTATATATATATATATACAAAGTGTTTGCCAAAGCATAGGAACGCCGCCTCCTCCTCAGCTCGTATGCCTCGGCAAACGTATCTGTCACTGCAGAGGAGAAAATCCCGTCTTGCAGCGCCGCATACACCGACTTGCGTGTAATCTGACAGCAGCGCAATGCTTCTGTCAGAATGCACATCGGTGCTGCAGCTGGTCGATCGGTTGGTCCACCTGGAAGGTAAAAAAAAAAAAAAAAAAAAAAAAAAAAGAAAAAACCAGGCCACAACGCAATAATTTTATTAACTTTGGAACAGAACATGTAACTTTAACTTTTGGAACTAAACATTAACCTGTTTGCTTACCTGTTTTTTTTTTTTTTTACCTTTATAGAACAAACCTCTCCTTCCCCATGGGACAATGTGCAAAGCGCAAATCGCCCAAAGATCTGGCGAAGTGCGTTATGCACTTTGTCCCATGTGAAAGGAGACGTTTGCAGCAGCTGTGAGTGAATGGGCCCTAATAGCCCTGTGTGCCTATCCTGGTGAGATGATCCCTATGCTAATAGTGTACCTGTGAGTGGTACTTCCGGAAACACTCTCCAAAGCATAGGGCAGGGTGGTCCGGACAGTCAGGACAGAAATAGCGGGTGTCACGCCTTATTCCACTCCTGCTACAGACACGACATTTTTTTCGGGGTGGCGGTCGGTTTGAGGTACCAGCAACGACACTGGGGAAGTGTCGCTCATGTAGACGGCTAACTACACTGGTGGATGGGGCACACGGAACCTCCTGGATACAGGAGGTTCGCGATGATCTCTTCCTGAAATTTGAGGAAGGATCCAGTTCTCCCAGCCTTACTGTAGAGAACAAAACTATTGTACAGAGCCAATTGAATTAAATATACAGACACCTTCTTATACCAGCGTCTGGTGCGTCAGGAAACTAAATACGGAGCCAACATCTGGTCATTGAAGTCGACCCCTCCCATGTGGAGGTTATAGTCGTGGACTGAGAGGGGCTTTTCAATGACACGGGTTGCTCGCTCAATTTGTATTGTCGTGTCTGCGTGAATGGAGGAGAGCATGTAAACATCACGCTTGTCTCTCCATTTCACCGCGAGCAGTTCTTCGTTACACAGTGCGGCCCTCTGCCCCCTTGCAAGACGGGTGGTAACGAGCCGTTGGGGGAAGCCCGCGCGACTAGTTCGCGCGGTACCACAGGCGCCAATCCGTTCTAGAAACAAATGCCTAAAGAGGGCCACACTTGTGTAGAAATTGTTCACATAAAGATGGTACCCCTTGCCGAATAAGGGTGACACCAAGTCCCAAACTGTCTTCCCACTGCTCCCCAGGTAGTCAGGGCAACCGACCGGCTCCAGGGTCTGATCTTTTCCCTCATAGACCCGAAATTTGTGGGTATAGCCTGTGGCCCTTTCACAGAGCTTATACAATTTGACCCCATACCGGGCGCGCTTGCTTGGGATGTATTGTTTGAAGCCAAGGCGCCCGGTAAAATGTATAAGGGACTCGTCTACGCAGATGTTTTGCTCTGGGGTATAAATATCGGCAAATTTCAGGTTGAAATGGTCTATGAGGGGCCGAATTTTGTGGAGCCAGTCAAAAGCAGGGTGGCCCCTGGGACGGGAGGTGCTGTTATCACTAAAGTGCAGGAAACGCAGGATGGTCTCAAATCGTGTCCTGGTCATAGCAGCAGAGAACATGGGCATGTGATGAATTGGGTTCGTGGACCAATATGACCGCAATTCATGCTTTTTTTGTCAGGCCCATGTTGAGGAGGAGGCCCAGAAAAGTTTTAATTTCGGAAACTTGGACTGGTTTCCACCGGAAAGGCTGGGCATAAGAGCTTCCCGGGTTAGCGGTTATAAATTGTGTGGCATATCTGTTTGTTTCGGCCACAACTAAGTCTAAAAGCTCCGCAGTCAAGAACAGCTCAAAAAATCCCAGGGCCGAACCGATCTGAGCTGTCTCAACCCGAACTCCAGACTGGGCAGTGAAAGGGAAAACTACGGGTGCGGCTGAAGTTGGGGACTGCCAATCAGGGTTTGCCAGCACCTCTGGGATTCTAGGGGCTCTACGGGCACGTCTTTGCGGTGGCTGCGACGGGGTCACTACTGCACGTGCCACCGTACCAGCTTCAACTGCCCTTCTGGTGCTCGCTACTTCACCAGGTTGTACGGCAGTGCTGGTACTAGGTCCAGGAAGGGCTGGGCTGCTGGTGTATGCCTCACCACGTAATCCGACAGCACCAGCCCCACTCTGCTGCTCTTGAAGCGGATCCTGCGCAACCTGCGGTCTAGCGACACGGGGCCGGGTACGCCTGCTGCTATCAGGGACCTCAACCTCCTCGTCCGAACTTTGGGTCAGAGAGCCACTGCTTTCTACAGGTTCGTATTCTGACCCGCTGGATTCATCAGATGAGGGTTCCCACTCCTCATCCGACTGGGTCAGAAGCCTGTAGGCCTCTTCAGAGGAATACCCCCTGTTAGACATGTGGGCAACTAAATTTAGGGGTATTCCCTGAGACTACCCAAGAAAAAAAAAGCAAGCCTGTCTTACAAAGGGGAGGCTAGCGAAGTACCGGAGGCCGCTGCGGTTGATAAAAAATATCAAAACTGATTTTTTTTATCGCCGCAGTGCGTGTAAAGTGAATGTGCAGTGATCAAAAAAAAATTATTTTTTTTGTCACTGCGGTGGGGCGGGCGTGGGCGAACGCACGTGTGGGCGACCGATCAGGCCTGATCGGGCAAACACTGCGTTTTGGGTGGAGGGCGAACTAAAGTGACACTAGTACTATTATAGATCTGACCGTGATCAGTTTTGATCACTTTCAGATACTATAAAAGTACAAATGCTGATTAGCGATACGCTAATCAGCGAATAACGGACTGCGGTGCGGTGGGCTGGGCGCTAACTGATCGCTAACTACCTAACCAAGGGACCTAAACTATACCTAAAACCTAACGGTCAATACCAGTGAAAAAAAAAAAAGTGACAGTTTGCACTGATCACTTTTTTTCCTTTTCACTAGTGATTGACAGGGGCAAGAAGGGGTGATCAAAGGGTTAATTGGGTGCTGGGAGGTGATCTGGGGGCTAAGTGTACTGTAGTGGGTACTCACAGTGATGATGTGCTCCTCTGCTCCTCTCCTGGAACCAACCGACCAAAAGAAGGAGCAGAGGAGCACAGCAGCCATATAACCCCATCATATTTACTAATATGTGGGGTTAAATGGCTGTTGATTGAATCATCAACCTGCCAGCCAATGATCGTGGCCGGCAGGTTGATGACGAACTTCTTCTTTGAATTTTGCCGGCCCGCGATGCGCATGCGCGGGCCGGCATACCCGGAAATCTCGCGTATCGTGAGAGGACGCACCGGCGCGTCCATTCAGAAGAGCACGACCGCTGCGAGGACGCAATCCTGCGTACGGCGGTCGTGAGGAAGTTAAGCAGAGACCAGGAGCTAATGTCTTCGATCAGCAATAATGCCAATCGCAGGCATTTTGCAGACATTTAACACCTCATATTCCATGGTCAATTGTGAATATGGCATCTGAGACAGCATTCCCTGGGAGCACTGCACTCCCATTGGCCCCGTATCGGGAGTGATGAGATGAGGGAAGATGTTCTTTTGTGGTAATAGCCTAGGTCTCTCTGAAGAAGCCCAGCCTATTATAGCTATAGTTCTGGAGACCTGAAGGTGGTAGGGCTCCATATGAACATACTGGATCTGCAATACATTGCAAAAATAAAGTAAAAAAAAGTTTTTTGTTTTTTTTAAATGAATACAAAATAAATAATAAAAATAAAATATATAAATAATAGTAAAAAATATCATATGCATCACTGCATCCCTAAACGTAGTTATTCCGTACTGTAAACTCTGTAAAGGAAAAAAAGTCTCTATGTTTTTTTTAAGAGTGTATTACACAGGCGTACCAGAATATGGTGGAATAAGATCACTTTACAGAATTCTCTCTCCAGGGATTTTATCCCAATGGGACTTCGTATACAGGTATTTCCATTATTCCCTATAAACAATGAATAATTCCTATTACAATGGGAGAAGGCGTGTGAAACTTGTTCCAAGACCTTCTTTGGTCTAAGGCTACTTTCTCACTTGCGTTTTCAATTCCACTATTGAGAGCCATCATAGGATCTCAATAGCAGATAAAAACACTTCAGTTTTTCTCCATTCATTGTCAATGGTGCCAAAACTGAACGAAATGAAATGTACCAGAATGCATTCCGTTCCATTTGGTTGTGCTCCCTTAGCGGACAGAATAATGCTGCAAGCTATTTTTTTTGTCCATGATGTGGTGCGGAGCATGACGGATCTGTCCTGGCACACAATGTAAGTCAATGGGGACGGATAAATTTTCTCTGACACAATAGAAAATGGATCCGTCCCCCATTGACTTTCAATGGAGTTCATGACGGATCCATCATGGCTATATAAGACATAATATAACGGAAGCATTTTTGCAGATCCATGACGGATCTGCAAAAAACGCTAGTCTGAAAGTATCCTAATTATTTCTCATAATTGTAAAACTTTGAACTATATTGAACAAGAAATTGAGAAAACACTTAGCACTTTACAAATTGAATGCTGTAAGGAGGAACTAGCATTGTTGGAAAAGGATATGAACGGTTGATCCCAGGAATGGGAAGATCAACTATCAGCAAATAAAACGCGAAAATTTTCAAGGGATATGACCGATAGGGTGAACACCAGGATGTATAAGTGGAGATAAGAACACATCAGCATGAGAGAGGTCCACATCTATTACCTCTATATCCTCTACCAGAACAAATGCACCACAGAGTGCGAATAAAAGAAACAGATACCCAATAAGGAGAGGGAAAAGGCAATTTGACTCTGAGATACATAATCAGAGGAGTAAGAGGACTGATTTTGGATGTGAGGGGAATACATCATCTAGTCTAAAGGTAATAAATCTATCTAACATTGAATTGACTGCAAATCAGATTTGAAGTCTTAAGCTTAGGCCAAAATTTTTGTCCAAGTACTAAATTTGACAATTTTACTTTAGTGAAAGATCTACATCTATATGGAAGAAGGCTGGCTTTTAAAGGGTTTCTACCACTTCAGTTTGACCAAATTAGCTTTCAGACACTAGCGATCTGCTAGTGTCTGATCTCCATAACCATGCAATTCTTAGCCGTTTGTGTGGAGCCGTTTCATAAAAAAACTAACCTTTATTCCTATGCAAATGAGCCTCTAGGTGCTATGGGGGCGTCTTTTCAGCACCTAGAGGCTCGGTCTACTCACACTGTATGCCCGCCCATCTCGTCTCAATGCCTGCCTTCATCACAGCCATCGGACGAATTCACGCGCCTGCGCCGTTCACTTCTGTCTTCGGCACAGGCGCAGTGAGTGAAGGCCGCTCTCCTGATGCCGGCTTCCTCACTGTGACGTAGTCGGCGCAGGCGCAGTGAGGAATCCGGCACCAGGAGCGTATCATTTACTCACTGCGCCTGCTCCGAAGACAGAAGTGAACGGCGCAGGCGCGTGAATTTGTCCGATGGCTGTGATGGAGGCAGGCATTCAAGACGAGATGGGCGGGCATACAGTGTGAGTAGACCGAGCCTCTAGGTGCTGAAAAGACGCCCCCATAGCACCTAGAGGCTCATTTGCATAGGAATAAAAGTTAGTTTTTTAATGAAACGGCTCCACACAAAGGTCTAAGAATTGCATGGTTATGGAGATCAGACACTAGCAGATCGCTAGTGTCTGAAAGCTAATTTGGTCAAACTGAAGTGGTAGAAACCCATTAAGAAGATTTTTAACCAGACACAGAAGGAGGTGGACACATTGCACTCTACACAAGAACAAGTAGCCCTAGGAATCTTACAGGAACTTTTGGAAGATCAACATACATCAAAGTATGGTGACTACCCACATTTTCTGTCTACTAAATTTACACAATTGGCTCAATATCCTGAGATTTATTTATTTATTAAATTATATTCAGAAGAGATAGCAATGATACTAACAAACATTCAGAGGGATAACTTAACTAATGAGCAGAGAGTGGCCCTTCACCAACTACAACACATGAAAGGGAGTGTTCAAACCCTCGGATAATGGTGATAATGTGGTAGTATGACCCTAAAAGATGTTTGAAAGTGAGGCCTTTTGGCAGTTGCGGGACCCATTCTGCTACCAAAGACTTACCTTCAACCCCCTACTTAAATATAAGTTAAAACTATCTGAAATCCTTAAACCAGGAAAGGGGATGGAATTTTGGATGCACAAGTGGCAGGATTAACAATTGAGGAACCCACTATACCTGCGTTGTGTCTACTTCCAAAGCTCCATACAAATTTGACTAAAACACCTGGTAGGCCTATTGTGTCAGGGGTTAACAACATATTAGAACCATTATGACAACTTGTTGACTTTTTTGTCACACCTCTTGTAGAAACCCTACCATCTTACAGACGGGATAACAAAGTAACATAGTAACATAGTTTATAAGGCAGATCTACTTAGAAAAATTTATGGTATCCATATTTAACCAGATATGTTACTGGTGACATGTGATGTTGAGTCTTTGTACATTTCAATCAGGCACAGTGATGGTATCTCCGCAGTATCAAAATTACTGACGATGAGCAATTTGGAGTCTAAACTCTCAGTTTTTATTGACAGCTATTAATTTTGTGTTAACACATAGCTTTTTTGCGCTTTAAGAAACTTTTTATCTCCAATTATAGGGGACGGCCATTGCACAGTCCCATGCAAATATATTCCTTGGCCAATGGGAGAGGGAAATCTTATTAGTGGATAATATAGATTCTTGCTTATTATTCTTGAATTGCTTTATTATCTATATATGATTATCAATTGTGGTACACACTGAATATTTATTGCATCACACTTTTTTATATATATAAAAGAGATTTAAATTTTTATATGGACTATTTAGGGTTCTATGCTTCCCATCTTTATGTATGAAATGCGCACATCAATCTTCACTCTTTTTACTTTTTCTTTCTCTCACTATAGTCACCATTTTATTGCATTTGCATGGATTTCTCACCAATTATTGATGGATATACTTATATACCATTACATTAGTTTCATTTTTTTAGGTGTTCATTACTCATGCGTATATGCATAACTTATGATATACAGCTGTATGCCTATGCATGTTGCACATATACACTGTACAGTTGATGGTACACTAATCACAACACATAATAACCATGCAATCGTAGTTTTTTATGTTGAGTTTATGTAATCATGTGTTTTATAAAAAAAATTGGTTTTATCAATCACGTAATAATTATGTATTGTTTGTCAACATTCGCTTTTTTTTATTGTAATTCCACATAATTAGGTATTTTATTGAATGATAATCATGTATTTATGATGGTCCAGCTTCTCTAGGTTATGAGATAGGAATCATTGATTAACTGTGTAGATGGAGGTTAATAGTAAGGCTATAAGGTTTCTATATTTAGTTGGGCTTTATAGAATTTTAATTATATGTGGGAGGTTGTGTAGGCAGAGTTATATGCAAAGTGCTGGGTTTTTATAGTTTTATACCGTTAACTCACTGTCATGGTGATCACGTCATGTTGCCACGTAATATTCCGGTGCGGGATTAGTGGTTTATGGCGAATATGGGTCTTTTACCCAATCGGAGCATGCGCCAGTAACCAACTTTGTTTTGGTGTGATTTCTACTGAATGGAACTGTGGGTTTCCAGATTGGCTATATGCAAAGTGCCGGGTTCTTTAAACTTAGATTTTGGGGGACCTGCATGCTCCGGAGATCACTTGTTTGATCACGTGATACGCCGGTGTGAGGTAAGCGATCCATTTAGGTTATGGGCATTCCCACTTTGCTTGGGCATGCGCACAACAGACACGACAGCCATCTTTAATGTGGGTATCCCATCAGGCCGACTCATAGGCACCCGCAATATTTCAAAACTATCGCCATAGTGTGATATTTTCCCGCACAGCAAATAGGTGTATAGGTTTCACGGTCACATGATGTGACCGGAAGTATTGGACTGACGGGATATGATGTGGCGCCTTATGACAAGCCTTTTCCAGTGGTCCCTCATTTATGTAATTCACCTTGTAATGTGGACTCTTATGTATGTTTTTTTAACTCTGATATTTAATATGATTATTATATGAAATAAAGTATTTGATATTTTATGATTGTTTGGACTCCAAATGGTCTGGGTGCACACGTGCATATTGTAGGAGTAATAGGAGTATATATGTGGTAGGTTGGGTTTTATAGCTTTTCTTAATAAATAAATAAAAGTTTAAAAAAAGTTAATTTTTAAAAAAAAAATACAAAAGATAATAAAAAAATAAAAATAAAAAATAAAAATAATAATAAATATCATATGCATCAAAGCATCAAGGGCCCCCTTGAGGCATTTATTTACATTTACATGTCCCCCTGTGGCTCTCACACGGTATAATGACCCCCAGTGGCCCCTATACAGTATAATGACCCCCCTAATGCCCCCAAACACAGTATAATGGCCCCACACACAGTATAATGACCCCATAGTGGCCCTCTATTCAGAATAATAACCCCCAGTCGCCCCCCATTGAGAATAATGACCCCCAGTAGCACTGGGGGTCATTATATTAAATGGGGGCTCTGGTGGTCATTATACTAAATGGAGGGTCAATGGGGATCATTATACTAAATGGTGGGCACTGGGGGTCATTATATTGTGTAAGGGGCCCTCACAGAGTAATGACCCCCCAGTGGACCCCTCACATACCTATCATTGCTGGAGAGCAGGGGAGCCGGCAGTCCTGTCGTTCACTAACAGCAGTTCCCTGCGCTCCTTCTCTTCTCAGGCCCGCTGCAGCAGTGAGACACACATCACCCCTGGGTCGGGCCTGGAGGAGAGAAGGAGATGTGCATTAATGTAGCTAGAACTGACTGGACACCACAGCAAATTTTAGTATTCCGCCCCCCCCCCACAGTATGTTTGCATCACGTTTTTCCTATCAGTTTGATGTATACAAATGTGCACCACTCCACGTTTTTGTATCCTGCAGAGCCAGTAAAAAATGCAGATGTTAACGTATATGTTTTTTTACCATGGAACTGTATGGTGAACAGATGCCACTGCACGGCATCAGTCTGAGGCATCTGTTAACGCATAATTTTTTGGTATGCATTAAATGGATGGCAAAAATAGGATGTGAACCTAGCCCTAGTGTCAGAATAAGCACCAGTACACAGCGGAGCAGAGTGGCGGAGAGGGGAGGCCGCCATGTACTGACAGAGCGCTACCTGGTCCTGGTGGTCAGGGATGAGGACTGTTTACCAAGGGTCATGTATCTATTGGGAAATACAGGGCACAGTATAACACACTAGAATCTATATACTATAAAGATATTAGCCCTACCCCCGAATAATAATACAATTAGGGGTCATTTATTATATAGAAATGTGTCTATATTAGGCGTATTTCTGAAACAGATTGTGGCGCAAAGGTCCTTAGCACCACAATCTGTATCTTTTCCCTCTCATGCTAGGTCTAAAAAAAGTGGCGTGGGCTGGGAAGGGGATACAGTTATGGCCATATAGTTATTGGATATCACCGCCATACAGTGATAACACCACCATACAATGATAAAACTACCATACAGAGGGCACAGTACAGGGAATGACTAGGGGCACTGTACAGGGTGTGGTAAGTGGGCACAATGCAGCATATAAAGGGGCACAGTACGGGGTGAGGGGCACAGTACTGGGTGGGGGGGCACAGTCACATGACCCTGTGACGTTAGAAGGTCCTTATGGTGAATGTGGTTTAGATGCCACCATAATGAGAGGCAGAATAGTAAGACAGGGGCCCTGGATGGACAGGAGGGGTGGACACAGCAAGTAGGTGGAAGGGGCTTTGAGGGGGATTCATACAAGTAGTGGCAGGAGGTCTGTGCAGGGCAGCAATAGGAGATAGGTGGGTGGAACAGGAGCTCTGGATACATGAGGGAGGAAAGGAGACAGCAGGGGCCCCATGAGGATGAGATAGGACAGGATATGGGGGGGACACAAGTGTCATGGAGGCAAACTGCTTAATGAAACAGTAAAACAACTAAATAGAATGAAGCAGCATCCAGCAGCAGATCAAAGAGCCCCCCCTCCTGTCCCACAGAGAAGAGACAGCCACAGCGCAGACTCACTGACAACCTGTGTTCACACTTCTGCTGCAGCCCTGCCGGTCTCTCTCCTCAGGCAGCGTGTCCTGTGTAGAAGGGGTGTATCTGAGTCTCTGCAGCAGCCGGCCTCTCGTGACTCAGAGGGCCCACCAAAGTGCATAAGTGAAATTACAGCAATGAAATGTTCCATCTGTATTGATAGAAGTGCTCATAGCAGCTCAGTGGGCCCCCCTAGGAGCATTGGGCCCTGGCACAGTTTGCCGAGTTATGACGCCGGCCCTGGAAGCATCCCTAAACGTATTTATTCCATACTGTAAACTCTGTAAAGGAAACAAAATCTATATAAGCAATTTATATATTAAAAATTAATAAAACATGATCAGAAGTCATACACACCCCAAAATGGTATCATGGAAAACTACAGATCACCCTCAAAATAGCCCTCACACAGCTCCAAAGACGTAAACATAAAAAAGTTAAGGGAGGTTAGTATATGGCGATGGAAAAATAAAAAGTTTTTCTAAAGTTTTTTTTTTTAACCACTTCACATCTGGGCCATTTCCTCCTTTCCTGACAGAGCAATTTTTAAAAAAAAATCTGTGTCAGTATATGTGGTAATATAACTTTAAAATGCTTTTACTTATCCAGGCCATTCTGAGATTTTTTTCTCGTCACATATTGTACTTCATGACAGTGGTAAAATTAAGTCAACACATTTCATTTTGTACAGTATTAGAACATTGTTTTATGCGAATCGACTTTGATGTTTCATCCGAAGACGATTCGCTCATCCCTAACTGTAATCATACTGATTCAGAGAATAAAGGGCATAGGTCAGTTTTACTGCTTAGAGAATGTTAAAACGAAACCCAAAAAATAATGGTGCAATTAATTTTTTTTCCCAATTCAATCCCATTTGAATTTTCTTTCCAGCTTCCCACTAAATCGTATGGAACATTCACTTAGAAATTACAACTCGTCCTGCAAAAAAGCAAGCCCTCAGGGGTGGATTGGCCATAGACTTTACAGGGAAATATCCGATGCCCAGCGGGCTGCCTGGGCCCTCCTCACTGCCAGCCAATGGAAGTTTTTGGGGATGTATTTTGTGCTGCCGGCAGTATTTTGTGATGGACTGTGGCATTTGGCTATGTAGGTATGGTATAGTGTGCCATAATATGATATTGTTGGCTCTGCATTCCATCAGTTTGGACCCAACTAAAAAAACGGGCCACTTTTATTATTTTTTCCAGTGCCATTTTAAGTTTCCACTCCACCCCTGTCTATGTGACTAGGAAAAGGTAAACGTTATGGCTCCGGGAAGACTGGGAGTAAAAGATGGAAATGTGAAAATGGAATCTACCTGGCCCTGAAAGGGTTAAACACTTAATGCCAGATTTCTTTACAGATGACAGCTAATTGCTGGTGGTTCCATCAAGGGGACACTTTCTGACTGTGCCTGTGTACTGTCCAAGGAAAGAAATGCTTTAAATGAGACACATAATTACAGGGGTCTCACTTCAATAACCTCTTTTCACATGACTTATTAGGCCACATGAGGTCCCCTGTATTAACTAAAACAAAAGAAAACTACAGAGGACCTGACTCCTTTGTGTATTACATGGTCAGCTATCCATTTGAATGACAGACATGACATAGTATATTTCCAAGTAACTAGATTTCTCCATTAAGGTTGGGTGGTGACTTTATTCCATGCCAGTGTAACAATGGTTGAGGCATGTTCAGTAGATGACATCAGCCTTGGCATATAGGGTATGTTGGAGCCTAATATCTAACTAAAACTTTTCTATTTTGAGTGTATAACCTAAATGTGTTTCCTTTTTAAAAACCCTTTCAGTTGTGTCTTCTTCACATTAGGCCATTTGTGACATTGAGATGACCTTCCAGATTTTGCTCTATATCAGCTTCATACATTACCTTTTCCTCCGTACTCCATTACATAGGAGAGCTACATTGCCACTACTGGACGCAACGCAACGGGTCAGCAGGGTAATAGACCATTATCTAGTAATAATGTTTCCAGCAGATTGAAAACAAAAGCTGTACTAGTTCTCTGCATTCTGCAGACTGAGAATAGAGCCTACAAAATGACTTCTCTACAAGGCAAATTAATGCGGAGACAGTGCAAGGAATGTATATATATACTATAGTATGGCTGTGACACAACCATGGGTAATGATTAGTCAACAGACCAGAGCAGCAATATACACTAGTATTATGTCTGTTTATCTCCAGTGATCATTGTTTGTCAAAAATCTCAAATTAAATGTTTGTGGCAAAAATTAACATTCTTCTCATGTATTAGTGGACCTGAACTTGGGCATAACTGGGTTAAAGCACATTTACTTTGGCATTGTATACTATTTGTGTTTGTGACACTGCTGTTGGTGACATTTGTGCCCTGGAGGGTAAGGCCCTAGTTGTGATTGGCATGTAGCTAAGCTGCATCATGGTTTAAGTAATGAGATAATGCTAGGTGTGCTGCTCAAGTTTGCCACCCCACAGGGAACAAATTTGACTATGGATACTGTTCTGTATACTTGTACTGATGAAATTGAGGCATTTAGGTGTAATAATGTGCACCACAGTAGCTATGAGAGGGGCCTTTATATTCTCAACTAAAGGTTCAGGTTTTGGCACCTTAAGAGGACAAGTGACAAATGTAACCACAGAAGCCTGAGAAAAGGAGACGCCTGATTTAGCTACCAATGTTAACCCAAGAAATAGAGACAAATCATTTCTGGGAAAGCAAGTAAGAGAAGCCACAAGAAAGACACAGTTGCTGATGGGAAAAGTCAGGCTCACATCTGGGCTTAGAGAGACTGGTAGCCTGCAAGGTGTGAGTGAAGACTGAGTGCAGGAACCCAGTAGAGACCCAACTTAATTAATGGACATCTAGTGAGATAGAGCTAGAGAGTAAGAAACAAAATATAAAGTTAGTCAGCACATCCTGTAAAATGAAAATAAATGTGCAAGTACACAGTTTTAAATTAGAGGGGCATTAGAGTAGTGGATGCATGGAATAGCCTTCCTGCAGAAGTGGTAGCTGCAAATACAGTGAAGGAGTTTAAGCATGCATGGGATAGGCATAAGGCTATCCTTCATATAAGATAGGGCCAGGGACTATTCATAGGATTCAGATATATTGGGCAGACTAGATGGGCCAAATGGTTCTTATCTGCCGACACATTCTATGTTTCTATGTTTCTATGTCACCATAGCTGAAATACAGAACCAAAAACAATGCAACAGCACTCTGCAAACATTGGATATATGAACTAATTCCATATTCATTATATAAATGAATAAAAAGTACTTAGTACTAAATCAAAATCAGTTGTGCCCATCTAACATGGCAAGGTGAACTCTTCTAGATGGGACCCTACTCTTCTCCTTGTACCAAATGGCCTCAAATGTATTCAGGATGAGCAAACCCCTACTATATACTAACAGCACTAATTAAAAACTGTGCAGTTAGTATATGTGGGAAAGAGGGGTTTGTTAGGAGTGCACAACCAAAATAGAAACAACCACACCTCAAAATGCATGATCAGCTGGGAAATGGTTAGGCCATGAATATTGCTTTTTATCAGATTTTCGAAGTAGAATGTCCTGTGATCCATGTGAATCTCAAGCATAATTAGGTTATGGGGCAAGAACAAGTCCAACTCTGAATGGCAAAATTACAGTTTTGGGTTGGTCAACTCAGATTTCTGACTTGAACCATATTGAGATGACGTGGCAGGCCCTTAAAAGAGCCTTTCATAGCTAAAGGTCCTTCACAGTGAAAGAATTACAATTCAGAAAAGAAGAGTGCTGATATTAATGGCAGTTCAACCAGATATTATGGGGCAATTACTTTTTCCAGATATTAAGTTTAGCCAGGCAATTACTTTTCCAGATATTAATGGGGTTGTCCGAGTTATATGCACTTATGGTAATGTGGCTTATAACGTAAATAAAAATACTTTTGCAATTTACTGTCTCCATGTATTATGATGTGTTTCTGCAGGGCCGATGTGGGTCACGTTACTCCCGACATCATCCACCAGGCTTCTGTGCTGACGTTTCATGTACAGGCCTATCCCTGCCCTAGGGAGTGGCCCGGCTCTGTATACGAAACATCAGAGCCTGTGGCCCGCCCCCTCTCTCTGATCTGGCTGCCGGCTCCTGTGAGGAATCACGCATGCACGATCATTACGAGTGCCGGCAGCCCGGTGAAAACAGCAGTGCATTGAGACACTGGTAATCGTACCCCAAAGCCACCACCCACGACCACAAACAAGTAAATCCATACCCGTGTTTGAATATATATACAGTACAGACCAAAAGTTTGGACACACCTTCTCATTCAAAGAGTTTTCTTTATTTTCATCATGACTATGAAAATTGTAGATTCACACTGAAGGCATCAAAACTATGAATTAACACATGTGGAATTATATACATAACAAAAAAGTGTGAAACAACTGAAAATATGTCATATTCTAGGTTCTTCAAAGTAGCCACCTTTTGCTTTGATTACTGCTTTGCACACTCTTCGCATTCTCTTGATGAGCTTTAAGAGGTAGTCACCTGAAATGGTTTACACTTCACAGGTGTGCCCTGTCAGGTTTAATAAGTGGGATGTCTTGCCTTATAAATGGGGTTGGGACCATCAGTTGCGTTGTGGAGAAGTCAGGTGGATACACAGCTGATAGTCCTACTGAATAGACTTTTAGAACTTGTATTATGGCAAGAAAAAAGCAGCTAGGTAAAGAAAAACGAGTGGCCATCATTACTTTAAGGAATGAAGGTCAGTCAGTCCGAAAAATTGGGAAAACTTTGAAAGTGTCCCCAAGTGCAGTCACAAAAACCATCAAGCGCTACAAAGAAACTGGCTCACATGCGGACCGCCCCAGGAAAGGAAGACCAAGAGTCACCTCTGCTGCGGAGAATAAGTTTATCCGAGTCACCAGCCTCAGAAATCGCAGGTTAACAGCAGCTCAAATTAGAGACCAGGTCAATGCCACACAGAGTTCTAGCAGCAGACACATCTCTAGAACAACTGTTAAGAGGAGACTGTGTGAATCAGGTCTTCATTGTAGAATATCTGCCAGGAAACAACTGCTAAGGACAGGCAGCAAGCAAAAGAGACTTGTTTGGGCTAAAGAACACAAGGAATGGACATTAGACCAGTGGAAATCTGTGCTTTGATCTGATGAGTCCAAATTTGAGATCTTTGGTTCCAACCACCGTGTCTTTGTGCGACACAGAAAAGGTGAACGGATAGACTCTACATGCCTGATTCCCACCGTAAAGCATGGAGGAGGAGGTGTGATGGTGTGGGGGTGCTTTGCTGGTGACACTGTTGGGGATTTATTCAAAATTGAAGGCATACTGAACCAGCATGGCTACCACAGCATCATGCAGCTGCATGCTATTCCATCCGTTTTGTGTTTAGTTGGACCATCATTTATTTTTCAACAGGACAATGACCCCAAACACACCTCCAGGCTGTGTAAGGGCTATTTGACCATGAAGGAGAGTGATGGGGTGCTGCGCCAGATGACCTGACCTCCACAGTCACCGGACCTGAACCCAATCAAGATGGTTTGGGGTAAGCTGGACCGCAGAGTGAAGGAAAAAGGGCCAACAAGTGCTAAGCATCTCTGGGAACTCCTTCAAGACTGTTGGAAGACCATTTCAGGTGACTACCTCTTGAAGCTTATCAAGAGCACACCAAGACTGTGCAAAGCAGTAATCAAAGCAAAAGGTGGCTACTTTGAAGAACCTAGAATATGACATATTTTCAGTTGTTTCACACTTTTTTGATAAGTATATAATTCCACATGTGTTAATTCATAGTTTTGATGCCTTCCGTGTGAATCTACAATTTTCATAGTCATGAAAATAAAGAAAACTTTTGAATGAGAAGGTGTGTCCAAACTTTTGGTATGTACTGTATATACAGATCCTTCTAAGCATATTGTGATAAAGTTCATTATTTTCTGTAATGTACTGATAAACATTAGACTTTCATATATTTTAGATTCATTACACACCAACTAAAGTAGTTCAAGCCTTTTATTGTTTTAATATTGATGATTTTGGCATACAGCTCATGAAGGCCAATTGAGCACAGTAATACCATGGTCAGTAAACCATTTACCAGTGGTTTTGGCACTGTGAGCAGGTGCCAGGTCGTGCTGAAAAATGAAATCTTCATCTCCATAAAGCTTTTCAGCAGATGGAAGCATGAAGTGCTCCAAAATCTCTTGATAGCTAGCTGCATTGACCCTGCCCTTGATAAAACACAGTGGACCAACACCAGCAGCTGACATGTCACCCCAGACCATCACTGACTGTGGGTACTTGACACTGGACTTCAGGCATTTTGGCATTTCCCTCTCCCCAGTCTTCCTCCAGACTCTGGCACCTTGATTTCCGAATGACATGCAAAATTTGCTTTCATCCAAAAAAAGTACTTTGGACCACTGAGCAACAGTCCGGTGCTGCTTCTCTGTAGCCCAGGTCAGGCGCTTCTGCCGCTGTTTCTGGTTCAAAAGTGGCTTGACCTGGGGAATGCGGCACCTGTAGCCCATTTCCTGCACACGCCTGTACACGGTGGCTCTGGATGTTTCTACTCCAGACTCAGTCCACTGCTTCCGCAGCTCCCCCAAGGTCTGGAATCGGTCCTTCTCCACAATCTTCCTCAGGGTCCAGTCACCTCTTCTCGTTGTGCAGCGTTTTCTGCCACACTTTTTCCTTCCCACAGACTTCCCACTGAGGTGCCTTGATACAGCACTCTGGGAACAGCCTATTCGTTCAGAAATTTCTTTCTGTGTCTTACCCTCTTGCTTGAGGGTGTCAATGATGGCCTTCTGGACAGCAGTCAGGTCGGCAGTCTTACCCATGATTGCGGTTTTGAGTAATGAACCAGGCTGGGAGTTTTTAAAAGCCTCAGGAATCTTTTGCAGGTGTTTAGAGGTAATTAGTTGATTCAGATGATTAGGTTAATAGCTCGTTTAGAGAACCTTTTCATGATATGCTAATTTTTCTAGATAGGAATTTGGGGTTTTCATGAGCTGTATGCCAAAATCATCAATATTAAAACAATAAAAGGCTTGAACTACTTCAGTTGGTGTGTAATGAATCTAAAATATATGAAAGTCTAATGTTTATCAGTACATTACAGAAAATAATGAACTTTATCACAATATGCTAATTTTTTTAGAAGGACCTGTATATATATATAGAGAGAGAGAGATATGCTGATCTATATCTCTATATATGTATGTATATCATCTTTATATATGTATTGTAGGAAAGCACAAGGGGCCGTCATTGATGGAAGATATGTGTCACCAAAGTTCCTGGCCTCGGTGATGTAAGAGCTGGTAATTTTAAGTGTCAGCGGCAGCTAGTGCTGACGGGCACTATTGGAAATATAGTGTGGCTGTAAAGCCGTTCCGGGCACACTCTTATGGTGAGCAGTCAAAGTGCAGGGTGGGTGGCTGTTCCCCATGTTCCAGGCCAGGTTTTGGTTAGGGATATAAAACCCAGCCAGCAGTCTCAGCAGGTGTGGATTATCCTCCATCTGACAGTGGAGCTTTGCCAGTCTCTGTGTTGGAGCCTGAGAGTTTGGGCTGTGATTAAGGCCTGCTATCGTGTTTGGATGAAAGCTTGTGGACTTCTGTTTCACCAAAGGACTTATGTGTTGCTGCCTGTTGTGAACAAACACCTTGAAACTGACGTTTTGTGAAACAACTGAAAATATGTCATATTCTAGGTTCTTCAAAGTAGCCACCTTTTGCTTTGATTACTGCTTTGCACGCTCTTAGCATTCTCTTGATGAGGTTCAACAGGTAGTCACCTGAAATGGTTTTCCAACAGTCTTGAAGGAGTTCCCAGAGATGCTTAGCACTTGTTGGCCCTTTTGCCTTCACTCTGCGGTCCAGCTTACCCCAAACCATCTTGATTGGGTTCAGGTCCGGTGACTCTGGAGGCCAGGTCATCTGGCACAGCACCCCATCACTCTCCTTCATGGTAAAATAGCCCTTACACAGCCTGGAGGTGTGTTTGGGGTCATTGTCCTGTTGAAAAATAAATGATGGTCCAACTAAACGCAAACCGGATGGAATAGCATGCCGCTGCAAGATGCTGTGGTAGCCATGCTGGTTCAGTATGCCTTCAATTTTGAATAAATCCCCAACAGTGTCACCAGCAAAACACCCCCACACCATCACACCTCCTCCTCCATGCTTCATGGTGGGAACCAGGCATGTAGATTCCATCCGTTCACCTTTTCTGCGTCAAACAAAGACACGGTGGTTGGAACCAAAGATCTCAAATTTGGACTCATCAGACCAAAGCACAGATTTCCTCTAATCTAATGTCTACTCCTTGTGTTCCTTAGCCCAAACAAGTCTCTTCTGCTTGTTGCCTGTCCTTAGCAGTGGTTTCCTAGCAGATATTCTACCATGAAGGCCTGATTCACACAGTCTCCTCTTAACAGTTGTTCTAGAGATGTGTCTGCTGCTAGAACTCTGTGTGTCGTTGACCTGGTCTCTAATCTGAGCTGCTGTTAACCTGCGATTTCTGAGGCTGGTGACTCGGATGAACTTATCCTCCGCAGCAGAGGTGACTCTTGGTCTTCCTTTCCTGGGGCGGTCCGCATGTGAGCCAGTTTCTTTGTAGTGCTTGATGGTTTTTGTGACTGCACTTGGGGACACTTTCAAAGTTTTCCCAATTTTTCGGACTGACTGACCTTCATTTCTTAAAGTAATGATGGCCACTCGTTTTTCTTTACTTAGCTGCTTTTTTCTTGCCATAACACAAATTCTAACAGTCTATTCAGTAGGACTATCAGCTGTGTATCCACCTGACTTCTCCACAATGCAACTGATGGTCCCAACCCCATTTATAAGGCAAGAAATCCCACTTATCAAACCTGACAGGGCACACCTGTGACGTGAAAACCATTCAGGTGACTACCTCTTGAAGCTCATCAAGAGAATGCCAAGAGTGTGCAAAGCAGTAATCGAAGCAAAAGGTGGCTACTTTGAAGAACCTAGAATATGACATATTTTCAGTTGTTTCACACTTTTTTGTTATGTATATAATTCCATATGTGTTAATTCATAGTTTTGATGCCTTCAGTGTGAATCTACAATTTTCATAGTCATGAAAATAAAGAAAACTCTTTGAATGAGAAGGCGTGTCCAAACTTTTGGTCTGTACTGTATATATATATATATATATATATATATATATATACAAAAATACAACAGCAGCACAGTTAGAAAAAAGTAAATTATGTGAAAATCCTAAGGGACAGGCAGGCAACCATTCCACTGTACAGTATTTCCACGAAATGAGGCAGCACTCCAAATCAAAGTGAAAGGTGATGACTGAATTTATTCCCAGGTGTTTCAGCCTACTCAATAAGGCCTTTGTCAAGCAAAAGTGCCACAAATGAGAATATATAACCAAAATTGATCACATGATACATAAGTGAATAATTGAGCACATGGTACATCAAAATAATTGGTCACATGATTAATACACAGAATCTAAAAATACAAAAAATACAAAATAAGTGTATGATTATCCATAAATACTAAAGGGACGGACACATCCTCCAAAAATGTATATGTGAATAGCTATCATAATAATAAAGTGCAAGTGCATTGTGCTAGTCAAGGGTTTAAAAATTTTGTCTAGCTAGTTAATCAAAACCAGCATACCATCGGTGGTTCAGTGTATCCACATGTCGCCAGCGTTCTCCTGTGCGAAGCGCTCAAGCGCGGGGCCAGACAGTCCACCCCACACTCCCCGCGCAAGCGGCGCTCCTCCCAGCCACCGTCTACATGACCCGAGACATGCTGACGGAGATCGCGTCTCCCGCAGCAAAGGGAGAGAGGGGTGGACCATGTGACCCCACCTCGGCCAATCAGCATCAGGGACATGTGTAATCACTATGGATCTTCTCACCTTAGACGGTTGGCACACCTCAAGAAGCTACTCCAACATTGCAGACTTGAGTGCAAACTGTCCACGACCAGATTTATTGTCACTTTAACAGCAGAACACAAATCCTAGGCCATCTGGCCACTGACTACATAGTAGTTCTCCCTCTCTATCGGGATATACCACCCAGCTCCCCAAGGCACAACACTGTGCTTACCCTACCCAGGGTTAGAGGGTCCTGGCTCCCATAAGCCTTGGCACAGCCTGCTCCTTTCCCAAACTGGGAGTCCTTATTGAGAAGCTGAGCCCACATTTACCTGAGCTCCCTAACTGGCTGCTAATTACCTTCATTACCAGCTTAGCTGCTGCACACAGAGAAAAATATTTTAACCCTTTCAGGACCAAGCCATTTTTCATCTTTCTGCCCAGGCCATTTTTAGCAAATCTGTCAATTTATGTGGTAATAACTTTAACGCTTTTAGTTATCCAGGCCATTCTGAGATTGTTTTCTCTTCACATATTGTACTTCATGACAGTGGTAAAATTGTGTCAAAACATTTCATTTTTATAAAAAATAAATAATAAATTTACAAAAAATTTGAAAGATTAGCAAATTTCAATTTCTCTACTTTTATAATAGATAGTGATAACTCCAAAAATAGTTACTACTTTACATTCCCCATATGTCTACTTCATGTTTGGATACTTTGTGAATGCCATTTTATTTTTTAGGGACATTATAAAGCTTAGAATTTTAGAAGCAAATCTTGAGTTTTTCCCAAAAATTTCCCAAGCCCACTTTTTTAGGACTAGTTCAGGTCTGAAGTCACTTTGTGAGGCTTACATAATAGAAACCACCCAAAAATGACCCCATTTTGAAAACTACACCCCTCAAGGTATTCAAAACTGATTTTACAAACTTTGTTAATCCTTTAGGTGTTCCACAAGAATTAATGGAAAATGGAGATTAAGTTTCAGAATTTCATTTTTTTGGCATATTTTTAATTTTAATCAATTTGTTTCCACTAACAAAGCAAGGGTTAACAGCCAAGCAAAACTCAATATTTATTGCCCTGATTCTGTAATTTACAGAAACACCAAATATGTGGTCGTAAACTGCTGTACGGGCACACGGCATTGCGCAGAAGGAAAGGTACGCCATATGGTTTTTGGAAAGCAAATTTCACTGGGATAATTTTAAGCTGCCATGTTACATTTGAAGCCTCCCTGATGTACCCCTAGAGTAGAAACTCCAAAAAAAGACCCCATTTTAGAAACTACCCCCTCAAGGTATTCAAAACAGATTTTACAAACTTTGTTAACCCTTTAGATGTTCCACAAGAATTAATGGAAAATGGAGATGAAATTTCAGAATTTCACTTTTTTGGGCAGATTTTCATTTTAATCATTTTTTCCCACTAATAAAGCAAAGTTTAACAGCCAAACAAAACTCAATATTTATTGCCCTGATTCTGTAGTTTGCAGAAACACCCAATATGTAGTCGTAAACTGCTGTACAGTCACACGGCAGGGCGCCGAAGGAAAGGAACTCTATATGGTTCTTGGAAGGCAGATTTCACTGGGATAATTTTAAGCTGCCATGTCACATTTGAAGACCCCCTAATTCACCTCTAAAGTAGAAACGCCCAAAAAATTACCCCATTTTGGAAACTATGGGATAGCGTAACAGTTTTGTTGGTAGTATTTTAGAGTACATATGATTTTTTGCTGTTCTATATTACACTTTTTGTGAGGCAAGATAACAAAAAAATTGCTGTTTTGGCACCGTTTTTTTATTTTTTTTATTTACAACGTTCATCTGACAGATTAGATCATGTGGTATTTTTATAGAGAAGGTTGCTACAGATACGACAATACTGAATATGACTACTTTTTTGGTTGTTTGTTTCAGTTTTACATAATAAAGCATTTTTGAAAAAAAAATATTTTTTTAGTGTCTGTATATTCTGAAAGCCATAGCTTTTTTTTGAAGGGTGGAGATGTCTTATGTAGGCGCTAATTTTTTTCAGTATGAGATGACGGTTTGATTGGTACTATTTTAGGGTGGGTATGACCTTTTGATCGCTTGCTATCGCACTTTTTGTGATGCAAGGTGACAAAAAATAGCTTTTTTTACACTGTTTTTATTTAAAAAAAATACTGTATTCACCCAAGGGGTTAGTTCATATAATTTTATTATACAGCAGGTTCCTACAGATGTGGCAATACCTAATATGTATACTTTATTTATTTATTTATTTATTACACAATAACAGCATTTTGAATAAATAAATATCATGTTTCAGTGTCTCCATAGTCTGAGAGACATAGTTTTTTAAATTTTGGGGCAATTGTCTTAGGTAGGATATCATTTTTGCGGGATTGAGATGACGGTTTGGTTGGCACTATTTTGGGGTGCATATGACTTTTTGATCGCTTTCTATTACACTTCTTGTGATGTAAGGTGACAAAAATGTATTTTTAGACACCGTTATTTTTATTTATTTTTTACAGTGTTCTTCCTATGAGTTAGGTCATGTGGTATTTTTATATATCAGATTGTTACGAATATGCGGCGATACCTAATATGTCAACTTTTTTATTTTTTTATATTTGACACAATAAAAGCATTTTTTGAAACACAAAAAAATCATGTTTTAGTGTTTCCATAATCAGAGAGCCATAGTTTTTTTAATTGTTTGGGCAATTGTCTTAGCTAGGGGCTCATTTTTTGCGGGATGAGGTGACGGTTAGATTGGTGCTATTTTGGGGGGGGCATAAGCCTTTTTGATCGCTTGGTGTTGTACTTTTAGTGATGTAAGGTGAAAAAAAAATTTTTGGACCTTTTTTATTTTATTTTTTTGACAGTGTACACCTGAGGGGTAGTTCATATGATATTTTTAGATAGCCGGTCAATACGGATGCAGCTGATACCTAATATGTCTACTTTTTTCCCTATTTTTTTTTTTTTTAATTATGCTTTTTTCTTTTTGTTTACTTGAAACTTCACATTTTTTTGAAAAACTTTATTTTTTTAGCTTTTCTTTTTAACTTATTTTTTGTCCCACACTGATACTTCAACTTTTGGGGGTCTGATTCTCTTCACAATGCATTACAATACTTCTGTATTTTAATGCATTGGATGCAAGTGTATTACTGAGTGCAACACACTTCAGCCTGCTTGCCTGTGAGTTCCAGGGGGATGGATCTCACAGACCTTCCCGGAAGGCAGCCAGGATGCCTAAGGAAGGCATCGGCCTACCTTCCCTGCCATCGGGTCGCCGTCACAGCAGCACGGGCACCTGATGGACACCCTGAACACGTCTGAAGTCCGCAC
Source organism: Bufo gargarizans (assembly GCF_014858855.1). Classification (NCBI taxonomy): domain Eukaryota; kingdom Metazoa; phylum Chordata; class Amphibia; order Anura; family Bufonidae; genus Bufo; species Bufo gargarizans. Next base: position 491,945,092 of record NC_058084.1, on the reverse strand, counting down.
GTGCCTCAGTCAGTGCTGACTGCGGCCGTGCATGGGTTAATGCGCCGGCATTGGTGAAATACAGCAGGGGTCCGGCTATCAGTGACTGGCGGACCCCTTCCGCGGATCGGGCGGGCGCATCTCCTGCACCCGCCCTATCAGCACACCGTACATGTAGGGCGCTGGGCATTAAGGAGTTAATCGCCACGGCGCTCGGAGTTAAGGAGTTAATTGCCCTCTGGCAGCTCCACTGCCACCATATATATATATATATATATATATATATATATATATATATGACAGTGTTTGTACGCAAGGTTAGGTTGTGCAGAGCAAGCACTGCAGTGCAGGGGGAGGGAAAGGGCAGATTATTCACACCCACAAATATTCATAAGGGAGAGTTTAGTCATTGTTGTTACATGCCCCCATAGTATTGCTGCAGCAAGTAAACAAAGCATGAATAACAGAACTATGCAAAAGTGTAAATATGTTTTTTTTTTTACAAACAATTTATTTTTTAAACATATATATATGCACTCACCTAAAGAATTATTAGGAACACCATACTAATACGGTGTTGGACCCCCTTTTGCCTTCAGAACTGCCTTAATTCTACGTGGCATTGATTCAACAAGGTGCTGATAGCATTCTTTAGAAATGTTGGCCCATATTGATAGGATAGCATCTTGCAGTTGATGGAGATTTGAGGGATGCACATCCAGGGCACGAAGCTCCGTTCCACCACATCCCAAAGATGCTCTATTGGGTTGAGATCTGGGGACTGTGGGGGCCATTTTAGTACAGTGAACTCATTGTCATGTTCAAGTAACAATTTGAAATGATTCGAGCTTTGTGACATGGTGCATTATCTTGCTGGAAGTTGCCATCAGAGGATGGGAACATGGTGGTCATGAAGGGATGGACATGGTCAGAAACAATGCTCGGGTAGCACGTGGCATTTAAACAATGGCCAATTGGCACTAAGGGGCCTAAAGTGTGCCTAGAAAACATCCCCCACACCATTACACCACCACCACCAGCCTGCACAGTGGTAACAAGGCATGATGGATACATGTTCTCATTCTGTTTACGCCAAATTTGGACTCTACCATTTGAATGTCTCAACAGAAATCGAGACTCATCAGACCAGGCAACATTTTTCCAGTCTTCAACAGTCCAATTTTGGTGAGCTCGTGCAAATTGTAGCCTCTTTTTCCTATTTGTAATGGAGATGAACGGTACCCGGTGGGGTCTTCTGCTGTTGTAGCCCACTTTTCTTTCCCATTCTGACATTCAGTTTGGATTTCAGGAGATTGTCTTGACCAGGACCACAACTCTACATGCATTAAAGCAACTGCCATGTGATTGGTTGACTAGATAATCGCATTAATGAAAAATAGAACAGGTGTTCCTAATAATTCTTTAGGTAAGTGTGTGTATATATATATATATATATATATATATACCCTTCCTTTTCAAACCCCATATAGCTCAACCCAAACCCCTCCTCGTCCAACCACCAGATGTGTCCTCCTTCGGCAAAAGTCCTCCGTAACCCGACCAAGGAGAGATGTAGAAGGATGGAAAGCGAAGGAAGATCTATCTATTCCAGTCTCTCCAAATTTTACTCCATTTTATTTCAATATCTCTTTGCTTATACAGGATATTTTCATATCTCTTATTGGTATCTACCAATTTCAACCATGTATTAATACTTGGAACCTCTCTCGCAAAGAGCGTGCTATTAGGAGTCTTGCCAGGAACATTATCTTAACCCCTTAGGGACGCATGACGTACTGGTACGTCATGATTTTAAAAAGAGATTGCGGCGCTGCGGGGGTTAATCCGAATGGGATGCCGGCTGAAATCATTCAGCCGGCATCCTGTCACAATGCCGGCGGGGGTCATGTGACCCCCCCGTATCGGCGATAGCAGCAAACCGCTGTACGGACCGCTGTATGGAAAAGGTTAACAGCTCATCGGGGGGCTGCTGTGCCTTTGCAGCCCCCCGATGGAGAGAGAAAGAGCCCCCAGACAGCCCCAAGACAGCCCCGTCCTTACCCTTCCTCGTCTGCGCAGTTGTGGCTACAACTGAGCAGACGGGGAAGGTTGCCATGGCAAGAGGACGCCTTCTCAGGCATCCTGCTGTCCATGGTGCTGAACAGATCTGTGCTAAAGGCATAGATCTGTTTAGACAAAGTGTAAGTAAAATGCAGTACATTACCCTATATAGCGTACTGTACTGTATTATACAGACATCAGACCCACTGGATCTTCAAGAACCAAGTGGGTCTAGGTAAAAAAAAAAGTTAAAAAAAAGTGAAAAAAGTTAAGATAAAAAAAAACTTTTATCACTGAATAAAAAATATAAAAATAAAATACACTACACATATTAGGTATGGCCGCGTCCATACCGACCTGATCTATAAAACGGTCATGTTACTTTCCCCGCACGGTGAACGCCATAAAAATAAAAAAATAAAAACTATGAGAAAATATAAATTTTGACCACCTTACTTCCCAAAAAAGGTAATAAAAGTGATCAAAAAAGTCGCATGTACGCCAAAATAGTACCAATCAAACCATCATCTCATCCCGCAAAAATCATACCCTACCCAAGATAATCGCCCAAAAACTGAAAAACTATGGCTCTTAGACTATGGAAACACTAAAACATTATTTTTTTTGTTTCAAAAATGAAATCATTGTGTAAAACTTAAATAAATAAAAAAAAAGTATACATATTAGGTATCAACGCGTCTGTATCGACTGGATCTATAAAAATATCACATGACCTAACCCCTCAGATGACCAGCGTAAATTTTTTTTAAAAAGTATAATAGCAAGCGATCAAAAAGTCATATGCACCCCAAAATTGTGCCAATCAAACCGTCATCTCATCCCAAAAAAAAATGAGACCCTACTTAAGATAATCGCCCAATAACTGAAAAATTGCTCTTAGACTATGGAGACACTACAACATTTTTTTGTTTTAAAAATGAAATAATTGTGTAAAACATACATAAATTAAAAAAAAATTTATACATATTATGTATCGCCGCGTCCGTGACAACCTGTTCTATAAAATTACCACATGATCTAACCTGTCAGATGAATGTTGTAAATAGCAACAAAAAAAAACGTACCAAAAAAGCAATTTCTTGTTACCTTGCCACACAAAAAGTGTAATATAGAGCAACCAAAAATCATTTGTACCAAAAGACCTGCCACCCTATCCCGTAGTTTCTAAAATGGGGTCACTTTTTTGGAGTTTCGACTCTAGAGGTGCATCAGGGGGGCTTCAAATGGGACATGGTGTCAAAAAAAACAGTCCAGCAATATCTGCCTTCCAAAAACCGTATGGCATTCCTTTAATTCTGCGTCTTGCCATGTGCCCGTACAGCAGTTTACGACCACATATGGGGTGTTTCTGTAAACTACAGAATCAGGGCCATAAATAATGAGTTTTGTTTGGCTGTTAACCCTTGCTTTGTAGCTGGAAAAAAAATATAAAAATGGAAAAATCTGCCAAAAAAGTGAAATTTTGAAATTGGATCTCTATTTTCCATTAAATCTTGTGCAACACCTAAAGGGTTAACAAAGTTTGTAAAATCAGTTTTGAATACCTTGAGGGGTGTAGTTTCTTATATGGGGTCACTTTTATGGAATTTCTACTCATGGGGAGCATCAGGGGGGCTTCAAATGGGACATGGTGTCAAAAAACCAGTCCAGCAAAATCTGGCTTCCAAAAACCATACGGTGCACCTTTCCCTCTACGCCCTACTGTGTGCCCGTACAGTAGTTCACGGCCACATATGGGGTGTTTCTGTAAACGGCAGTGTCAGGGCAATAAAGATACAGTCTTGTTTAGCTGTTAACTCTTACTTTGTTAGTGTAAAAAATGGGTTAAAATTGAAAATTAGGCAAAGAAATGAAATTTTCAAATTTCATCCCCATTTGCCAATAACTCTTGTGCAACACCTAAAGGGTTAACAAAGTTTGTAAAATCAGTTTTGAATACCTTGAGGGGTGTAGTTTATAGAATGGGTCATTTTTGGGGCGGTTTCTATCATGTAAGCCTCACAAAGTGACTTCAGACCTGTAGTGGTCCCTAAAAATTTGCTTCTAAACTTCTAAGCCTTGTAACATCCCCAAAAAATAAAATATCATTCCCAAAATAATTCAAACATGAAGTAGACATATGGGGAATGTAAAGTCATCACAATTTTGGGTGGTATTACTATGTATTACAGAAGTAGAGAAACCGAAACTTTGAAATTTGCAAATTTTTCCAAATTTTGGGTAAATTAGGTATTTTTTATGCAAAAAAAATATTTTTTTTAACTTCATTTTACCAGTGTCATGAAGTACAATATGTGACGAAAAAACAATCTCAGAATGGCCTGGATAAGTCAAAGTGTTTTAAAGTTTCAGCACTTAAAGGGACACTGGTCAGATTTGCAAAAAATGGCCAAGTCCTTAAGGTGAAATAGGGCTGAGTCCTTAAGGGGTTAAACAGAGATTTTTTTAAATATTGATAACAAGCCACCCTGGGAAGATCCCCCAATACCCAAAAATCAACTATAAAAGGAATCCGAATGTTCAATTTTCTCTGTATATAATCTTGAATAGACCACCAATATTGTTTCAACTTTGGGCATGACCAAAACATATGCAAATAGTCTGCATCCGGAGCCTCACACCTAGGACAATTAGAATGATTCCTAATACCATATCTTTTAAGCCATCGCGGAGTAACATACAATCTATGTAGAATTTTAAACTGCACTAAAACGTGATTGAAATTATGTGAAACCATTTAAGATCCTGAAATATCCTCTCCTGATCCTCCACGTGCGTCATTGATCATTCATTTTGCCAAGCCCTCTGACCAGGAGACAAAATATCACCAAATCATACTAAAAGTACTAGAAGTATGTTTTATACAGTTGAGAAATCTTCATCTTTGCCTCAGCCTTCGATAAAGGTAAGCAAAGCCAAGTTGTTATTTTAGATCTTAACTTGTTTATCAATGGAATCAAATTGAGCGGGATAAAATCTTCCACATTTGGAGAGATTATAATTCCTAAATACTCAAAGGAATCAGCAATTTTTAAAGTATTAATTATGGCTTCAATTTGGAATGACGGGTTATCTAAGGGCATATTCCTATTGTCCAAGGTCATGAGAGTCGTTTTTTTCCAGTTTACATCCAGACCCGAAACCTCTCCAAACTGATGTATCGTTCGAATAATGCTCAACAGCGTAAATTGTGTCTGCTGAACATAAAACTAAATATCATCTGCATAGAGAGAAAAATTCGGTCTTCGAATCCCAATATCCCAAACTCCAAGATCTTAGGGTCCTGTCTCACTCTAGCAGCCAAAGGCTTAATATAAATATCAAATAAAAGAAGAGAAAGCGAGCATCCCTGGCAAGTACCTCTAGTTAAAGGAAAACTTCTTGTCAGATGACCATTTATATTCAATCTTGCAGTAAGGAGATCTGTACAGAAGTTTTATTATATTGGTAAACCTAGGGCCAAAGCCCATCTTATGAAGCACTTTCCACAGGAACCTCCATTCCACTCTATCGAACGCCTTAGAGGCGTCAATAGACAAAATGGATCGTGTATCCCCTCCAGGCGTCTGTATATTAGTAAAGAGACGATGTAGATTATAATGGGTCCCTTTCTTAGGGATAAAACCTGTTTGGTCTGGGTGTATAATTGATGTCATAACAGTAGATAAACTCCTGGCCAAAATCTTAGAAAAAAGTTTAACATCTGTATTAAGAAGAGAAATAGGTCTATATGATCCCAAATCCTTAGGGTCTTTTCCCTTCTTTAATGCCAGTATAATAACAGCCTCTGTCATTGTTTCTGGAAGGGATTCCTCCTCTATTGAATCAGTGAGTGTTCTCCACAGATAAGGACGAACAGTCTCCCTATATTTACGATAAAACCCATACGGGAGTCCATCTGATCCAGGAGAGGAATTCCTTGAACCGCCTTTAATTACATCGTCTATCTCTTGAAGGCCTAGGTCCATCTCAAGATGTTCTTTTTGACTCTCTGTAAGAACTGGAAGAAAAATAGAATCCAAATACGAGTCAATCACATCATCTGGAAGAACACTCTGATTCATATAGTTCGGCAAAGTACTTTATAAATGTTTCCATAATTCCCTCCTGATCTTCAATAATGGTCCCGTCCATAGCACGAATGCTACGAATCTCATTCTTTGTGTCCTGGCTAGCTATTACCCTGGCCAACATCTTTCCTAGACACCCTGCTTCAGAAAAATATTTTTGTCCTCTAAAGAACAGCCTCTGTTGGGCTTTTTCCTAAAGAAAATCGGAGAAAGCCTGACCCGTCCTCTGCATACTCTCTCTAGCTTCCTCCATCTTTAACCTAGCATAGCCAGCCATTCCCGGCGCAACTGCATCCTCTAATTCTTTCTCCTTCCTAACATATCGTTTAGTGACATTGGCTATAGTGCTAATAAAGATCCCTCTCATAACCGCTTTAAACGCGTCTGAAACAAATTGGGGTTTGGCTGAAGCGGTATTTTTTTCCCAAAAGGAAGTGATCTAATTTTCTATCTGGTTATGATTATCAATTATTAATAGCCAGTGGGGATTCAATCTAAATGGTGGTCTATATCTAAGGTTATTCCTAAGCATACACAACTCAATTACAAAAGGAACATGGTCTGAGATGGATCTGGTCTCATATTTCATCCGTTTGATACAGTTTAAATACCCTTTGTTTATCAAGGCCAGATAAATCCTAGACATAGACCTTCCAGATTTACTTATGAATGAGTAGGCCCTTTTTTCTTTGAATAGATATTCCCAAACATCCACAAGGCCAACCTCCTGGTAGAACCGTGCCAAGGGTGGCCCCTGGGTCAGGGGTTAAATATTCCCTCCCGTGGTAATCCTATCCCTCTCTGGATTAAACACACAGTTAAAATCCCCCTTTACTATAACCAGACATTCCGGCCATTGATCCACAAACGACATCAGACAGGTCAGTATTTGTATGTAAAAAGGTGTATGGATATAGATAAAGGCCAGAATGCATAACTTCCCATCTAGCCTACCATGGAGAAAAACATATCTACCCTGTCTATCAATAGATGATGCCAAACATACAAAATTTATCCGGTTATGAATTAAAACTGTGACTCCTCTAGAGTAAGTGGTAGGTGTAGAATTATACACCTGTGTCGCTCACCTCCCCCCAAGTTGAACAATAATATCCTGTCAAAAATGGGTTTCTATCAGGCAAACAATAGCTGGTAAATGTATTTGTATCAAATCTAAGACCGCCTGCCTTTTTATCTTCTCCCCTAGGCCCCGAACATTCCACGTAAGTATTCTAGTCGCCATTATTTAATCTTAGAGTATCCAATTAATAAACTCCCCAGACTTTGCTCAGCTCTCCTCCACAATAGAAACACATCATAACCCACCCCCCTACTGAGGACATTATTATATTTCTATAAAAAGCGGCTAGCATCTTAACTATTACCATCCTTGGCCACCAACCAGGAATCGGTTTGCCACCAGGTATTCAATGGGCCCTTTCAATTAGAAACAAAGATGAAAAATGTTCCTTCCCATAATTATCAAAAATAATGGATTGTATTATTCCAGCTAGGTTTTTTTCATCAGAGGATTCTGTTAAACCTATAATTCGGACGTTACATCTTCTTGAGCGATCTTCTAGATCCACCATTTTTTTCCCAGATAACTATAATCTATTTTTACTGTATTATTCTCCGCTTTTAATGCTTTCACTTCTTGCTCCAGGTTAGCCACTGTGTTTTCTAATTCTTTAGCTCTATACCGGATCTTTGTCAAATCGTCTTTTATAATAAGGAGATCCGTCTGTACTGACCCAATTTGAACGGCAATATTTTGTATCGCTTTCCCATTGCTTTTAACAAAGGATAAAATGTCCTCTAATGGAGAAGAGTTGTCCATAGGTGTCTCCCCATCTCCAATATGAGAGTCTCCTTCAAGTGCCTCCTCCGCCCTGACCTCTGAAGGATTTTTTCTTATATTAGTATCCAGCTTCCCCTTTAATCCTGACCCGGTACTAAAATTTGGAGATCTCAAAAATGTATCAATTTTAGGGGACTCTGTTTGTTTCTGTTCCACCTTAACCGCGTTTAAGTCTGTTGAGCGTCTGTTCTGTTTAGGGGCCATTTATTTTAATTTTTTTCTCCTTCTCTTCTTATTATTCTCTCCTCTTTTGTCCCCCCCCTTTTCTTTTTTTTTTTCCCGTTCTCCTCAAACTCTCCTCAGCGCCCCACTTTTTTTTCACTTTTTTCCCTTTTATTTTATTATTATTATTTATTTTATTTTATTTTATTTTTTATTTTTCCCGTAACCCAATAAAGGTTTAGTTTCTCCTTTTTTTTTTTTTTTTTCCCCCATTTCAATACAGGAGGTTAATAAATAATTGACAATACTGGGGAATAAGGCTTAAACACTAATACTGTCACATAGGGTTAGATGAAGTCAGGTAGTTCAGGATGAGACCGAGAAAAAACATGAGGAGAGGAGGGAAAGGAGGCAAACAAAGGGTCCTGAGCAGAGGGGGACAGCTGGGATGGATCTCACCACTCAAGCGTATTCTCAGGGTCTTCCAGACTGATTTCACCCTCGGCAAAGCTCCAGAAGAGTTCCACCGGCAGACAAGAAGTCTGAGAGGGAGATCAGAGGGAGAAGCAAACGATCCACTGACGACCCAAATCAAAAAACAGCATGAGGAGTCCAAAGGAACTTCGGCTTCTCTGCAGGCGTGGAAGGAGACGGATTGCAGAGATGTCTCAACAGGGCAGCAGGAGGGAAGCAGGAGAGCAAACAAGGCAGGCCCCGGCCTGACAGGAATAGAGGAGATGGAAGCGCTTTCACATCCCAAGCAGTCACATAGCGAGAAATTCAAACGGGGAATCAGCGCCAGCGTCGCCAGGATCCACAGCCATCACGGAGACAGCTGACATCACGGAGGTAAGCTGGTGAGGGAGGAGGGAGAGCACAACGCTATGCTCACATCATCACGTCCTCACTCCCAGCGAGCAAATTTTGAGCCTTAAAATAGAGCGCTTCATCGTTTGTTTGTTTTTAAGAAAAGGAGTTTTTTTTTAAGAAAGCTTAAAGGAGTTGTCTGAGTTATTTTTTTGTTCTTTGTATGTTTCTAAATAGGCAAATGAAAGGACTTTACAATTCACATACTTTATTTCCGGTTGCTGCTTTCTCAGATTTCGCTGAGGGTCACATGACCTGTGATGTCAGCCTCTCTCCCTGCTCTGATGATGTTTAGTGCACAAGCCTGAGAGAGTTCATATGTGCCTGTACACAAGACATCACTGTGCTGGCCACATACCCCTGCACTGCTGCTTATTGCTCTCTGGATTCTTGAAGAAAAACATTAACCCCTTCAGTTGCACAGACTCAGGGCTGAAGGCTTTAATGAGTAGATGCAGGCAGTGAGGAGACAAATGCTGGGTACAGGAGCTGAGAGAGGAGCTCTGCAGAGCATTGCACAAGAAAGGGTAGGGGGAAGATCCTATGTGTACCAGCAGTGTCATTGTACAACTGGGACTTGTAGTCCTACAAATACAACAACATGCTGCTGAGTATCCCAGCAGGCAGACATGTCAATTAGGGCAGCACTTGTATTCACTCCCTTTGCAGAGCAGGGAAAGGGGTAGAGATTGTTGTTATTGCAGGTAAACAAAGGGCCAAAAGAGAACAAGGGAAATATATATTTTTTGCCTAAAACTTTCTTAGCTTAGTTATATATTGCTGCTAGTGTTGGTCAAGCACCAAAGTGCTCGGGTGCTCGAGTAGAACACCTCGGGATGCTCGGGTGCTCTACCGAGCACCCAAGCACAATGGAAGTCAATTGGTGAACCCGAGCATTAAACGAGGCACCCCCTGCTCTGAAGAGGGGAGGGTGTCTGGTTCACATGAAAAGGTCAGAAATTGGTTCGGGAACAGCATGGAGAGGATGTCTGGGTGCATCTTGGACTCCCAGGTCGCTTCTGGGAACGATGTTGTCCGAGTAGTAATGTTAAGCGCGAAAATTCGAAAAGTAAATTTTTATCTCGAATATCGCAACTTTGAGAATTTGCAAATATTTAAAATATAGTGCTATATATTCATTTTTCGAATATTCGTCATTTTTTTCCATCTGAAGTCATGATTCCACCCTGCTTCTTGCTTGTGGGCTAATGAGTCTTTGGTCCACAAACAACTTAAGCAGGAAGGAATCATGACTTCAGATGGAAAAAAATTATGAATATTCTAAAAAAACTAATATACACGTATAGCACTTTATTCAATATATTCCTCCCTGATTAAATTGCTTTTGGGCCAATCATGTGTTCAGATGGAAAAAATGACAAATAATCTAAAAACAAATAAATGGCACTATATTTTATAGTGCTATATATTCGTTTTTGACCCACACCTGTATTGATCACGTAATATTTGCATATTAAAACATTCGAGCTGACCATCTAAAACATTATGGGGGAGGGCCTGCTTCCGAGCTGACCATCTAAAACATTATGGGTGAGGGCCTGCTGCTGAGCTGACCATCTAAAACATTATGGGTGAGGGCATGCTGCCGAGCTGACCATCTAATACAAATTTGTGGGCGAGGGCCTGCTGCCGAGCTGACCATCTAATACATTTTTTGGGTGAGGGTCTGCTGACGGAAGCTGACTGGAAAGGCGATGACCATGTTGCAGCTCGTATTCCACTACTGCCCTTTGCTGCTCACAAAGCCTGGCATACAACAGTTTGTGAGCTGGCAATTTCAAGCGCTGCTGCAGAGTTCCCAGACCAGCGGAAGCTGTTGATGACTTGTGGAAATGGGCACACACGTGGCGCACCTTCACCAGTAGCTCAGGCAAATTGGGATAGGTTTTGATAAACCGATGAACCACTAGGTTGAACACGTAGGCTAGGCATGGTATGTGTGTGAGCTTGCCGAGCTCCAAAGCCACCACTAAGTTACGGCCATTATCAGACACAATCATGCCTGGTTGTAGGTTGAGTGGCAAGAGCCACAGCTCAGTCTGGTCCCTTATCCCCTGCTACACCTCTGCGGCAGTGTGTTATTTGTCACTTAAGCAGATCAGTTTAAGCATGGCATGTTGCCGCTTCCCAAGTGCACTGCTACACTGCTTCCATCTACTGGCTAATGGCTGACTGGTGCTGCAAGATGATAATTCAGAGGTGGTAGTGGAGGAGCAGGTGGAGGAGGAGAAGGGGGCTTTCAGCCACTAATGTAGGTGGCGGCGGAAAACCCTGATGGAAGTAGGGCCCGCAAACCTTGGCGTCGGTAGCACCTGTGCCATCGCAGGGTACGACTCGCTCCCGGCCTCCACAACATTCACCCAGTGTGCCATCAGGGAAATGTAGCTTCCCTGGCCAAAAGCACTTGTAATAACTGCATTGGTCAGGGCAAGGGTGATGTTATGGGATACATACTGGTGTAAGGCTGGGACTGCACATCGTGAAAAATACTGGGGACAGAGTACCGTGGGACAGCCACCGCCATTAGGCTGCCGAAAGCCTCAGTGTCCACAAGCCTGAATGGCAACATTTCCAGGGCCAGCAATTTGGAAAGGTGTGCATTTAGTGCTATGGTCGGTGGGTGGGTGGCTGGGTATTTGCGCTTTCATTCAAAGGTATTCATCTGTACACTGCGCTGGGACACAGAAGTGGATGTGGTAGCTGATGGTGCTTGAAAAGGGTCAGGTGCATGGCGAGAGGCATCTGGGCATGTGTCTTGGACAGGGGATTGGCCAGCACGTAACACAGGGTAAGAGAAGGTAGTGGTGTGACCCGCAGACACTGGTTGTGGACCCAGGCATTCGGCCCACCTATTAGGGTGCTTTGATGCCATGTGGCAGATTATGCTGGTGGTGGTGAGGTTGCCATTGTTCACTAGTGATGAGCAGCCTGGGTCATATTAGAATTTGTGATATTTCGCAAATATTTCGTAGAATATTCGTCATATATTGGCAAATTCAAATATTCGTTATATTCTACATTCTTTTTTTTACGTAAAAATCGGCAAGGTAATGATCGCCTAATATGCGAATATTGCGAGCTCAATAGGGGCGTGGGTCACAAACTAATATATAGCACTATAGAGTATATATTAGTTTTTAGAATATTTATCATTTTTTCAATCTGAACACCTGATTCCTCCCTGCTTCTTGAGTCATTGGCCCACAAGCAATCATGAGGAATCATGACTTCAGATGGAAAAAATGATGAATATTCTAAAAAACTAATATATTGCACTATATTGAATATAGTGCTATATATTAGTTTTTTAGAATATTCGTCATTTTTTTCCATGTCATGTCATGACTTCAGGTGGAAAATAATAACGAATATTCTAAAAAACGAATAATATTCGTCATTTTTTTCCATCTGAAGTCATGATTCCTTCCTGCTTAATTCGCTTAAGCAGGGAGGCATCATGCATCATGTGTTCAGATGGAAAAAAAATACGAATATTATTCGTTTTTTAGAATATTCGTTATTATTTTCCACCTGAAGTCATGACATGACATGGAAAAAAATGACGAATATTCTAAAAAACTAATATATAGCACTATATTCAATATAGTGCAATATATTAGTTTTTTAGAATATTCATCATTTTTTCCATCTGAAGTCATGATTCTCACTATATTCTAAATATTTGTGAATTCTCAAAGTGCCGATATTCGCAATTAAAATTTGTTATTCGAATATTCGCATTCAACACTAGTGTTCACGCCCCTGCTCATTTTGATATGGCACAGGTTGCAAAGGAAAATTATTTTATCGTCCGCACTTTCCTCAAAAAAGCGCCAGAATGCGGAACACCCCGCATGGGGGTGCTCCAGGGAACAGTTGCGGGCCTGTTTGGTGTGGCCCGCCTTCTCCCTTTTGCCACCCGAATGCCTCTTCCAGCCTGTTGCAGTGCTGCGGAACCCTCCCCCTCTGTACTGCTGTTCTCGCTCGACTTGCCACCTTCCCAGGTTGGGTCAGTGACTTCATCATCCAGAACCTCCTCTTCCACTTCCTCACTCTGGTCATCCTCCTGACTTGTTGACCTAACAACAACCTCAGTTATTGACAACTTTGTCTCATCCTCATCATGAACCTCTTGAGACACTAATTACGGTTGACTTATAGGCAACTGTGTCTCATCATCCACCTCATGAAACTCTAATTGCCGTTCCCCACCGTCAACTTCTTCTGACTGTGGATGCTCCAGAGTTTGGGAGTCAGGGCACAAGATCTCCTCATGTCCCTCTTCAAGCGGGCTTGGCTAGAGGCCCAAATTAAGGAATGGTGATGAAAACAGCTCCTCTGAATATCTGAGTGTGGGATCACTTGTTTTCCAAAACTCTCCATGGTGGGTGGAAGGAGTATCAGGGTGAGGATACTGTTGACCAGACTCTTAGCTACTGAGACTGGACTTTGTGGAAGACAGGGTGGTGCTTAACCAACTGGAAGCATTATCAGCTGCAATACAACTGACTACCTGGTCGCACTGGTCTGACTTTGAGAGTGGTATCCTGTGCCGCCCTGCAAACTGGGACATAAAGCTAGGTATCGTGGATAAGTGTGTTTCTTGTGCTCTAGCAGCAGGCACAGTTTCACTGCACCCAGGGCCACGGCCTCTGTGTGCACCATCAGCAGCATGGCCACTTCCCCGCCCTTACTGCTCGCCTTAGGAATATTAAATGGTTCAGTGTATATGCTTGCAAGTATGTCACACATACAAAAGCGCAGGTTTTGTAAGTGTATGCGCAAATAAAGTACATAGAATGTCACAGATATTTTTGGGATGCGCATATAGGAGGTATAGCGCAAGTAATGTCACTGTCACCACCGCCTAATAAAAAAAAATTACACTGAATGAATGTCACTGATATTTAGGATGCACAAACAGGTGATGTAGCGCAGGTAATGTCGCTGCCACCAACAGCAAAAAAAATTTGACTGAATGTCACTGACATTTCGAATACGTAAACTTTATACAGGAGATGTAGCGCAGGTAATGTAACGGTCCGCAGCAGACACCGTCTACAAAAAAAGTACACTGGATGTCACAGATATTTTTAGGCTGTGCACATGTTACACAGGAGATGTAGTGCAGGTAATGTCGCTGTCACGAGCGGCAAAAAAAATTACACTGAATGTCACTGATATTTCAGTTGCTCTAACGTTATACAGGAGATGTAGCGCAGGTAATGTCGCTGCAACCAGCAGCAAAAATATTAGACTGAATGTCACTGATATTTCAGATACGCAAACGTTATACAGGAGATGTAGCGCAGGTAATGTAACTGTCTGCAGCGGACACCGTCTACAGAAAAGGTACACTGGATGTCACAGATATTTTTAGGCTGCACACACATTACACAGAAGATGTAGCACAGATAATGTTCCTGTCATCAGCGGCGAAAAAAATTACACTAAATGTCACTGATATTTCAGATGCACTAACCTTATACAGGAGATGTAATGCAGATAATGTCGCTGCAACCAGCAGCAAAAATATTAGACTGAATGTCACTGATATCTAGGATACGCAAACGTTATACAGGAGATGTAGCAAAGGTAATATAACTGTGTGCAGCAGACACCGTCTATGGAAAAAGTACTCTGGATGTCACAGATATGTTTAGGCTGTGCACACGTTAGACAGGAGATGTAGCGTAGATAATGTCGCTGTCTGCAGTGGCCAAACAATTGCAAGCTATTTAGCGCAGGTTGCGCTAAAAATATATATTGCTGCCAGATGCAACTATAGTCCTTAAAAGGACTTTTGGGTCTCTAACAAGTTTTAGCAATTTAGTGCAGGTTGCACTAAAATATATATATATATATATATATATATATATATATTGCTGCCACACACAACAATAGTTCTTAAAAGGACTTTTGGGTCTATAACAAGTATAACAACAAAAATATTCCTATTTCACTCCCTACACTATCTCTCCCTTCTGATCTCCAGCTCTCCCTGACTAAGACTGAGCCGAACACGTGTCATCGGGTGCTATATAGCACCTGATGACACATTCCGGACAGCCGATCACTGTAATGCCAGTAGCCAACATGGCAACGGCATTACAGTGAATGGCAGTACTTACCTGCACATTTATTGGCTGCGTAACAGCCAACAAACGTGTGGGGAGGAGTCTCGAGCATCGCGCTCGAGCACACGCAGTATTTGTCCGAACACCGCAATGTGCCGAGCATCGCAATGCTTGAGTAAAATTAGTGTTCGGCCGAGCATGCTTGCCCAACACTCATTGCTGCCCATCAGATTTATAGTGCTATATATTTATTTTTCATAATTCAGACAACCCCTTTAACTAATGTATATGTAAGTCTTGATGTGTTTTGTAATTTTTTTTTCCATTACTCAGATAACCCTTATAAGTTTAGCAGGGCAATTATGGCACACAGTAGGTAGCAGAGTAATTACATTATCACACAGTAGGCTATTATGGTGACACAACAATGTTAAAGGGAGTCTGTTAGAAGATTAATGCTAGCAAACAACTCCCACAGTTCAAAGAGGACTTGGGCCTCTTGCACATGAACGTGTGCTGTCCGCAACTCACGGGCAACGACCATGGGCCAGTCACATGCGGATCGCAACCTCATTCACTTGAATGGGGTCCGCGATCCGCCCGTACCACAAAAAGATAGGATAAGTTATATCTTTTTGCGGAACGGAAGCATGGAACGGAACCCCACAAAAGCACTCCGTAGTGCTTTTGTGGCGTTCCGATCCGTACTTCCGCAACGCATCTCCTGATTTGCGGACCCATTATACGGCCACGGGGGACACACAGCCGTGTGCAAGAGGCCTTAGAAGCATGTGCAAAAGTAAACGAGAAAATAATTTTAATCCATAAAAAAAAATAGCTGACTAGAGGGGGCGGACTCAATTCCAGCAAGTACTCTCAGTCTCATTGGCATACCTTGCGCAGCTGCTTCTCCTTTGAAGTGATTGACAGAATAGCAGACACATTGCTATGGGTACCAACTGTTTTAAACGTTTAAGCTTAAGCAGGAGAAATAGCTAAGAAATAAAGGTAAAGTAAACTGTTATGTAGATAATGGCATATGCACTTCTCTAGCAAATATTGTAATGCTGCCCACACAGTGTTTCCAGGGCTTCAAGTAGAAGAAAGCTGTATGCTGTGTATTGTCCAGGCAACAAAGCATACTGATTATTGTTTAGACTTGTGTTTTTCTGGGAATATTACTGTTATATGCAAATTGCAGTTCTATAGAAGCACAAAAATAAGTTTGCAAACAATGAGTGATGAATCTACAGTTTTACTATTTTTTGTAATCTTTCATCTTCTCATAGTATATTACATATATGTTACTTATGAGCATAGCTAGCCCTGCTTTCACCTAGAGCAAAGGTTGAGCCACATACCTAAATGCTGAGGCTAAGACCAAATGGCACCAACCCTTACGGACAACTAGCATTCAGGCACATGCACCAATAATACCATATTTTTTATGACTGTTCACTATAATTGATGCATGTATTTACCTGTTTATTTGGCTGTTGATCGACCATCATTTTAAAAATAAGCTGGAAAATCCATCCGTGATAACCACATGCCAAAAATATCTAAGAAATAGCTGGAAAATATTGGTCATGGTTGACAGACAATACATTTTTATGGTATGATAGGCCACATTTGGCTGATCTTTTGCTAAAAAAATTCCATAAACGAATGATAAGCCACACCGCGACTGATCATTCTCTCACTGCTGCCATTGAACACATCAAGGAGTGCCTTAAAGTGCGACCTCACGTCATGATCCATTTGGGTAATGGCCAGCTGCGGTCAAGGCCACAGCTGCCTAATATAATGAAGACAGCACTGCATAGGTGGTCTGAATCTTTAATGGCCATGTGGTATTGAAAGTGCTGTGCTGCCATCAAATATTCAGATCAACTATACAGTGTGGTCTTCATTAGCTGCAGCCTAATTGGCCACACGGTTCTTGACTGCAGCTGGCTGCAACCCAAACAGATCATGACCACGCTGTGTGGTTGTACCCTTACCTATCTTTCAATAACAAAGATTTTATGTACAGTAAGGTATGCCCCGATTAATTGCCTCTTTAAGAATATACAGTTGTGTTCAAAATAATAGCAGTCAGACATCACTAATCTGATCAATGACTGTTTTTGGTAGAAATTATATTTCTACATGGCAAATAATTTACTAACAGGTGTAGTAGAATAATAGATATCCAACAGACCCAACAGCCATGACATGCATGCTGCTGATTCTGTGTAATTGAATCACTAATTGAAAGGGGCATGTTCAAAATAATAGCTGTGTGGAGTTCAATTAGTGAGGTCATTCATTCTTTTAAAAACAGGTGGAAATAAGGAAGGAAGGCAGCAAATGTTGTACATGCTGGTTACAGTGCATTTCTCTCTGAAATTCTGATGAGAATGGGTCGTTCCAGACATTGTTGAGAAGAACAGCGTACCTTGATTAAAAAGTTGATTGGAGAGGGGAAAACATATAAAGAAGTGAAGAAAATGATAGGCTGCTCAGCTAAAATGATCGCAAATGCTTTAAAATGGCAACCAAACCCTGTAAGACGTGGAAGAAAGCGAAAAACTACCATTCAAATAGATAGAAGAATAGCCAAAATGGCAAGGCCAACAATCAGCTCCAGGAAGATCAAAGAAGGTCTAATGTTACCTGTGAGTACTGTTACAATTAGAAGATGCCTATGTGAAGCCAAGCTATCTGCAAGAAGTCCCCACAAAGTCCCACTGTTGAAAAAAAGACATGTGCTGAAAAGGTTACAATTTGCCAAAGAGCATATTGACTGGCCTAAAGAGAAATGGCGCAAAATTTTGTGGACTGATGAATGTAAGATTGTTCTTTTTGGGTCTAGTGGCCAGAGACTGTTTGTCAGATGACCCCTAAACACTGAATTCAAGCCACAGTACATTGTGAAAACAGTGAACCATGGTGGTGCAAGCATCATGATATGGGGATGTTTCTCATACTATGGTGTTGGGCATATTTATCGCATACCAGGGATCATGGATCAGTTTGAATACATCAGAATACTTGAAGAGGTCATGCTGCCTTATGCTGATAAGGAAATGCCCTTGAAATGGGTGTTCCAACCAGACAATGACCCCAAACACACCAGTAAACGTGTAACATCTTGGTTCCAGACCAACAAGATTGAAGTTATTGAGTGGCCACCCCAATCCCCGAATCTTAATCCAATAAAAAACTTGAAACCAAGAAATAGAGAAGAACTGTGGAATGTAGTCCAATCATCCTGGCCTAGAATACCTGTTCACAGGTGCCAAAAGTTGGTTGACTCCATGCAACACAAATGTACAGCAGTTCTCAGAAACAGTGGTTATACAACTAAATATTAGTTAAGTGATTCAAAGGAAAGTTTTTTCAGTTTATATAGTGAATGTTTAAGTTTGTAAAGAAGAATACAAACACTGCTATTTTTTTAAAAGTCTAATATTCACTGTTCTTAATTTTTTTTAGAGGAACAACACAAATTTGATATATTTTTCTTCATGTTTTGATTCGGAATAGAATGTGTAGTGTTCCCAATGCATTTATGTATATAGAAATAAAAGCTATTAGAAGGATTTTGAGCTTTATTCACCTTTTTTAAACACACTGCTATTATTTTGAACACAACTGTATACAGTGTGCATCACATCTTCTGTAAAGCACCTTATGTATGTTATTTGGGCACTGTCTATACTTTTTACTGTTATCAGTCGTTGTAGCACTTATGTAGTTCACCTTTAAGTCTTTACTTCCCTACAGCGTGTCATTAAAATCTGTGTATACCCTGCTGGAGACACCACACAGTTTAATCTCAGAAGTCAAGAAGCAGCCTTCTGCTAAATTATTTTAAGTGTCTTCTGGCTACACAAAATCCCATAAGACATACAGTCGTCAACAGATTTATTAAGAGAATCTGCTGCCAAGTTAATCAAAGCTCAGTATCAAGACAGATTTAGAAGAGTTTTGATTTTTCATTAGTATCTTTCAAATTTCTGAGACCTAGATGAGGATTTACATAAGATAGAAAGATCAAATATTCTTTATGTGGAATGAATGCACATTAGAAAATGGAATATGGAGAACAAGATCATTATGCTATAGTGAAATTAATAATAGAGTTGAGGGAACCCGAATTGTAAAGTTCGGGTTCGTTACGAACTTTAAGATTCTTTTCACCCAAACCCAAACATTTACGTAAAAGTTCGGGTTCGGTGTTTGGAGATTTTATATGGCGCTTTTTTTTTTTTTTTTTTTTAATATATTTTTATTATTTTTGGTTCAATCAGGATAAAATGATTGCATACAATCGGTGTGAGACATATCAAAGTGTCACACCTTACATCTCATAATCACAGACGTGACAAATACATCACAAAGAATCAACAGAAACATGAACGTAAACATGTGGATGGCTACGTTATACATCATGTAAATCTACTGCAAGTAGGTTGTGGTACATATTCAATCAACTAATCCATAGGTCACAAGATACACTATCATGCATGAAGCGATCTAAAGTCCCGCCAGGGTTTCCATAACAATATAAAATTGCGGTAGGATCTGTTCTCCCACGCCGACATCTCCTCAAACCTGCAAATGGAGTCAATTTTGTTAAACCAATGCTCGGTAGTGGGGAGATCGTGTGACAACCAATATCTAGGTAGCAGTAGTCGGGCTGCAGAAAGTAGCTTTTTGAACAACTGCAGTGGTAAAGAACCAGGCATTTGGGTATGTAGGCCCAGGAGAGCCAGTTTAGGGCAGAGAGTGATGGAAGAGTTACATATTAGATTACAGTATCTAAATGTGTTGGACCACCATTCCGTGACTGGTGGACATGTCCACCAAATATGGTAAAACGACCCTTTCCCAGCGTCACATCTCCAGCATACGTCAGACCCAGAGGATGAAAAGCAGCATGTTATGTCTGGGGTTCTGTACCATCTGGTAAGGATTTTGTACCCGTTTTCCTGTATTCTGATGCACCTGGAAGAAAAGTGGGGCTCAATAAATATGCGAGAACGATCTTCTGCCGTAAATGGGGAACCTAGGTCTTTCTCCCAAGAGCCTATGAAGGATGGATTGGGCCTATTAACAGGGAGCATAAGTTTCCTATAGATGAGAGAGATAAGTTTACGGGGTGGTGGGTTGATACTGATGAGGCTCTCAAACCACGACAGAGGCCTGAGTAAATCACTAAACCTAATATGTTTAGATATAAAGGAGCGAAGAAATGCTATGATGGACATGGGGGGATGGTAATGTTAAGAAGGTTTATGATATCATGTTGGTCTTTCAAGTTGCCGTCGTCTTTAAAGAGGGACCTTACTAGGATTGTGAAGTTTCTAAGCGAGAGTGGGATACTTTGTACAAGTTCTTTCGGAGCCATTCCGAAAAGGTCTCTCACTTGTATAATGGGAGAGGGTAAGGGAACGGCTAGGTTCGATTCTTGTAATTTTTTCCACGCGTTTAGTGTAGCTGTAATGACTAGGTCTTGTCGAACCTGAGATATATGTGGCCTGACGGGGAGAATTAGAAGGACCCTAAATGAGGATAGGAAAGTGGAAGACTCCATACCTACCCAGGATTTAGACAAAGGCTCTCTAAACCAGTCTACCGTTCTAGTCAGTAAGCAGGCCATATTATACATCTCTGGGTCTGGAAGATTTATACCCCCCGCAATTTTAGGTCTCTGAAGGACATTATAGCTAATACGAGGTTTCCTCTTGTTCCAGATAAAACTGCGTATATGTTTATTAAAGGATTGGAAGTAGGTGCCGGCGATGGGAATTGGGAGGACCTGTTGGAGGTAATTGAGCCTTGGCATAACCAATCAGGTGAATAGGTTCTTGCGGCCAAACCAAGAGAGTGTTGGAAGATATAATTTATCAATTTGAGTTTGCATAGAGTGTAGGAGAGGGGTATAATTAAGATTGAATAAGTTGGAGGGATCTGGGCTAATTTTGACCCCTAAATATGTGATGGTAGGTGAATTCCAATTAAAAGGGGATATTGATGCCAATTTGTTCTTAGTAAGCGTAGACAGGCCTATTGCTAATACATGTGACTTATTTCTATTGATTTTAAGGTTGGACAGTGGGCTAAAAGTTTCCAAATGAGCGTAAATGCGGGGTAAGGAGGTAGCTGGATTGGTTGCCATGATTAAAAGGTCATCGGCAAAGGCGGCTACTTTGTGGTTGTGGCCACCCAAATCCAAGCCTTTTATCAGAGGGTCTTGTCGGAGGGATTGTAAGAGGGGTTCCATAGTTAGGACAAAAATCAGGGGAGAGAGAGGGCAGCCCTGTCGCGTGCCGTTTCTGATAGGGAAGGGGGCGGGGGAAAGTGTCATTCACCAGCACCGATGCCGAGGCTTTTTGATACATAGAAAAAATTGACTGGATAAATGGTCCGGGGACCCCGAAATGCTGTAGAGCTAACCTCATAAAGTCCCAGTTGACTCTATCAAATGCTTTTTCGGCATCGGTGCTGACAAGGACTAAGGGGTGGGCATTTCTTTTTGCATATGAGATGGCGTTTATTACTCGCACTGAGTTATCTTTCCCCTCTCTCCCGACAATAAAGCCGGTCTGATCCTTATGTATTAGAGAAGGGAGGAGTGGGGAAAGACGGATGGCAAGGATTTTAGCCATTAATTTGAGGTCCAGATTTAGCAATGATATGGGGCGATAATTCCCACACTGTGCTGGATCTTTGTCTGCTTTGTGAATGATTGTGATGTGTGCTTTCGTCATGTCTTGGGACATGGGAATGCCCTTGAGGGATTGGTTAAAGAGTGAAAGTAGGTGAGGGGCGAGGAGGTCTTTAAATGTGCGGTAGTAGATCGCCGTCAAACCATCAGGACCTGGGGCTTTGTTTTTTGGCAGCTTATTTATAGATTCCAATACCTCTTGGAGCGTAAATGGGGCTTCTAAAAGAGCACTTTGGGATTCACTTAGTTTGGGGAGGGATAAGGAGTGAAGAAGTTTCTGGGTTGCCTCAGTGTGGTCAGAGGGTCGCGTGTTCGGGGAGTCCAAGGGGATGTTGTATAGCTTATGATAACATTTCTGGAACTGGGATGCTATTTCTTCAGTTGTATAGGCAAAGTCTCCATTTCCAATAGAAATCTTATCAATGCGGTTATGGGATTTCCTCTGTTTAATCCTGTTCATCATAAACCTAGAGGCCTTGTCTCCGTGGGCGAAAAATTTAAACTGGGAATTTAGGAAGAATTTGGCTGAAGTGGTGTTTAGGAGGTTTTTTAAATCGGAGCATAATTTTGTGAGTTCATTTAAATGCACGTCAGACAAGGTGATTTTATGTTGTCAATTTGGATTGATCATAGTTTTTTAGCATAGGAGCCTAGACTGATAAATTGACCTCTTATGAAGGCTTTGTGAGTGTCCCAAAGTAGGTTGGGAGAGGTGTCAGGGAGAGCATTTATGGAGAAAAAAATCTTTCAGGGCTGTGCTCAATTTTGAGATATACTCCGGGTTTGAGAGGAGTTGCTCATTGAGCCTCCATCTAAATGTTTTAGGAGGTGGGTCTGTAAGGGAAATGGAAATGAAGATCGGTGCGTGGTCTGACATATGAATGGAGTCGATACAAGGGTCTTTGCATTTTAGGATAAGGTCTTTGGGTACTAGTAAGTAATCTAGTCTCTGATACGACCCGTGAAGGTTCGAATAAAAGGAGTAATCTCTTTCTGTAGGGTTTAGCAATCTCCAAACGTCGACCAAGTTAAGCTCCGCTAATGAGTTAGCAATTGATCTTAATGCTCGTTTAGAGAGGGCGGATTTATTTGATGAGGAATCTAGGAGCGGGTTCAGGGTAACATTAAAGTCTCCGCCAAGGATCAGTACTCCCTCCTGAAAGGCAAGGACTTTCGGCATAAGATCTTTAAACCTGGAGGCTTGATCGACGTTTGGGGCATATATATTTATGAATGTGAACATACATTTATCAATATATCCCTTCAGGAACAGAAATCTACCCTCTGTATCCTGCTGATGGGAGCAGTATTGGAAATTGACATTTTTGTTAAAGCCTATACTAACCCCTCTGGATGCAGAGGAATTAGAACCGCAGTGAAACCATAAAGAGTAGTTAGAGCGAGATAGGTCGGGATACTTGTTAAATTTAAAATGGGTTTCTTGTAATAGTAAAACCGAGGCCTGTTTCTTCTTCATAAAAGAGAAAATTTGGCATCTCTTAGAGGGCGAATTAAAGCCTTTCACATTATACGAAGCAACTTTTAGATTAGCCATTTCTCTGAAAAGAGGAGCATCCCGAACGATCTGGCCACAGATATCTGAGAACCCCAACCATTCACAGTACTATATTGAAACTTCTGGCAGTGAGGTCGACCTACATGAGAAAATGTAGCATATCCACAAAAACAGGGAAACATAAGGGGTAATAACCTAATAACAGTGGCCTGAAGCCAGTATAGTAAAAACTGGTGCGCGCATGCGCAGTACGACCAGAGGTCAATTGTAGGGGTAGTGAGTTCTATGATAGCCGCCCTGTGGAAGAAAACAACGAGTATATCTTCGGGTCGGTGACGCTTCCTGGGATAATCGGTAAGTCGTCAGTACTTACAGTCATGTGAAAAAATTAGGACGCCCTTTGAAAGCATGTGGTTTTTTGTAACATTTTTAATAAAAGGTTATTTCATCTCCGTTTCAACAATACAGAGAGATTAAAGTAATCCGACTAAACAAAGAAAACTGAAGAAAAGTCTTTTCAAGATCTTCTGTAAATGTCATTCTACAAAAATGCCTATTCTAACTGAGGAAAAAGATAGGACACCCTTGCCCCTAATAGCGAGTGTTACCTCCTTTGGCTGAAATAACTGCAGTGAGACGGTTCTTGTAGCCATCTACCAGTCTTCGACATCGGTCTGAGGAAATTTTACCCCACTCCTCAATGCAGAACTTTTTCAGCTGTGAGATGTTTGAGGGGTTTCTTGCACGTACAGCCCTTTTCAAGTCACCCCACAGCATCTCAATGGGATTCAAATCTGGACTTTGACTTGGCCATTCCAGGACTCTCCATTTCTTCTTTTTCAGCCAATCTTTGGTTGATTTACTAGTATGTTTTGGGTCATTGTCATGTTGCATGGTCCAGTTCCGCTTCAGCTTTAATTTTCTAACTGATGGTCTCACATGTTCTTCAAGCACCTTCTGATACACAGTAGAATTCATCGTGGATTCTATGATGGTGAGCTGACCAGGTCCTGCTGCAGCAAAGCAGCCCCAAACCATGACACTTCCACCTCCATGCTTCACAGTTGGTATGAGGTTCTTTTCTTGGAATGCTGTGTTTGGTTTACGCCAAACATGTCCTCTGCTGTTGTGTCCAAATAATTAAATTTTGGACTCATCTGTCCAAAGAACATTATTCCACAAGTCCTGGTCTTTGTCAACTTTATCTCTGGCAAATGTCAGTCTGGCCTCGATGTTTCTCTTGGAAAGCAAAGGTTTCCTCCTTGCACACCTCCCATGCAAGTTAAACTTGTACAGTCTCTTTCTGATTGTAGAGGCATGTACTTCTACATCAACAGTAGCCAGAGCCTGCTGTAGTTCTCGAGATGACACTTTAGGGTTTTTGGAGACCTCTTTTAGCATCTTGCGGTCTGCTCTTGGGGTGAACTTGCTGGGGCGACCAGTCCTGGGCATGTTGGCAGTTGTTTTGAAAGCCCTCCACTTGTAGACTATCTTCCGGACAGTGGAATGGCTGATTTCAAAATCTTTTGAGATCTTTTTAAATCCCTTCCCAGACTCATAGGCTGCTACAATCTTTTTTCTGAAGTCCTCTGACAGCTCTTTTGCTCTCACCATGGTGCTCACTCTCACTTCAACAGTCAGGAGCACACCAAACTAAATGTCTGAGGTTTAAATAGGGCAAGCCTCATTCAACATGCAGAGTAACGATCTACTAATTATGTGCACCTGGTGTGATATACCTGTGTGAGATCTGAGCCAATTTAAGAGGGAATACATGTGAGGGTGTCCTATCTTTTTCCTCAGTTAGAATAGGCATTTTTGTAGAATGATATTTACAGAAGATCTTGAAAATACTTTTCTTCAGTTTTCTTTGTTTAGTTGGATTACTTTAACCTCTTAAGGACATAGGGCGTACAGGTACGCCCTTGTGCCCTGGTACTTAAGGACACAGGGCGTACATGTACGCCCTGTGTATTTCTGATCACTGCCGTGCGGCTGGCAGTGATCGGAACCCGGTGCCTGCTCAAATCATTGAGCAGGCACCTAGGCTAAATGCGCGGGGGGGTCCCGTGACCCCCCCATGTCGGCGATCGCGGCAAACCGCAGGTCAATTCAGACCTGCGGTTTGCTGCGATTTCTGCAGTTTCTGATCCCCGCGGTCCCTGACCGCGGGGATCAGAAACTTTAGGATTCCAAAAATGTTCCTGCATCCCTCCCCCCTGCACCCCTGAGTTATTTGAGCATGGTGGGAGGTGCAGGGGGAGGGTTGCGGGCGGTGCGGGCGGTGCGGGAGGCGGGCGGTGCGGTAGGCGGGATCGCGATCCCCCGCCCGCCTCCCCTTGAATAATCGTTGGTTTCTAGTGGGTATACCAGGGTGCCAGCACATTGCTGGCACCCTGGTATAAACGGCTGACATCTGTGCTGCGATGTCAGCCGTTTAACCCTTTCCATACCGCGGTCCGTACGGACCGCTGTATGGAAAAGGTTAACAGCGCAGGGAGCTCCCTCCCTCTCCCATCGGGGGGCTGCTGTGCCTTTGCAGCCCCCCGAATGGAGAGGGAGAGAGCTCCCAGGCAGCCCCCCCAGAGCCCCGTCCTTACCCTTCCCCGTCTGCGCAGTTCTGGCCACTACTGAGCAGACGGGGAAGGTTCCCATGGCAACAGGACGCCTCTCAGGCGTCCTGCTGTCCATGGTGCTGAACAGATCTGTGCTGAAAGGCATAGATCTGTTCAGACAAAGTGTAAAATACAGTAAAGTACTATATATTGTACTGTACTGTATTATACAGACATCAGACCCACTGGATCTTCAAGAACCAAGTGGGTCTGGGTCAAAAAGAAAGTGAAAAAAAGTGAAAATAAAGTAAAAATCAAAAAACACATTTATCACTGATTAAAAATAAAAAAAATTAAATTCCCTACACATGTTTGGTATCGCCGCGTCCGTAACGACCGGCTCTATAAAAATATCACATGATCTAACCCCTCAGGTGACCACCGTAAAAAAAAAAAAAAAAACACGGTGTAAAAAAAGCAATTTTTTGTCATCTTACTTCACAAAAAGTGTAACAGCAAGCGATCAAAAAGTCATATGCACCCCAAAATAGTGCCAATAAAACCGTAATCTCATCCCGCAAAAAATGAGACCCTACTTGAGATAATCGCCCAAAAACTGAAAAAACTATGGCTCTTAGACTATGGAGACACTAAAACTTTTTTTTGTTTTAAAAATTAATTCATTGTGTAAAACTTACATAAATAAAAAAAATTGTATACATATTAGGTATCGCCGCATCAGTGACAACCTGCTCTATAAAATTACCACATGATCTAACCGGTCAGATGAATGTTGTAAATAACAAAAAAAAAAACGGTGCCAAAAAAGCTATTTCTTGTTACCTTGCCGCACAAAAAGTGTAATATAGAGCAACCAAAAATCATATGTACCCTAAACTAGTACCAACAAAACTGCCACCTTATCCCGTAGTTTCTAAAATGGGGTCACTTTTTTGGAGTTTCTACTCTAGGGGTGCATCAGGGGGGCTTCAAATGGGACATGGTGTCAATAAAACCAGTCCAGCAAAATCTGCCTTCCAAAAAACGTATGGCATTCCTTTCCTTCTGCGCCCTGCCGTGTGCCCGTACAGCAGTTTACGACCACATATGGGGTGTTTCTGTAAACTACAGAATCAGGGCCATAAATAATGAGTTTTGTTTTGCTGTTAACCCTTGCTTTGTAACTGGAAAAAAAATATTAAAATGGAAAATCTGCCAGAAAAATGAAATTTTGAAATTGTATCTCTATTTTCCATTAAATCTTGTGCAACACCTAAAGGGTTAACAAACTTTGTAAAATCAGTTTTGAATACCTTGAGGGGTGTAGTTTCTTAGATGGGGTCACTTTTATGGAGTTTCTACTCTAGGGTTGCATCAGGGGGCTTCAAATGGGACATGGTGTAAAAGAAACAGTCCAGCAAAATCTGCCTTCCAAAAACCGTATGGCATTCCTTTCCTTCTGCGCCCTGCCGTGTGCCCGTACAGCAGTTTACGACCACATATGGGGTCTTTCTGTAAACTACAGAATCAGGGCCATAAATGATGAGTTTTGTTTTGCTGTTAACCCTTGCTTTGTAACTGGAAAAAAAATATTAAAATGGAAAATCTGCCAAAAAAGTGAAATTTTGAAATTGTATCTCTATTTTCCATTAAATCTTGTGCAACACCTAAAGGGTTAACAAACTTTGTAAAATCAGTTTTGAATACCTTGAGGGGTGTAGTTTCTTAGATGGGGTCACTTTTATGGAGTTTCTACTCTAGGGTTGCATCAGGGGGGCTTCAAATGGGACATGGTGTCAAAAAAACTGTCCAGCAAAACCTGCCTTCCAAAAACCATATGGCGCACCTTTCACTCTACGCCCCGCTGTGTGGCCGTACAGTAGTTTACGGCCACATATGGGGTGTTTCTGTAAACTGCAGAGTCAGGGCAATAAATATACAGTCTTGTTTGGCTGTTAACCCTTGCTTTTTTAGTGGAAAAAAATTGGTTAAAATGGAAAATTTGGCAAAAAAATGAAATTCTCAAATTTCATCCCCATTTGCCAATAACTCTTGTGCAACACCTAAAGGGTTAATGAAGTTTGTAAAATCAGTTTTGAATACCTTGAGGGGTGTAGTTTCTTAGATGGGGTCACTTTTATGGAGTTTCTACTCTAGGGGTGCATCAGGGGGCTTCAAATGGGACATGGTGTCAAAAAAACAGTCCAGCAAAACCTGCCTTCCAAAAACCATATGGCACACCTTTCACTCTACGCCCCGCTGTGTGGCCGTACAGTAGTTTACGGCCACATATAGGGTGTTTCTGTAAACGGCAGAGTCAGGGCAATAAAGATACAGTCTTGTTTGGCTGTTAACCCTTGCTTTGTTAGTGGAAAAAATGGGTTAAAATGGAAAATTAGCCAAAAAAATGAAATTCTCAAATTTCATCCCCATTTGCCAATAACTCTTGTGCAACACCTAAAGGGTTAACGAAGTTTGTAAAATCAGTTTTGAATACCTTGAGGGGTGTAGTTTATAGAATGGGGTCATTTTTGGGTGGTTTCTATTATGTAAGCCTCGCAAAGTGACTTCAGAGCTGTAGTGGTCCCTAAAAATTTGGTTTTTGTAAATTTCCGAAAAATTTCAAGATTTGCTTCTAAACTTCTAAGCCTTGTAACATCCCCAAAAAATAAAATATCATTCCCAAAATAATTCAAACATGAATTAGACATATGGGGAATGTAAAGGCATCACAATTTTTAGGGGTATTACTATGTATTACAAAAGTAGAGAAACTGAAACTTTGAAATTTACAAATTTTTCCAAATTTTTGTTAAATTAGGTATTTTTTGGTGCAAAAAAAAAATTTTTTTTTACTTCATTTTACCAGTGTCATGAAGTACAATATGTGACAAAAAAAACAATCTCAGAACGGCCTGGATAAGTCAAAGCGTTTTAAAGTTATCAGCACTTAAAGTGACTCTGGTCAGATTTGCAAAAAATGGCCTGGTCCTAAGGTGTAAAAAGGCTGTGTCCTTAAGGGGTTAATCTCTCTGTATTGTTGAAACGGAGATGAAATAACCTTTTATTAAAAATGTTACAAAAAAACACATGCTTTCAAAGGGTGTCCTAATTTTTTCACATGACTGTATATCATGGTAAGATCGTATAAACCAGAGGGAGAGAGAGAGACATTAGATACTGAAGAGAAAGAAAGTGGAGGGGACAGTGATCGGGACGGAGAGCATATAGAGACAAGAGGATGGGGAGATAATGTAAGATCAGCTGAGGGGGGATAGCGAGAGCACATAAGAGATTAAAACAAGCCAGAGAAGTCCACGGATACTTAGTTATCCATAGTTAGGCGTCTCGGAGTGGAGAAGGAGGCATCTCTTCTTTGCTTGTTAGGTTTGGGGGTGCGTTGTTTCTCCCATCTGTCCATCACTGGAAGAGTCGGAAGGGAGGAGAGATCTCGCACCGTCTCCCAGTTTTGGATCGGAAGTGGATCGATGTTTAGATGAGCATATACTTGATCCAGGTCTTCATAAGAAGTAACGGACAGCCGACGTCCCTCATAGAAGAAGGAGATGCCGAACGGGAAGGACCATCTATACTGGACTCTGTGAGCTCTAAGCCAGTCGGTGAGTGGTTTCAGCGATCTCCTTTTTTGGAGAGTTGTTTGGGCTAAATCTTGGAAGATAGTTACTGCATAACCGTCCCATATGAGCTCACTGGTTTGCCGAGCTTTGCTAAGGATGGCTTCTTTAACCGGGAAAGCTAGGAACTTGCAGATTACGTCTCTCGGAGGGGCATTAGTGGCTGGTTTAGGTCTCAGGGCTCTATGAGCTCTTTCCAGGATGACCTCGTGTGCCGATTCCGGTCCCAAGAGGGATGAGCAGATCTGTATAACGGTATTTGGGACGTCATCGGGTGAGACCGACTCTGGTATTCCACGGAACCGCAGATTGTTTCGTCTGCTCCTATTTTCCTGGTCTTCCAGGCCACAGTATAGAGCATTAAGATTCGTCTGTATGACTAGCAAGTGCTGTGAGACCGCCTGCTGATGATTTATAATTGCGGCTTGAGAGTCTTCCAGAGCTTCTACCCTCCTCCCGATCTGCTTGACATCCTGCTTAATTGTGGAGAGATCTGAGCTGATGGGGTCGAGAGCTGCAGATAGGGTAGATCTGAGCGTGTCCTTAAAGTAGGATCTGGATAAGGGGAGAACATTTAAGTCCTCTTCTCCCTCTGCAGCGGCCTCAGTTCGTTCATTTTGTGTTCTGCTGCTTGCGCGCGGGGAGACAGGCGCCATCTTGCCTTCTCTGGCCACATACGCCGAGGCAGCCTTCTTGATAAATTTATCCATTTCTCCTTTAGTGGCTGCAGCCTTTTGTTGCTCCGATCCTTCTTGAGGTTTAGATCCACCGATTTTGACCATGATGGCTTCTTAAAGCTGTAAATCCAAGCTGTTAGGGCGATTCCTCACACGGAGCTAAGCACTCACACAGCCATTCACTGCCGGCGCTGGCTCCGCCCCCCTATATGGCGCTTTTTGAAAGGCTGCAAAGCAGACAATCAACAAGCGTCATACTACTTGCCCCAAGAGGCCATCACAGCCATGCCTACTATTGGCATGGCTGTGATTGGCCAAGTGCACCATGTGACCCAGCCTCCTTAAAAGTTGGAGTCACATAGCGCTGCACATCACTCTGCTCTTCACTAGTGTAGGGATAGGTTGCTGCTGCTGTGAGGGAGAGATTAGGCAGGGAGAAATACAACGAAGTCCTGAAATTCTGCACATCTACAGCTGAGAATCATCGATCTTTTGTGGGTGCAGAGCACACAGGTTTTGTGTCTGCCCTGAGCGTTTTTTTCAAACAGCACAGCATTGCATGATCTGACGCTTGTCTTCAGGCCATACCACTCTGACCCAATCTGTGTTAACAGAACCAATTTTGAAGTAGCTGAACTAAAGCTATTTTGCTGGGAATCTGTCATTTTAACCAGCCAATATACACCGCTGTGACACTATCTGTGTGTGACCAAACCTATTTATAAGTAGCTGAACTAAAGCTATTTTGCTGAGAATTTGTCATATTAACCAGCCCATATACACCGCTGCGACACTATCTGTGTGTGACCATACCCATTTAGAAGTAGCTGAACTAAGGCTATTTTGCTGAGAATCTGTCATATTAACCAGCCCATATACACTGCTGTGACACTATCTGTGTGTGACCAAACCTATTTAGCAGTAGCTGAAGTAAAGCTATTTTGCTCAGAATTTGTCATATTAACTAGCCCATATACACCGCTGTGACACTATCTGTGTGTGACCATACCCATTTAGAAGTAGCTGAACTAAAGCTATATTGCTGAGAATCTGTCATATTAACCAGCCCATATACACCGCTGTGACACTATCTGTGTGCGACCAAACCTATTTAGCAGTAGCTGAAGTAAAGCTATTTTGCTCAAAATCTGTCATATTAACCAGCCCATATACACCGCTGTGACACTATCTGTGTGTGACCGAACCTATTTAGCAGTAGCTGAACTAAAGCTATTTTGCTGAGAATCTGTCATATTAACCAGCCCTTATATACCGCTGTGACACTATCTGTGTTTGACCGAACCTATTTAGAAGTAGCTGAAATAAATCTATTTTGCTAGGAATCTGTCATATTAACCAGTCCATATACACTGCTGTGACACTATCTGTGTGTGACCGAACCTATTTAGAAGTAGCTGAACTAAAGCTATATTGCTGAGAATCTGTCATATTAACCAGCCCTTATATAACGCTGTGACACTAATTGTGTTTGACCAAACCTATTTAGAAGTAGCTGAACTAAAGCTATTTTGCTGAGAATCTGTCATATTAACCAGCCCTTATATACCGCTGTGACACTATCTGTGTTTGACCAAACCTATTTAGAAGTAGCTGAAATAAATCTATTTTGCTAGGAATCTGTCATATTAACCAGTCCATATACACTGCTGTGACACTATCTGTGTGTGACCGAACCTATTTATAAGTAGCTGAACTAAAGCTATTTTGCTGAGAATCTGTCATATTAACAAGCCCATATACATCACTTTGATACTATCTGTATATGACCGAATCAATTTAGAAGTAGCTGAACTAAAGCTATTTTGCTGAGAATCTGTCATGTTAATCAGCCCATATACACCGCTGTGACACTATCTGTGTGTGACCGAACGCATTTAGAAGTAGCTGAACTAAAGCTATTTTGCTGAGAATCTGTCATATTAACCAGCCCATATACACTTCTGTGACAATATCTGTGTGTGACCGAACCCATTTAGAAGCAGCTGAAATAAATCTATTTTGCTGGGAATCTGTCATATTAACCAGCCCATATATACCATTCCATTTATTCTTTATTTCTTGCTTGGCGGAACGCTAACTATGAGGAAAAATTCGAATAAGGGACGTGGTCATGGTCGTGGTGGTGGTGTTGAAGAAGCCACTGCTGCAGGGAGTGGACATGGCTGTTTGGGCCCAGCTATACGTCCTAGTGAACCAAATACTTCGGGTACCAGTAGAATCTCCAGAGATATTTGGTCGGGCCTATTGCCGTTCTAAGGATGGTAAGGCCTGTGCAAGTACAGGCGATAGTCGATTGGGTGGCCGACAGTGGATCCAGCACGTTAACATTAACTCCCACCCAGTCTTCTGCAGAAAGCGCACAGGTGGCGCCTGAAACCCATGCCCATCAGTCTGTTACATCACCCACGTGCATATCAGGGAACCTGTCTGAGCCTTAAGTCATGCAGCAGTCTCTTATGCTGTTTGAAGACTCTGCTGGCAGGGTTTCTCAAGGGCATCCACCTAGCCCTTCCCCAGGAGTGGGAGACATAGAATGCACTGACCCACAATCACTTATGTTTCCTGATGAGGACATGGGAATACCACTTCAGCACGTATCTAATGATGACGAAACACAGGTGCCAACTGCTGCATCTTTCTGCAGTGTGCAGACCGAAAAGGAGGTCAGGGAGGAAAACTGGGTGGAAGACAATGCAGGGGACGATGAGGTCCTAGATCCCACATGGAATGAAGGTTGTGCCACTGACTTTGAGAGTTCGTAGGAAGAGGCAGCGGTGAGACCGAGCCAACAGCGCAGCAAAAGAGGGAGCAGGGTGCAAAAGCAGCCACCAGGGACCGAACACACCAAAGGGAGCTTCAAGGAGTTCCCTGGCATGGCACTTCTTCACACAATGTGCTGACGACAAGACCCGAGTGGTTTGCACGCTGTGCCATAAGAGCCTGAAGCGAGGCATTATCGTTCTGAACCTTAGCACAACCTGCATGACCAGGCATCTTCATGCGAGACACGGGCTGCAGTGGAGTAAGCACCTTCAAAATCAAGAAAGGGCTCAGTCCCCTCCTGCACCCTCTTCTGCTGCTGCCTCGGCCTCTTCCTCTGCCTCTGGAGGAACATTGGCACCTGCCATCCAGCAAACAGAGGATGTGCCACCAACACCACCACCTCCGTCACCAAGCATCTCCACCATGTCACACGGAAGCGTTCAGCTCTCCATCTCCCAAATCTAGAGTAAATTCCCACCTAGCCACCCTCGATCTCTGGCCCTCAATGCCAGCATTTCTAAACTACTGGCCTTTGAAATGCTGTCATTTTAGGCTGGTGGAGACAGACAGCTTTAAACAGCTCATGTTGCTTGTTGTCCCACAGTACGTCGTTCCCAGCCGCCACTACTTCTCCAGGAGAGCCGTGCCTTCACTGCACAACCAAGTATCGGATAAAATTAAGTGTGCACTGCGCAACGCCATCTGTGGCAAGGTCCACCTAACCACAGATACGTGGAACAGTAAGCACGGCCAGGGATGCTAACTGCACACTGGGTAAATGTAGTGGCAGCTAGGCCCCAGGAGGAGAGCTGTTTGGCGCACATTCTTCCACCGCCAAGGATCGAAGGGCATCATTCTTTGCCTCCTGTTGCCTCCTCCTCCTACTCGGCTTCCTCCTCCTCTTCTACCACCTCCTCATCCAGTCAGCGTCAGACCTTCACCACCAACTTCAGCACAGCCAGGGGTAAACGTCAGCAGGCTGTTCTGAAACTGACGTGTTTGTAAGACAGGCCTCACACTGCGCAGGAGTTGCAGCGGGGTATAGAACAACAGACCGACGAGTGGTTGCTGCCAGTGAGCCTCAAGCCTGGCCTGGTGGTGTGTGCGATAATGGGCAAAATTTAATTGCAGCTCTGGGACTAGCCAGTTTGACGCACATCCCTTGCTTGGCGCATGTGCTGAATTTGGTGGTGCAGAAATTCATTCACACAGCTGTCTGTGTGCGCTTCCGGCGTTCTCATCCTGCCGCCGCTCGCCTATCTGCGCTACAGCGTAACTTCGGCCTTCCCGCTCATCGCCTCACATGCGAGGTGTCCACCAGGTGGAACTCCACCTTGCACATGCTGGAGAGACTGTGCGAGCAGCAGGCCATAGTGGAGTTTTAGTTGCAGCATGCACGGGTGAGTCGCACTGCGGAACAGCACCACTTCACCACCAATGACTGGGCCTCCATGCGAGACCTGTGTGCCCTGTTGCACTGTTTCGAGTACTCCACCAACATGGCCAGTGGCGATGACGCTGTTATCAGCGTTACAATACCACTTCTATGTCTCCTTGAGAAAACACTTAGGGCAATGATGGAAGAGGATGTGGGCCAGTCTTTTAGAAGTGCCTCAGAGGGAGTTTTTTTGCAACAGCAGAGGCCAGGTACAAATTTAGCCAGCCAGGGCCCACTGGAGGACGAGGAGGAGAAGGATGAGGAGGATGAAGCATGTTTACAGCAGGGTGGCACCCAACGCAGCTTGTGCCCATCACTGGTGCATGGCTGGGGGAATACGGAGGACGCAGATGATACGCCTCCCACAGAGGACAGCTTGTCCTTACCTCTTGGCAGCCTGGAACACATAAGCGACTACATGCTGCAGTGCCTGTGCAACGACTGCAGAGTTGCCCACATTTTAACGTGTGCTGACTACTGGGTGGCCACCCTGCTGGATCCCCATTACAAAGACAATCTGACGTCCTTAATTCCCTCACTGGTAGAGGCGCTCCTAAGAGCATTCTCGACTGACGCCGGGGGACAAGTTTAAGCACAAGGCGAAGGCAGGGGAGGAGGAAGAGTTTGCCAAAGCAGCTGTGTCAGCGCCAGCACCTCAGAAGGCAGGGTTAGCATGGCCGACATGTGGAAAAGCTTTGTCACCTCGCCGCAACAACCGGCCCCAACTGCTAATATGGAGCGTGTTAGCAGGAGGCAGCATTTGACCAACATGGTGGAACAGTACCTGTGCACACGACTACACGTACTGACTGATGGTTCTGCCCTATTCAACTTCTGTGTCTCCAAATTGTTCACATGGCCAGAGCTTGCCCTGTATGCCTTGGAGGTTCTGGACTGCCCTGCAGCCAGTGTACTCTCTGAACGTGTATTTAGCATGGCAGGAGGCGTCATTACAGACAGACGCAGCTGCCTGTCCACAGCCAACGTGGACAAGCTCACGTTCATTAAAATGAACCAGGCCTGGATCCCATAAGACTTATCTGAACCTTGTGCAGAATAGACAGTTCTAACAGCCTCAACCATCCATCCTTGTACTGAAGTGCACTTATTCCGTATTTTTTTTATATGTCCCAATATTTTGGGGGATAACCCTATGTAAAAATGAAAAATAATACACATTTGTGTTGGCTACCTATTACTCCTTTGCCGCCGCTTCCACCAAGACCGCCACGTGAGCCTACACCTCCACATCCACCCATTCACCGCCTCCTCAACCTCTTCCTCCTAGATCATTCCTAATTTTTATTTTTTAAGGTATTTTATGTTATTTT
The DNA here is from genome assembly GCF_014858855.1 of Bufo gargarizans. Classification (NCBI taxonomy): domain Eukaryota; kingdom Metazoa; phylum Chordata; class Amphibia; order Anura; family Bufonidae; genus Bufo; species Bufo gargarizans. The sequence goes on along the minus strand of NC_058084.1, from coordinate 491,909,319 downwards.
AATTCATTTCCCTGTCCACATTTGTTTGCAGAACATTTTCTATGCTCTTAAGCACATTTTGCTGCCTTTTGCAGCCCTCTAACTCTTTCCAGGGCTATTTTAGAGCCATTTTAGTGGCCAAAAGTTCAGGTCCACATTGACTTCAATGGGGTTCGGGTTCAAGGTCAAGTTCGGGTGAAGTTCGGGTCCCGAACCCGAACTTTTTTTTAAAGTTTGGCCGAACCTGCCAAACCCAAACATTCAGGTGTCCGCTCAACTCTAATTAATAATAGTGGGTGGATTAATGAGGCATGGAGCACTGTGGTAGAGAAAGGGACATTACCCTGAAACTTCGCTATGGCATGTGAAGGTGCCAGGATCTCATTCACAGTGTGTTCCATGCTTTATAACATTGTACTTTACATGAACTTTGGACTTGTTTGGACTTTATTTTGCTGATTTCACCAGAATGAAATGTATCTAATCACTATTGTGATGTTGGTTTATTGGATATCATTTGAATTTTTGAATGCAAAAAGTTTTGCATATCATCAAATAAAATGCCTATGTGTGAATTAGTGCTATTGTGAATTATGTGTGCTTGGCTATAATTGTCTCAATTTTCATAAGGACTTGGTAAATAATACACAAATTTCTCCATAATCCACTATTATTTGTCTGTCCCTGAAGCTGCCATTAAAATAAGTCGTGTGGCACAGTTAGCTGCTTGACCCATGAGAAAACTAAGCACCATATTTAAAACAGCAACACACAGGCTTTGTTGCCAGTTACAAGTGTATATTATGCTGAGTTCTTCGGTTAGTAGAAAAATAAAGAAAAAAAACGGATCTGGAAAAAAAAAACACAATCCTTAGCATCAGTTATGTTCATTTGGCATCCTTTTCAACCATTTCCGTGACATGTCAGGAATCTTAGACATGCAGGACTTTTTTTTCCCTTCTACTGTAAATTAACGGCTCAAACTGATTCCAAATGTGCCTAACTCGTGCTCAGGAAAGTTAATTTTTTTACAGGATCTGTTTTTTCTTTATTTTTCTATTCTTATAATGGGTCAGAAGCAGGGCCGGCCTTTGGGGTGTGCGGGCTGTGCGGCCGCACAGGGCGCCATAGCAGCAGGGGCGCCGGGTGGCAGACAGCACGCCGCAAACTAAGTCTATCTACTTACTACTATTTTGTTGCGGCCGCCGCCCGTTGGCCATCTAACAGCACGGAGTCACGGACTTTAGAAAGAGACTGAGTGAAGAGGGGGCGGGGCCCGCTGCCGCTCTGCGCTCTGCTGCCTGGCCTGCCTGTCTCTTTAACAGAGCAGACCAGTGGCTGCTGGAGCGTGACGCAGCTGCCGCAAAGGGACGTCTTCGCTTTTGATGTTGCCACTGAGCTCCGCCCCCAGGGCCCCAGTCACAGTCAGAGAGAAGAAGGAGGCGGAGTGAGCCCGAGAGCCAGCCAGCAGCCACAACAGACACAGCTCAAGCAACTAAGCAAGTTCCACCATAAGTCAGAACTTACAGGTATTTGGTGGTACAATTTTGCACAAAGATAACAACTGGATGGATCCCATCTGCCACTGGCCCATGATGGAGTGGGAGAAATGTGCCATTGGGGGGGGGGCTCTTATGGGACAGGGGGACAGTGTGTGCTTTTCAGCTACTACATCAACCTCCCCCCCCCCCCCAGGGATTTTGGGGGCCATTAAGGATTGGACTTTAACTCCTTGCTGCTGATGTTGAGTGTGCCAGTGCCACCAATCATATTCCCCTCCCCCCAGCACATCAGTTACCTTTAGGAGGGGGGGGGGGGAATATGATTGGTGGCTATATGTGCACACTCCGCATCATCCAACCCCTAATGCCCCCCAAAATGCCCGGTGGGGGGGTGGTATGACAGGCAGGAGGGGCAATGTGTATGCAGGTCCTTGTCCTGCACTCGCTCAGCTGTGCTCGCATACATATCGTGCCCTGTGTCCACTGTCCTGTGCCCACTCTGCTAAAGCCTGGCATAGCCCAGCTATGCCCTGCTTTGCCAAAGCAGACAGGCAGGAGCCGTGTGGTGATCATATTTATTGCATATATGTGTGTGTGTCCGTCCCTGTGTGTGTGTGCGTGAGAGACTGTCTCCGTCCCTGTGTGTGTGTGACTGTCCGTCCCTGTGTGTGTCCGTCCCTGTGTGTGTGTCCGTCCCTGTGTGTGTGTTCGTCCCTGTGTGTGTGTGTGTCCGTCCCTGTATATGTGTGTCTCTCCCTGTGTGTCACCATCACCATGCCCACAGTGTTCCTATGTCTTGACGCAGCTGCTTCAGAACGTTCTGTGCAAGAGAAGAAGATGGAAGAGGAGGCAGCGCCAGCATGAAGTCCGTGCGATAGACACAGGGAGGCACACTAAGGACGAAGGTAACACTTCCACATGATCTACACTAGTGTTATCTGTGGTTTTACATAGAACCGAAGGTAACAACACTACTACATTTTCGGAAATCAGAGAGCCATCACTGTGTTATCCGTATTCAGAGAGCTACTGCAGGTGACATCTACTACATTATCTGTAGACTGTACTCAGAGATTTTTTTCCTCTTTGTGTATGTTTATGTGACCAGGGGTAAGGGGGGGGGGGGCACCACAAGGTTAGCTCGCACAGGGCGCCTGAACACCTAAGGCCGGCCCTGGTCAGAAGAATGAAAAAATAACTGATGTGAGCTCAGCCTTACTTGATTTGACGATTCTTCTTTTTCAGTCTCGTTTGTACCACATATCTGCCTCTGCTTGATCACCAAAACTGAATCCTTGTCACATCTGCTTGTTACAGTACCACATACCAAGCTTATCTTGACCAGTCTTATCTAACATAGTAACATAGTAACATAATTTATAATAAGGCTTAAAAAGACATATGTCCATCCAGTTTGGCCTGTTATCATAGTAACATAGTAACATAGTACATAAGGCCGAAAAAAGACATTTGTCCATCCAGTTCGGCCTGTTATCCCGCAAGTTGATCCAGAGGAAGACCCCTCTCTAGTAGCTATAGCCTGTAATATTATTAAGCTCCAGAAATACGTCCAGGGCCCTCTTGAATTCCTTTATTGTACTCACCATCACCACCTCCTCAGGCAGAGAGTTCCATAGTCTCACTGCTCTTACCGTAAAGAATCCTTTTCTATGTTTGTGTACAAACCTTCTTTCCTCCAGACGCAGAGGATGTCCCCTCGTCACAGTCACAGTCCTGGGGATAAATAGCTGATGGGATAGATCTCTGTACTGACCCCTGATATATTTATACATATTAATTAGATCTCCCCTCAGTCGTCTTTTTTCTAAAGTGAATAACCCTAATTTTGATAATCTTTCAGGGTACTGTAGTTGCCCCATTCCAGTTATTACTTTAGATGCCCTCCTCTGGACCTTCTCCAGCTCTGCTATGTCTGCCTTGTTTACAGGAGCCCAGAACTGTACACAGTACTCCATGTGTGGTCTGACTAGCGATTTGTAAAGTGGTAGGACTATGTTCTTATCACGGGAATCTATGCCCCTTCTGATGCAACCCATTATCTTATTGGCCTTGGCAGCAGCTGCCTGACACTGGTTTCTACAGCTTAGTTTGCGGTTCATTAAAATTCCTAGGTACTTTTCCATGTCAGTGTTACCCAGTGTTTTACCATTTAGTATGTACTGGTGGCTTGCATTATTCCTTCCCATGTGCATAACCTTAACTGTGCCAGTGTTAACCTCATCTGCCACTTATCTGCCCATGCCTCCAATCTATCCAGATACATCTGTAGAAGTATAATGTCCTCTTCCTTGTTAATTACTTTTCACAGTTTTGTGTCAACTGCAGAAATTGATATTTTACTGTGCAAACCTTCTACAAGATCATTAATAAATATATTGAAGAGAATAGGGCACAATACTGACCCCTGTGGTACCCCACTAGCGACAGTGACTAGAGATGAGCGAACCCAAACTGCATTTTCGTAAAAGTCCGGGTTTGGGTTCGGTGTTCGTCGCTTTCTTGGCGCTTTTTGAAAGGCTGCAAAGCAGCCAATCAACAAGCGTCATACTACTTTCCCCAAGAGGCCGTCACAGCCATGCCTACTATTGGCATGGCTGTGATTGGCCAGTGCAGCATGTGACCCAGCCTCTATTTAAGCTGGAGTCACATAGCGCCGCACGTCACTCTGCTCTGATCAGTGTAGGGAGAGGTTGCAGCTGCGACGTTAGGGCGAGATTAGGCAGTGATTAACTCCTCCAAAAGACTTCATTCAGTGATCGATCTGCAGCTGTGGATCATTGAACTGCTGCTATTCAACTGCTCACTGTTTTTAGGCTGCCCAGAGCGTTTTTCATTCACTTTTTTCTAGGGTGATCGGCCGATATTTTGTGACTTGTGGTGCGCCAGCACAAGCTGCCACCAAGTGCATTTAACCCTCAATAGTGTGGTTGTTTTTTGGCTAAATCCCACATCAGGGTCAAGCTGTCACACCAAGTGCATTTAACCATCAATAGTGTGGTTATTTTTTGGCCATATACTACATCAGGGGCAAGCTGTCACCAAGTGCGTTTAACCCTCAATAGTGTGGTTGTTTTTTGGCTAAATCCTACATCAGGGTCAAGCTGTCACACCAAGTGCATTTAATCATCAATAGTGTGGTTATTTTTTGGCCATATACTACATCAGGGGCAAGCTGAGCCTGTCACCAAGTGCATTTAACCCTCAATAGTGTGGTTGGTCAAGCTGTCACACCAAGTGCATTTAACCATCAATAGTGTGGTTATTTTTTCGCCATATACTACATCAGGGGCAAGATGAGCCTGTCACCAAGTGCATTTAACCCTCAATAGTGTGGTTGGTCAAGCTGTCACACCAAGTGCATTTAACCATCAATAGTGTGGTTATTTTTTGACCATATCCCAGTCTAATTCTGTCTGTAAACGTATACCTGTCAACCAGCGCCTAAATAATAGGCCTCAAATTTATAGTCAGCTAAATCTGTCGTTATTGCTGTGGCTGGGCAAGTTATTTAATGTCTGTCAAAGCACAGTTTTTGTTCTGGGTTGAAATACAATTCCCAATTTAGCAATTCTCTAAATTTGTGGTTTCTGCTGTATCAGGCCTACTTAAAATTTGTCCCTAAAAGGGTATATTAGATTCAAGGTGCTGATAGGGTCATTCTCAATAACTTCACACACACGCTACTGTGCATATCCCAGTCTAATTCTGTCTGTAAATGTATACCTGTCACCCAGCGCCTAAATACTAGGCCTCAAATTTATATCCCGCTAAATCTGTCGTTACCGCTGTACTGTTCTGGCTGGGCAAGTTATTTAGTGTCCGTCAAAGCACATTTTTTGTTCTGGGTTGAAATACAATTCCCAATTTAGCAATTTCATAATTTAGTGGTTTCTGCTGTATCAGAGCTATTTGAAATTTATCCCTAAAAGGGTATATAATATTCAAGGTGCACATAGGGTCATTCAGAATAACTTCACACACACGCTACTGTGCATTTCCAAGTCTAATTCTGTCAGTAAATCTATACCGGTCACCCAGCGCCTAAATACTAGGCCTCAAATTTACATTCAGCTGAATTTGAATACAATACATTGGGCCAAATAATATTTTTGTTGTTGTGGTGAACGATAACAATGAGGAAAACATCTAGTAAAGGACGCGGACGCGGATATGGTCGTGGTGGTGTTAGTGGACCCTCTGGTGCTGGGAGAGGACGTGGCCGTTCTGCCACAGCCACACGTCCTAGTATACCAACTACCTCAGGTCCCAGTAGCCGCCATAATTTACAGCGATATTTGGTGGGGCCCAATGCCGTTCTAAGGATGGTAAGGCCTGAGCAGGTACAGGCATTAGTCAATTGGGTGGCCGACAGTGGATCCAGCACGTTCACATTATCTCCCACCCAGTCTTCTGCAGAAAGCGCACAGATGGCGCCTGAAAACCAAGCCCATCAGTCTGTCACATCACCCCCATGCATACCAGGGAAACTGTCTGAGCCTCAAGTTATGCAGCAGTCTCTTATGCTGTTTGAAGACTCCGCTGGCAGGGTTTCCCAAGGGCATCCACCTAGCCCTTCCCCAGCAGTGGAAGACATAGAATGCATGACGCACAACCACTTATGTTTCCTGATGATGAGGACATGGGAATACCACCTCAGCACGTCTCTGATGATGACGAAACACAGGTGCCAACTGCTGCGTCTTTCTGCAGTGTACAGACTGAACAGGAGGTCAGGGATCAAGACTGGGTGGAAGACGATGCAGGGGGCGATGAGGTCCTAGACCCCACATGGAATTAAGGTCGTACCACTGACTTTCACAGTTCGGAGGAAGAGGCAGTGGTGAGACCGAGCCAACAGCGTAGCAAAAGAGGGAGCAGTGGGCAAAAGCAGAACACCCGCCGCCAAGAGACTCCGCCTGCTACTGACCGCCGCCATCTGGGACCGAGCACCCCAAAGGCAGCTTCAAGGAGTTCCCTGGCATGGCAGTTCTTCAAACAATGTGCTGAAGACAAGACCCGAGTGGTTTGGACGCTGTCCCATCAGAGCCTGAAGCGAGGCATTAACGTTCTGAACCTTAGCACAACCTGCATGACCAGGCACCTACATGCAAAGCATGAACTGCAGTGGAGTAAACACCTTAAAAACAAGGAAGTCACTCAGGCTCCCCCTGCTACCTCTTCTGCTGCTGCCGCCTCGGCCTCTTCTGCTGCTGCCGCCTCGGCCTCTTCCTCCGCCTCTGGGGGAACGTTGGCACCTGCCGCCCAGCAAACAGGGAATGTACCACCAACACCACCACCTCCGTCACCAAGTATCTCAACCATGTCACACGGCAGCGTTCAGCTCTCCATCTCACAAACATTTGAAAGAAAGCGTAAATTCCCACCTAGCCACCCTCGATCCCTGGCCCTGAATGCCAGCATTTCTAAACTACTGGCTTATGAAATGCTGTCATTTAGGCTGGTGGACACAGACAGCTTCAAACAGCTCATGTCGCTTGCTGTCCCACAGTATGTTGTTCCCAGCCGGCACTACTTCTCCAAGAGAGCCGTGCCTTCCCTGCACAACCAAGTATCCGATAAAATCAAGTGTGCACTGCGCAACGCCATCTGTGGCAAGGTCCACCTAACCACAGATACGTGGACCAGTAAGCACGGCCAGGGACACTATATCTCCTTAACTGCACACTGGGTAAATGTAGTGGCGGCTGGGCCCCAGGCGGAGAGCTGTTTGGCGCACGTCCTTCCGCCGCCAAGGATCGCAGGGCAACAATCTTTGCCACCTGTTGTCACCTCCTCCTACTCAGCTTCCTCCTCCTCCTCTTCTTCCACCTGCTCATCCAGTCAGCCACACACCTTCACCACCAACTTCAGCACAGCCCGTGGTAAACATCAGCAGGCCATTCTGAAACTCATATGTTTGGGGGACAAGCCCCACACCGCACAGGAGTTGTGTCGGGGTATAGAACAACAGACCGACGAGTGGTTGCTGCCGGTGAGCCTCAAACCCGGCCTGGTGGTGTGCGGTAATGGGCGAAATCTCGTTGCAGCTCTGGGACTAGCCGGTTTGACGCACATCCCTTGCTTGGCGCATGTGCTGAATTTGGTGGTGCAGAAGTTCATTCACAACTACCCCGACATGTCAGAGCTGCTGCATAAAGTGCGGGCCGTCTGTTCGCGCTTCCGGCGTTCACATCCTGCCGCTGCTCGCCTGTCTGCGCTACAGCGTAACTTCGGCCTTCCCGCTCACCGCCTCATATGCGACGTGCCCACCAGGTGGAACTTCACCTTGCACATGCTGGACAGACTGTGCGAGCAGCAGCAGGCCATAGTGGAGTTTCAGCTGCAGCACGCACGGGTCAGTCGCACTGCGGAACAGCACCACTTCACCACCAATGACTGGGCCTCCATGCGAGACCTGTGTGCCCTGTTGCGCTGTTTCGAGTACTCCACCAACATGGCCAGTGGCGATGACGCCGTTATCAGCTTTACAATACCACTTTTATGTCTCCTTGAGAAAACACTTAGGGCGATGATGCAAGAGGAGGTGGCCCAGGAGGAGGAGGAAGAGGGGTCATTTTTAGCACTTTCAGGCCAGTCTCTTCGAAGTGACTCAGAGGGAGGTTTTTTGCAACAGCAGAGGCCAGGTACAAATGTGGCCAGCCAGGGCCCACTACTGGAGGACGAGGAGGACGAGGAGGAGGTGGAGGAGTATGAGGATGAAGCATGGTCACAGCGGGGTGGAACCCAACGCAGCTCGGGCCCATCACTGGTGCATGGCTGGGGGGAAACGCAGGACGATGACGATACGCCTCCCACAGAGGACAGCTTGTCCTTACCCCTGGGCAGCCTGGCACACATGAGCGACTACATGCTGCAGTGCCTGCGCAACGACAGCAGAGTTGCCCACATTTTAACATGTGCGACTACTGGGCTGCCACCCTGCTGGATCCACGGTACAAAGACAATGTGCCCACCTTACTTCCTGCACTGGAGCGTGATAGGAAGATGCGCGAGTACAAGCGCACGTGGTAGACGCGCTACTGAGAGCATTCCCAAATGTCACAGGGGAACAGGTGGAAGCCCAAGGCCAAGGCAGAGGGGGAGCAAGAGTTCGCCAAGGCAGCTGTGTCACGGCCAGCTCCTCTGAGGGCAGGGTTAGCATGGCAGAGATGTGGAAAAGTTTTGTCAACACGCCACAGCTAACTGCACCACCACCTGATATGCAACGTGTTAGCAGGAGGCAACATTTCACTAACATGGTGGAACAGTACGTGTGCACACCCCTCCACGTACTGACTGATGGTTCGGCCCAATTCAACTTCTGGGTCTCTAAATTGTCCACAGGGCCAGAGCTAGCCTTTTATGCCTTGAAGGTGCTGGCCTGCCCGGCGGCCAGCGTTTTGTCTGAACGTGTATTCAGCATGGCAGGGGGCATCATTACAGACAAACGCAGCCGCCTGTCTACAGCCAATGTGGACAAGCTGACGTTCATAAAAATGAACCAGGCATGGATCCCACAGGACCTGTCCATCCCTTGTGCAGATTAGACATTAACTACCTCCCCTTAACCATATATTATTGTACTCCAGGGCACTTCCTCATTCAATCCTATTTTTATTTTCATTTTACCATTATATTGCGAGGCAACCCAAAGTTGAATGAACCTCTCCTCTGTCTGGGTGCCGGGGCCTAAATATATTACAATGGACTGTTCCAATGTTGGGTGATGTGAAGCATGATTCTCTGCTATGACATGCAGACTGATTCTCTGCTGACATGAAGCCATATTCTCTGTTACGGGACCTCTCTCCTCTGCCTGGGTGCCTGGGCCTAAATATCTGACAATGGACTGTTCCAGTGTTGGGTGACGTAAAGCATGATTCTCTGCTATTACATGCAGACTGATTCTCTGCTGACATGAAGCCAGATTCTCTGTTATGGAACCTCTCTCCTCTGCCTGGGTGCCTGGGCCTAAATATATGACAATGGACTGTTACAGTGGTGGCTGACGTGAAGCCTGATTCTCTGCTATGGGACCTCTCTCCAATTGATATTGGTTAATTTTTATTTATTTTATTTTTATTTCTATTCATTTCCCTATCCACATTTGTTTGCAGGGGATTTACCTACATGTTGCTGCCTTTTGCAGCCCTCTAGCTCTTTCCGGGCTGTTTTACAGCCTTTTTAGTGCCGAAAAGTTCGGGTCCCTATTGACTTCAATGGGGTTCGGGACAAAGTTCGGGTCGGGTTCGGATCCCGAACCCGAACATTTTCAGGTAAGTTCGGCCGAACTTCTTGAACCCGAATATCCAGGTGTTCGCTCAACTCTAACAGTGACCCATTCTGAGTGTGTACCATTAATAACCACCCTCTGTCTTCTATCACTGAGCTAGTTTCTTACCCACATACAGACATTTTCCCCCAGTCCAAGCATTCTCGTTTTATATACTAACCTTTTACGTGGTACAGTGTCAAATGCTTTGGAGAAGCCCAGATATGCGACAACCATTGATTTGCCGCGGTCAAGTCTAGAACTTACCTCCTCATAGAAACGTATCAAATTAGTTTGACATGACTGATGTCTCATGAAGCCACGCTGATATGGCGTTATTTGCTTATTGTCATCGATGTAATCCAAGATAGCATCTCTTAGAAATCCTTAAAACAGTTTACCCACGACAGAGGTTAAACTTACCAGCCTATAATTTCCAGGCTCTGTTTTTGGACCCTTTTTGAATATTGGCACCACATTTGCTATGCGCCAATCATCAGAAATAAAGGTCTGGCTATGACATTATTTAATTCTCATAGGATGAGGGAGTGTATGCCATCGGGTCCCAGCAATTTGTCTATTTTAAGCTTTGGCTATACTATTTTTAGGCTTTGTCCCTAGAACTTTTTACAAAGGTTATCCAGGGAATCAACCACTGGATCAGCAAAAGGCACCTAGCTCCTGGAACCAGCTAAGTAACTCAACCTTATAGGGGTTGTATACAAGATGGAACTGGATTTTCAAACACAAGAGCTTCTTATTTAAATAATATAAATTTTTATCGTGAAGGAGATTCACTTACATTTGCTTATATATTAAAATATATTTTTGCGACATTCAGTGGCGAATCTATGCTTTGCCATCATGTATTTTAGGTACAATCTTCTGTGCTTATTCATTTAAAAAAGCAGTATTTTTTCTGATACAGGGTTACAAATCGCTACACAAACATACATTTGGGAATGTGTGGTTTGCAACACTAAGACGGGTTATCAAAACTGAGTTTCTGTACTCTATAAAAAGGATGACTAAGGGGATATCTTAGCTCACCCTTTTCTGGTAGAGAAACAGTTACTGTGAATGACAGGCAGATCACATATACGGACATGCGCATAATCGTGGAGGCCGCCAACATTCCTAGCTAATCCCTTCTGTAAAAGCCAAAAGAAAGCAAGGTTTTTTTTATCCATTTTGTAGCAGTGCAGGCAAATGCTTTTGAATCCCTTCTCTGTTATATCTGTGAAGGTTCTCATTTTTTCAGGTCATGGTATATCTGTAAAGAATAAATCAAGGCAACTTGGATGTACTGTAGATTTCTTGAAAACGTTTCACTCGTTCTTCCAACGAGCTTTTTCAATTCTGAGTGACTGTACAAGAATTCTCTGGGAATAAATATGTAACTGAATCAACATCTGGTAATTATGCCCAGCATGGGGTCAGAGGTCATTATACCCAGCATGGGGTCAAAGGTGTTGATTCCATTATCCTAATTGGAGTTAGTAGGTGATAAAGACTTCCCAGAAAAAGGTGTCAAGACAGCATTGTATGTGGCAGACAATAGATGTCTAACCTTCCCGCCTCTATTCAAGCTTGGCTTATCCATTTTTACGTAGATGGCCTCCTTCACACCTCGTCTGTACCAATCGGCCTCCTTATCCAAAACACGTACTTGACTGTCTTCAAAGGTGTGACCTGTTTCTTTTAGATGTAAGACCCAACGCCTAAACACAAGATGGACAACATTGTGTACGCAATCCAGTGCAATGAGGAATGCTCAGAACTGTATATCGGCGAAACAAAACAACAACTACATCAGCCTATGGCTCAGCATAAAAGAGCCAAAACCTCTGGTCAAGATTCAGCCGTGTACTTACATCTAAAAAAAACAGGTCACACCTTTGAAGACAGTCAAGTATGTGTTTTGGATAAGGAGGCCGATTGATACAAATGAGGTGTGAAGGAGGCCATCTACGTACAAATGGAGAAGCCAAGCTTGAATAGAGGCGGGAAGGTTAGACATCTATTGTCGGCCACATACAATTCTGTCTTGACACCTTTTTCTGGGAAGTCTTTATCACCTACTGACTCCAATTAGGATAATGGAATCAACACCTTTGACCCCATGCTGGGTATAATGTCCTCTGACCCCATGCTGGGTATAATTACCAGATGTTGATTCAGTTACATATTTATTCCCAGAGAATTCTTGTACAGTCAGTCAGAATTGAGAAAGCTCGTTGGAAGAACTAGTGAAACGTTTTCAAGAAATATACAGTACGACCAGTTGATTTATTCTTTACAGCTATACCCTTCTCTGTTAGCTTTAGAATGATTGTACAACGCTATTAGGCTCAGTTCACTCTTCAGTTATTTGGTCATATATTCTCATCACTTATTGTCAGACAAATGCAGGTGCGGGTCAAATCAACAGAATTCATGATACCTAATATAAGAGTTGGCTTGGCTCCTGAATTTGGCTCAAAAAAATTATGGAAATAACTGACCAAATAACTGAAGTGTGAACTCAACCATACAGGTCAATGTTAGCTTCAGGTCTAATTTAACAGTGTGGACTGAACCATGCAGTGGCCAAAGTAGTGGCCCGTGACACAATGGGGAGGGTGTCAGTTGTGTTGATGTTTATTTTTCACTTATTCTGATCTGAGGAGCCTGTATTTTGAGCATACTCCTTAATATGATCAGTATTTGGTCAGCATTTGATCAGTATTTGTAAGGAAAAAACAGGAGTGGGTCCAAAACAGATCAAATGTGATGGAAATATTTGCATTTGGTCTGTGCTTTGGACCAACTCATGCTTTTGGCTTCCAAATCATGATCAAATCCTGATGCAAAATACTGACCGTTTGACAGAGGCCTCATGCTCAATTTGGATTCATTTTGACCATTTGCGTCTAAAATTGCTTTTATTCAGAAGGAAAATAAGGACTTTAAATAAGGAAAAATGCAGGACTTTAATGGCCTCTATCACAGTTAGTATTTGATCAGTTTTTGCATCAGTATTTTACCAGTATTGGTCAGACAAACATAGGAGTTGGGTACATGTCTTCTGTGTTTTGGACCCACTCCTGCATTTGGCATCCAAATCATGATCCAAAATACTGACCATGTGATAGAGGCCTCATAGAAGCTCAAACGACAGGACCATTTTTTTGTTTTTTGAATGAATCAGAACAATAGTAAAATAAGCAATGATGTCAACACAGCCAAACAGGGACACTAGTGGCCCCCTAACAGACTGGTGTGGGCGGCAACTTCTTGAAGAGTCACAGTAGTGGTCCCAGAACAGAGTGGTGAGGGTGAAAACAGCATGAAGAGTCACAATAGTGGCCCCAGAACAGAGTGAGGAGGGTGTCAACAGCATGAAGAGTCACAATAGTGGACTGGAACAGAGTGGGGGGGGGGCAACAGCAGTGGCAGTAACAGCATGAGATGGTGGCAGATCACAGTAAGCGCAGATGTCAATAGAGGCAGCAGGTGTGTGGCAGCATCAGAATAGTGGCAGCAGCACGTGGCCAGAAGTAACTGGTCAATTGTCACAATGTTCCAGTGTGGCAGCACACTACAGTCAGATCATTAAGGCCAGAATGTTCTAGTCTGTTGTATAAGGTACCGGTATCTGGAAATCCTGGCTGATCCAACCCTGATTCATCTTTTTAAAGTTTAGTCTCTCAACATTTTGTTTTGAAAGTCGATTTCTCTTTGGGGTAACTATGCCACTCACCGCACTAAACACCCCCTGGGCAGGAAAAATTCCCTAGGCAAACCTGGCCAGTAATGGCCACAATTCAGTGAAAGTGTGCAGGCCAGTATGCCTCCACCTGCTGGTTCAGGTTCTGCTCCATGTCCTGCTGCTGGGTGGTTTCTTTAGTAGGCGGCTGAAGAAAGCTGCGCATCAGAGACTGAAGACTTAATTTGCGGCTGATGTAGCTGCTGCCTAGCAGTCATAGCAGTGGAGCAAGAGCTCAAAGGGTCCCCTCTGACCTTTGTAAAGATGGGCGATGGAGTGTGACTTCATTCGCCCAGGCTGACCAGGTGCAGAGCCATTTAGCAACTCTGTGCTTTGCAATAGTGCTGAGGACATGGTGGAGTATGAGGAGGCAGAGGAGGATATTGGCACAGAAATCCCATGATTACAAGTTGGATGCGGCATTGCCATCACCTGGCCAAGTTGCTGGTATGCCTAGGCTGGAACCACATTTACACAGTGGGCCATAAAGAACATATATTGTTGTTGACCATAGTCACACCTTCACAAGTCAGCACTGGCATGAACTGTACCACATGCAGACAGGCTCAAGGAATGGATCACCTTCTGCTCAACATACATGTGCAGGGCTGGTATAGCTTTTATAGAGAAGTAATGATGGCTTGGGATTCTCTATCTTAGGTGGGCACAAGCCTTCAGTTTAAAGTTCACGATATGAAAAGGGAGGGACTGTAGTACCAGCAAATTGAGCAGGTGAACAGTGGCGTACGTAGATAAATAAGGCCCCCCCCCCACACACACACACACAGGACAGAAGGGTTTCTACCTATACCCCTTTCAATGACCCTTGGGCCATTTTTCCACTGCCTCATTTACTAAAAGTTGTTCCTTTTGAGGGTAGAATCTTGATGAATTTTCACCTCCCGCAAAAGAGGAGATATCCCAATGAAGACTGGGCCCCCTCTTGCCCTGGGCCCCATAGCAGTCGCATGGTCTCCTGCTATGGTAGTTACACCCCTGCAGGTGAGCATTCAGCTTCTGTGCCATTGGATTAGTGCACGCATATTGTTGTCTCTTTGCAATCACCTCTGTGATCGATTGCTGGCAAAACACATGACGAGGAGTAAGAGGAGGAGGAGCATCAGGAGCAATAGAGAAAGGGAAGTAATAACAGTTTCCTTCTGCTGAGGTTGAGGAGCCCTGACTGCTGGAGAAGGGGTGCGGGCCATTGGGAGATGCAGAGGTTGCTGCATCAGGCTGTATCACCACATTATTGCCATGGTTTTCCCAGGCCACTTTATGGTGGCGCTTTGTGTTGACACAGGGCCGTGGTGCCAAGATTAGCACTCTGAACACACTTCAATTTCTTCCCACATATCCTACATACCACCATGCTAACATCCTTCAGCAACTTGATAGAAAATTCCCAGACTGCCGAGTATGTTACCCCCACCACTCCATGCTGACTGCCTGCCACTGCCTTTATGAACCCATGCTCTGTGAGCTGTTACCTGAGAGGTAGGCCCCCCGAGTAGCAGACGGTCTTCCCTGGGTGCATTTGACTCCAGATCTTCTACTGATTCCACCCTGCTAGCTCGTTGGTACGCTGCCACCCTAATGTTGTCTCACAGGCCTGCTGCCACCCTCACCCCCTGATGATGATGCCCCTCTTCACCCGGCTCCCGCATGTGATCAGCTACAGTACAGACCAAAAGTTTGGACACACCTCCTCATTCAAAGTGTTTTCTTTATTTTCATGATTGCATCAAAACTATGAATTAACACATATGGAATTATATACATAACAAAAAAGTGTGAAACAACTGTAAATATGTCATATTCTAGGTTCTTCAAAGTAGCCACCTTTTGCTTTGATTACTGCTTTGCACACTCTTGGCATTCTCTTGATGAGCTTCAAGAGGTAGTCACCTGAAATGGTTTTCACTTCACAGGTGTGCCCTGTCAGGTTTAATAAGTGGGATTTCTTGCCTTATAAATGGGGTTGGGACCATCAGTTGCGTTGTGGAGAAGTCAGGTGGATACACAGCTGATAGTCCTACTGAATAGACTGTTAGAATTTGTATTATGGCAAGAAAAAAGCAGCTAAGTAAAGAAAAACGAGTGGCCATCATTACTTTAAGAAATGAAGGTCAGTCAGTCCAAAACATTGGGAAAACTTTGAAAGTGTCCCCAAGTGCAGTCACAAAAACCATCAAGCACTACAAAGAAACTGGCTCACATGCGGACCGCCCTAGGAAAGGAAGACCAAGAGTCACCTCTGCTGCGGAGGATAAGTTCATCCGAGTCACCAGCTTCAGAAATTGCAGGTTAACAGCAGCTCAGATTAGAGACCAGGTCAATGCCACACAGAGTTCTAGCAGCAGACACATCTCTAGAACAACTGTTAAGAGGAGACTGTGTGAATCAGGCCTTAATGGTAGAATATCTGTTACGAAACCACTGCTAAGGACAGGCAACAAGCAGAAGAGACTTGTTTGGGCTAAAGAACACAAGGAATGGACATTAGACCAGTGGAAATCTGTGCTTTGGTCTGATGAGTCCAAATTTGAGATCTTTGGTTCCAACCACCGTGTCTTTGTGCGACGCAGAAAAGATGAACGGATGGACTGTACATGCCTGGTTCCCACCGTGAAGCATGGAGGAGGAGGTGTGATGGTGTGGGGGTGCTTTGCTGGTGACACTGTTGGGGATTTATTCAAAATTGAAGGCATACTGAACCAGCATGGCTACCACAGCATCTTGCAGCGACATGCTATTCCATCCGGTTTGCGTTTAGTTGGACCATCATTTATTTTTCAACAGGACAATGACCCCAAACACACCTCCAGGCTGTGTAAGGGCTATTTGACCATGAAGGCGAGTGATGGGGTGCTGCGCCAGATGACCTGGCCTCTACAGTCACCGGACCTGAACCCAATCAAGATGGTTCAGGGTGAGCTGGACCGCAGAGTGAAGGCAAAAGGGCCAACAAGTGCTAAGCATCTCTGGGTAACTCCTTCAAGACTGTTGGAAGACCATTTCAGGTGACTACCTCTTTAAGCTCATCAAGAGAATGCCAAGAGTGTGCAAAGCAGTGATCAAAGCAAAAGGTGGCTACTTTGAAGAACCTAGAATATGACATAGTTTTTAGTTGTTTCACACTTTTTTGTTATGTATATAATTCCACATGTGTTAATTCATAGTTTTGATGCCTTCAGTGTGAATCTACAATTTTCATAGTCATGAAAATAAAGAAAACTCTTTGAATGAGAAGGTGTGTCCAAACTTTTGGTCTGTACTGTACATTATGATCCACTGCTATCTGGTCGTCACTTATGTCACCCTCACCAGTCACATGGCCACCTTCCCTGATAGCTCGCACCCAACTTTTATCATCACTAGTTGCATGCCAAAGGGAGGACTCAGTGGACCTCTCCTCCAAGTCTGTGCTAGCCTGTAGCTGCTGACTGTCCTCACTTCCCCAGATTAGTATAATCATTATAGTGCTTATAACAGAAAAATATTTTGGGAGTTTTAGATGCTGGCAGTTTACAGCTAAAGTAGTAGCAATACTTTTTCACTAAACTGCAAAAAAAAACTTTTTTGAAAATTAACATGGTGTCCTTGGTGTAATGCCCTGGAGCAGGGAAACTTTGAAGTTTGGAAATCTGTGTATATTTATGTCTGCTTCCCCTACGTAAAATCATCACCCCCTTACTTTATTTCACTTTACAGGGTTAAATTGTATTGACTCATCCTGTTTAATACTATGTAACTGAATTTTATAAATATATGTTGTTATATACTTATATCCTGCTCATTTGGACTGTCTTTGCACAGCACTGTAAAAATTATTAATGAACACTGAGAGAATTTTGGGAATTTCTAGCTAATAATGAGAAGCTGGTCGTTTCTATAGGTACCATAAGGGGTAAATAAGAGCATGTTTTGGAGGGAAAAAGCCACCAAAACTAAACTAACCCTTTGAATGCCAGGTGCTTCTATCTTGCTATCTTGAAAAACTGCTGTGTCATTGCCAATGAGTATCATTGAAGCACTAATACAAGTCTATGAGAGAAGGAAAGTGTAACATTGCATTTGTTTGTGCTGAGTTTCTCCACTCCACCCATCTCACTTGAAGGTTCTATTGCAGCTAGAAACTGTATATAAGGAGAACAGTCAGTGCAACTAGTGTTCTGCAGTTAGGGTACAGTGCTTAGAGGAAGACAATTTGCCAGTCTGCATGGGTGACTAGAAGAATATGCTGTGCAGGGATACTCTGCACAGACCCTGGGCCACCAGCCTTTGTCCAGGGTACCAATCTTCTGAAAGAGAGAGAGAGAGAGAGAGAGAGGGACAGCTACCTCAGGCCTCCCCTCAACATCAAACCTTTCTTCTGCCTGGGGGGAGACTGGAGAAGCCAGCTCTATGCCTTGCCTTTATTGTTTTGTACCTGAATTCCTTCAGTAAAGAGGCACCCTGGTTTACTGCAGACCCTGACTCTCTGAACTTAATTCCCATTGGGGTGCACAATGTCTTATCATCTCTTCCAGAGAGCAGCAACACATAGTGACAACTCGACGGTGTCTGGGGCACCCAGCATACTGTTGGGGCCACCCCAAAACCAGCCACTGCAATTTGGCATCACAAACAGGATACGGTCCAGTACCAGCAGAGCAAGTCATTGTGTATCCAGCTCCAGTGGATCAAGACAGCCAGTGGCGAGTACAAGAACTCCCCAGCCTGAATCTGATGTGCACTAGTCTCATGAAAGCATCTTCAACTGTAAGAGTTCCCCTTGTGGGGTCTGCCACAAGCAAGTGACTGTGCCAGTGAGACTATATTCTTTATTACTAGCTAGAGAATTGTTAGTGAGGGACTGGTTTACTTCTTTATTGTGCTACTATACTTTGCTGCCATGTCAGTAGACAAAGACAGTGATATACCTGGTAGTCCTGGGGTCTCTGGCCCTTCTCCCCCCAAAAAAACCTTGTCAGTGCATACTTTTTGGGTGCACCATAGTTACCAATATATGGAGGAGAGCCTACAGGCTTCAAAGACTTTAGATATCAAATGAGTGCAATTTACAAGATGATTTCCCTCAATGATGAACAGAAAGTTGCTATGTTGATTGGTCATTTGGAAGGAGTAGCCCTCAAGTCGTGGCCCAGTACTGAAAAGTGTACTGTTAACCAAATTTTAGACATACTTGCCAGCATGTTTGAGAAGCGCACATTATAAGAGTTACAAATGCATCTCTTTGCCTGCAAACAAAAGATGGGTGAAAACCTGAGAGATTTTGCTCTAAGTCTCCAGGAAGCCCTGTGTGCCATTCAATACATGAGGTACTTAATCCAGACCACACTCTGAAAGACCAGTTTGCAGAAGCTGCCAGACTGGGGAACCCACTGTACAAATTGCTAACACTGAATTACAGTGGCAAGGGTTAATAGTTGTGCATGTTGAGCGTTTCTCCCTGTGGTAGTGGGGATGAATATTGTGCAAAATTATTTTGAGGAATTGATGTGTATACTCCAGCAAGAGTTAGTTACAGCCCCTTTGACTTTCCGCAAAGTATTACAGCATACCCTGAGATCACTCAGAAGGCATTAAAATGTCAGTGGTCACAAGAATGAGACTGCAAATGTAAGGGTTGCTAATGCTAAACCCATATGGTTACAACCTCACTCTGAGACATTACATTGGTGTAAAGTATGTATAGGACCAAATGGCCAAGCTTACGATGCCCTTGTGGAACCTATACTAGATGGGGGCAATGAATACTTGGTTGTTGCCCACAGTCTAGTTACTGTGAAGCATGGCAGGGCGCCAGTCTGCATGCTAAATATAAGTGGCCATCCTTTTTAGTGGAACAAATACCAGACTATTGCTAAATTAATACACATTGGGAAGGATGATATTGTCCAGTGGTGTTTATCATGAATATTCAAATAGTGAATTTTTATTGCGAATATTTAGAATATAGTGATATATATTGGTAATTTTGAATATTCAAGATTTTTTTTTTATCAGTACACATGATCCCTCCCTGCTTCTAGCTTGTGGGCTAATGAGAAAGCTGCAGTATCTTTGACTTCAGGAGTAGCGTTGATTGCGAATTTTCATAATGCAAATTTTTATCGCAAATTTTCAGTTGCCGATCTCAGCAATCAAGAAAATAATAACTGGAGATAAAGAATTTGCGAATATATAGCGAATATTCACCTAAATATTCTCAAAATATCAGAAATTCGAATATTGCCCCTGCCACTCATCACTATTGTCCAGTTCAACTGTCCAGCCACGCAGTCTACTAGCCAGGCAGAAGTCTGTTCAGAGGTTCTCTGGTAAGAGCAACTGCACTCTGGGGATCATAACACCCCTGCTGAGTAGAAGGAGGGTGTCCTGAAGGTTGTTAAAGGGAACCTGTCATCAACTTTATGCTGCCCATACTAATGGCAGTATAAAGTAGAGACAGGTGAGTTGATTTCAGCGGTCTGTCATTTAAAAGTTAAAAGTAAGTGGTTGCCAATAACTAACATCACAATCATTCAGACTGGGCCTGGAAAAGAGTCACGGCCACCTGAGAAGAGCCCTGGTTATTCATGAATTCCTGCTCTCCTGCCCACCTGTTGATGACTGACCGTCTTCTACCTAGTTTTCTCCCTTTCTCTCTAGGAGAGAACTGCCAATCATCAGCAGATGGGCGAGAGTGCAGGAGAATTTGAATAATCATGACTCTTCTCATGTAGATTTAAATCTTCAAGGCCTGGGCTGCAATGATTATGATGCTGGTTCTCAGCAACCACTTACTTTTAGCTCATGAGGGACACACCGCTGAAATCAGCATTTCTGTCACTCTTTTATGCTGTCCTCAATAAGGTCAGCATAAAGTTGATGACAGGTTCCCTTTAAGGAGCATTAGACTGCTTTAGTAAACACCCTGCAGATTTTGGGAAAGTAGAGGTTATTCAACACACCATCCCTACTGGTTCCCACCTTCCCATTCAAGAAAGATACAGGCATATACCACCAGCCAAGTAGTAGCAAATGAAACGGCTAGTGAATGACATGAAAGCCTCTAATGTAGTTTGTGACAGTCATAGCCCTTGGGCCACACCCTTAGTGCTTGTTCATAAAAAGGATAGTACAATATGATTTTGTGTGGACTAATGCAAATTAAATAACATCACCCATAAAGATGTGTATGCTTTGCCTACTTTAGACTTAACTAGTGGGTACTGCCAGGTCCCCATGGCAACCAAGGACCAGAAAAAGACAGTTTAATTATATGCCTTTCGGCCTGTGTATTGCACCAGCCACCTTCCAGCATTTTATGGAGTATTCCTTAGGTCACAAAAACTGTGAGACCTTTCTATTGTAGCTGGATAATATAATTATATACTCTAAAACATAAGAAGATCATTCACACTTGTCTAATGTATTTTCTGCACTCAAAAACGTGGTCTCAAAATAAAGCCATTCAAGTGCCACTTACTGCAGTGTGAGGTGCACTATCTAAGGCATGTGCTCAGTGCTTAAGGAGTCGTCCCTGACCCCAATAAAATAGCTGCCGTTAAAAATTGGCCCGCACCTAATCTATGATGTGAAGAAATTTCTAGGCTTTGCTAGACAGAACAGATGATTCATTGAGGACTTTACTAAGACTGCAGCACCTTTGCAGGACTTGTTAAAAGTCCAGCCTAATAAACAAAAGTTCAAATAAGACCGCTATTGTATGGACCGATGCTCAGGAAAAAGCTTTTAACAATCTAAAATGTAAACTTACCTAAGCACCTATTCTTTCTTATCCAGACTATACTAAACCTTCCAGACTGTATTCCAATGCATGGAAAAAGGGCTTGGCAGCAGTGTTAGCTCAAGTGCAGTACCAACCCGAATGAGGCATTGCATACGCTAGTCGCTCACTTAGGACTACTGAGAGGAATGACTGTGATTACAGCTCTTTTAAGCTAGAATTGCTCGCCTAGGTCTGGGGACAGTTACAGCAAAATTTAGGGAATACTTTGCCGCTACTGAATTTGTGGACTATGCAGACAACAACCCTATAGCTTATCTTTCTTCTGCACATATAGATGCAGCAGGAGGACGTTGAAATGCCAGCCTTTCTCATCTTGGGGCTCAAGCAGGATACCATCAATGCCCAAGAGGCCAGTCAAAAAAATCCCGTCCATCCACAAGTAGCCAGAATGGATTGGACCCAATTACAACATGAAAGCAGAGTTCCACAGGAACTAAGTACTATTTTGGGTGCAAAAAAAACAGTCACTAACAGACAAAGATTTTTGGGGGTTGGAATGCGAGACGACATAGAAAAATGGTGCACCGCTGCACCAAATTGAGAGTCATAGGCCATTTGAGCTTGTTGCATTGGACCACATTAATTAACACCAAGTTGAGATAAGTATGTGTAGGCTCTAACAAGCAATGACCATTATAGCAAGTATGTTTTAGTGATACCAGTAAGAGACTTATCAGAACAAACAACTGTTGATGTGTTTGAAAAGAGGTTTATTGAGGTCCACAGACCACCAGAAAAGATTTTGACTTACCAGGGCTCAGCATTTGAATCACAATTATTCCAAGAAATGTGCACATTGTACAATACAAAAAAAAATATTGCAATTAACAGGTGTCGTGACACCATGTCACCCCTTAATTGCATCTGCAATAAGGTTTGATCAGAGTGTGAGAATGGCTTACATGGATATCTAGATTGACTTTGCTACAGTATAACCATACACTGCACTGTTCAACCAAACAAGCGCCCTATACAATAATGTCTGGACACAAAAGTTGTTTGCCAACCATCATACTGCTTAATGTGCCAACTGACAATGATAACAACCATTACCATAAACTGACTGTGAAAAACAACAATTGAGATGCCTCAAATTGATCCAAAAAATAACCAACCAAATAACACAAGAGGCTCAACAAAAACAAATGGATGACTATAATGCCAAAGCTGAGGCTAAACTACAATGTGTGGCAGATCATGTATCGTTATGAAAATAACACAGGTCAAACAAATTCTAAAATAAATTGGATTATGTGCCATGCAAGATCAAAGCAATACCAACTGCTGAAACATATCAAGTAAATAAAAAGGGTGATGAGAACCTTAAAATATACTGTACAGCATAATCAATTGAAGCTGTGTTTAGCCAAGGAACTTAGGTTAGAAACTCCAACATCTCAGGAAAATGTACCAACTGAAAAAATGTATTACCGGAGGCGAAGTCAAAACCAGCTATGGTCAGTGAAACCCCCTTTTACTAGTTTTTGCTTTTAGAATGGTGGATGATACCAAAAATGTCGATACCTGTGTATAGTCTTCATGAGCCTTGTGGGTCCATCACTGAGGTCCCCAATAAAGCTCTTTCTGATCCTGTTATCGACACACAGCCCAGACGATCCGAAAGAGCGACCAAAGGTATCAAACCGGCCATATACCAGGATTAAGTGTTTGACCCACATTTCTGTTATGTAATTGTAATTTATGGGCTAGAACTGCATTTGTAGAGAAATAGTATTTGAATAAATATGTGATGTACTGTAAATATAGAAGGTTCATCTATGATGGTGTCAATTCTTGCTGATGATGTTGATGATTAGTGTTGACTGAATCAAAGTATCTGAAATTAACTTCGATCCAAATTTCAGGAAAAATGTGATTCGCCACAAAGTCGAATTTCCTCGCTCTTTGTGGTAGTGAACCGATTTTCCCTGAGATGGCAGTTAAAAAAAATAATAATAATAAAAAAAAAATATATATATATATATATATATATATACACACTCACCTAAAGAATTATTAGGAACACCATACTAATACGGTGTTGGACCCCCTTTTGCCTTAAGAACTACCTTAATTCTACGTGGCATTGATTCAACAAGGTGCTGATAGCATTCTTTAGAAATGTTGGCCCATATTGATAGGATAGCATCTTGCAGTTGATGGAGATTTGAGGGATGCACATCCAGGGCGTGAAGCTCCTGTTCTACCACATTCCAAAGATGCTCTATTGGGTTGAGATCTGGTGACTGTGGGGGCCATTTTAGTACAGTGAACTCATTGTCATGTTCAAGAAACCAATTTCAAATGATTCGAGCTTTGTGACATAGTGTTGTATATAAAATAAACACACCCCAAAACTGTTTGTACCGGACTGCAAATTCACCCCAAAAAGCAAGGATAAATGGATGTACTTTTATTTATGAAATAAACACAACCTAAAACTGGTTGTATCAGACTTTCCACCCTAAAGACCGTGCATGAGGAAGCTTTTTATAGGGCTGGCTATCTGCTGATTGGCTGTCTGCATGGCATTATGGATGATCCCTTGTTCTCGGGCTTCTTACTTTCACTTTGTAACATGTGCAGCAGCCATTTTAGAAAAAAAATTGATTCGGTAACACGAAGCGCAAAGAAATTCAACTTCGTGACAAATAGCATTTTCGCTAAAATTTTGATCGAATTTCACTTCGTCAACTTTGATTTACTCGTCTCTAGCCACAAGCTATGCAAAAGACTATGTAATGGTCAAATTCAGCCAGGGAAGAGTGGTACATTCCTATCTATGATAAAAGGCAAAGGTGTTAAGGTTAACCCTATAAAAGGTTAAATGAAAAGGGTCAGAATGATTCTTGACATAATGACCATTTTGAGAAGCAGCTTATTCTCATGTACACTATGAATATTATACATGATGACTATGTTGGTGGTGCTGTTTGCCAGCCCAGTAATTGGCCAGAGAGCCAATGAAAAAGTAGGGGATTATCTAGCCTACATCTACATGTCCTAGATCTGCAACCTGACCACAGTATCTGCTATCCTGTTCTGACCCAGCAGTGACCAGTAATGACCATTTCGATGACCTAGCTAAAGTCTGCCAACTTCTAGCTTGATGACCAGAGCAATGACCACTGATCAGCCACTTGTATCCTGCATGTTCCATCGAATCAGCTACCAGGCTGTATCATCACTTGCCAGGCAGATTATAGCATCAGCAGCCCAACAATCAAAAGTGGAACAAAAGAAAGCCTTGCTATTGACTACTAAGCCCATGCTCTTTGTGACATTTAAGAGCCTGCACCCTAGGGAAAAATTGAAGCCCATCGCCTAGAACTGGACTGTCTCAAATCTTATGTACATAGCTGGATAGCTGGTGCCTGTTATACAAATAATCTATCTTCATAACTAGTTCTGACTGAGTGTGAGATGCCACAGCTAAAGTAGGAGAGAGTGTAGTGCTCTAGAGCAGGGATACTTTGAAGTCTAGACATTTGTGTACATTTGTGTCTGCTTCCCTTGTGCAAAATCATCAACCCCTTACTTTGTTTCACAAGGGTTAACTTGCATTGATTTATACTTTTTAATACTGTGTAACTGCATTTTATATAAATGTATATGTTGTCATATAGTTATATCCTGCTCATTTGGACTGTATTTGCACAGCAAATGATTAATGAACACTGAGAGACTTTTGGGACTTTTTAGCTAATAATGAGCAGCTGGTAATTGTCCACAGCTGCCATAAGGTTTAAATAAGAACATGTTTTTGTCTGGAAAAACTGCTGTGTCGTTGCCATTTAGCATTATTGAAGCTCTAATACAAGTCTATGAGAGACTGAAAGTGTAACATTGCATTTGTTTGTGCTGATTTTCTCCCATCCATCCCTTTCACTTGAAGGTTCTAGAGCAGCTAGAAATGGTATATAAGGAGAACCCCTAGTGTTCTGCAGTTAGGGAACAGCGCTTAGCAGAAGAGACTTTGCCAGTGTACATGGGTGACTAGAAGAAGACAAGGAGACAGGCATACTCTGCCACAGACCCTGGGCCACCAGCCTTTGCCCAGGGTACCAGCCTTCTGAGATAGAGGAAGAGAGAGGGAGAGAGAGAGAGAGAGAGAGAGAGAGAGGGACAGCTATCTTAGGCCTTAACTCAGCATCAAACCCTTCTTCTGCCCCAGAGGAGACTAGAGAAGCCAGCCCTAAGCCTTGTATGTACTGTGTTACACCTGTAAAGAAAGACATTGGTTTATTACAGACCCTTACTCTCGGAATTAATTCCCATTTGGGTGCACAATGTCTTAATAACCCTTCCAGAGAACAACAACACGTGGTAACACCTCTACGGTGCCTGGAGGACCCAGTGTAGCGTTGGGGCCACCCCAAACCTTGAGATATAAAAATGTCAATAACTAGTATTACCAGTATGATAAGTATGATAGAGGAATCTGTCAAAAATACACCTTCATATATATAACTGCTAAACAGCGTTTTAAAGAGGTTCTCAAGGAGTCCAAGATTCATAGCTTATCCTCCAGCTAGGTCATCGATATATCTCTCCAGTGGGGATCCAATTCCCAGTATGCCCTCTAATGTGCTGTTTGAAGAGACTGTGGTGCTCTGGTGAGGTCTGTTGCCTCCTCACAGCATATCGAACACAGAGCCTTACATTGTACAGTGGTTGTCCTTGGCATTACAATTACTTGAATAGGAGTGAGAATGGATTTATACAATGAACTTATGCGGAATCAATGTACTGATTAACTAACCAACTACAAAACGACAAAGCAAGACCCTTTGAAATAAAGGTAAACACCATGCTCCGGATTAGGCACACTAATAACATTGTACACTAATAATGATAATTTACAATGTGAGCATGTGTTCTATTTGACTTGACTCCATATACAAGGTTGTTAGATAGGATTCCAAACAGTATTGCAGATTGCAATGTATTATACACTCTCTGTATTCATTCCATTTGAAAAATGTATTAAAAATTCTATGTCTCGCAAATAGGACATGTGACCAATCAACCTGAAATCAGTGGCCTAGGAAGAGCCCAGCAGCCTCTTCAAACAACTAATCATGGTTCAGGAGTTAGAATGTTAGACCCAAACATTCAGATATTGATGAGCCATCAATATTGAACTCCTAGAAAACCTCAATACATTTCCTTCTTGTGACAAAAGAGCAGGATTGTAAAAGCTGTGCTGACTAGGGGCACTATGGCTAATAAGAAAGAAAAAGGGGGTCAGTCAGCACATCACAATGCGCAGGTGCACGTTGCAGAGAGCTGTTGCATTGTATGTTTGGTTCTATATGTCTAATAATAGGAGCGTGGTGGCTGCTAGTAGGCTATGGCTAGTGTGAAGCACTGCGGCTGGCTCTGGGGCACTATGGCTCCAAATGTGGGCATTGTGGCTGGCAGTGTGGTTGTTGCTTTTATGGGACTAATTGTAGGAAATAAAGGATTCTCTTACATATCCTATACACACAATCTACATCCCTCCTCTTTTGGCATGGATGTTGATTTTGGCAAGCCACACACCATGATTTGGAAATTGAGGTTCCTGAAGCTAAAGTTTGAGAAGTCTTGGACTAGATAATGCGTGTAAGTGCTCTTGAATGCTCCTTGTTCTGGGAAATAGCTTGGTGGAGAAAATGATACACCCATTGTAGATCAGCAGTCATTTCAGCTGAGATGTAGATTAGGAAACAGGGTCACGTGCAAATCAATAATGCAATCAAAGGGGTGTTCACAAAGCATTTTCAGCTATAACAAGGTCTTGGCAAAACAGATAACACTATAAAATAAATTGCATTAAACTTGCCTCTTATCTGTGAGATAAGAGACATTTAATTACCTCCAAATAGCAAACAGCCCATATATTTTCTTGAATGTAGATTCGGCTAAATATACTTCCTTGAGATGTTTATGATAGTTTAGCGGAAATAACCTCTTACGGGAAATTCTTAGGCCAAATGTGGGAAAAACTCAACACTTAGCCTCTTTATATCTATTTTCAGACAAAATCCCATTACATAGAACTTCAATGAAGGTTAAGTAGAAGTCACCCTTCTATTATTGGCTTACTGCATGTAAAGCAATGCAAAGTGTCGGAGACTTAACTTGAAGCTCCTGGCCCCAAAACAAAATCTGTAACAGTGTCCATCGGTTAACATGTACAGTGGTGCTTGAAAGTTTGTGAACCTTTCTGAATTTTCCATATTTCTGCATACATTTTACCTTAAACAGAATCAGATTTTCAAGCAAGTCCTAAAAGTGCAGAAATATAACCAAATCAAACAAATAAGTCAAAATATTATATTTACAAACGCAAAAACACAAATGCAATGGCACTCTGCAACCAGCACTCTGCCCTGCCTCTATGCTGGATGTTGAATGAGGCATTGGTGTACATTTTGGCAAAAGCGTAATAAGCCACTCACCACGTCAAGGTCGCCTCCATGAGTGGTCCCTAACACTAGTTCCTACCTGTTATGGGCCATGACAGCCACACAAAGTCCAGGGAGTGCAGGTACAGCATGCACGCCAAGCACACTCTGCTTTTAACCCCGTCCGGTGCCATTACAGCTTTCATCGGAACCAGGGATGCAAGTACCAACATGCATACTGAGCCCACTATATACTTCTCCTGGAGCCAAATGGCTACTGGTAGGTGCAATATAAGCAGAATCAGTTTTATACTGACTTTAAAACCAGCCTCCAGGGCAGACTAACTGGTCAGGTGTGCATGACTGCTTGGAGATCGCAACGCCTCCAATATATACTACAAAGAAAAAAATGTGGGGGGTTCAATCGCTCCCTGGACTTTGTGTGGCTGTCATGGCCCATAACAGGTAGGAACTAGAGTTAGGGACCACTCATGGAGGTGACCTTGACGTGGTGAGTGGCTTATTACGCTTTGGCCAAAATGTACCCCAATGCCTCATTCAACATCCAGCATAGAGACAGGGCAGAGTGCTGGTTGCAGAGTGCGATTGCATTTGTGTTTTTGCTTTTGTATCTGTATTTCACCATAGCAATGTGCACCTGCATCCAGGGTTGTGCTGACTGAACCCCCCACATTTTTTTCTTTAAAATATTATATTTGAATATTTTTTCTCAATATACAAATGATCAATATCCCATGTCTGTAAGTGACAAAATTTTGTGAACCTTTGGGATTTCAGAATCTGGTGTGAGCCCGTCCCCTCCTGTACAGCAATAGTTGCAACTAAATGTTTCCAGTAAATGTTGATTACTCCTGTACATTGGCTTGGAGGAGTTTTAGCACATTCTTCCATAAAAACCAGCTTTAACTTTGTTATGCTTGTGGGTTTCCTATCAAGAACTGCTCGTTTCAGGTCCTTCCACAACATTTCTAATAGGCTCCATTCACACATCTGCAATTCCATTCAGCATTTTGCGGAACGGAATTGCGGACCCATACATTTCTATGGGGCCGCCCGACGTGCAGCCCAGATCCGGAATTGCGGACCAGCACTTCCGGGTCCGCAATTCCGATCCTGAAAAAAAATAGAACATGTCCTATTCTTGTCCGCAATAGTGGACAAAAATAGGAATATTCTCTTAGTGCCGGCAATGTGCGGTCCGCAAAAAATGCGGAACGCACATTGCCGCTGTCCGTGTTTTGCGGATCTGCGGATCCGTGGATCCGCAAAACACACACGGATGTGTGAATGGACCCTTAGGTTAAGGTCAGGACTTTGACTTGGCCATTCCAAAAACTTTACCTTTATTCTTCTTTAACCATTCTTAAGTAGAATGACTTGTGTGGTTAGGGTCATTGCCTTGATGTATGACCCACGTTCTCTGGAGATTCAACTCACAGACAGATACCCTGAAATTTTTCTTTAGAATTTGCCAGTATCATTTCGAATTCATTGTTCCATTAATGATACAAACTGGCTTCAAGTTCTATGTTGGTCTCATCCATCTACAAAACATTATTCCAATAGCTTTCTGGCTTGTCTGTGTCATCTTTAACAAACTGTATAGGGGCAGCATTGTTCTTTTTAAAGAACAGTGGTTTTCTACTTCCAATTCTGCCATGCACACCAACGGTGTTCGGTGTGCTCCTGTTGGTGGCCCAATGAACATTAATATTAGCTAATGTGAGAAAGGCCTTTAGTTGTTTATAGGTTACCTTGGGTTCCTTTGTGGACTATTCCCCCCATACTCTTAGTGAGTTTTGATGGTTGGCCACTGCTGGGGAGAGTAATAATGACCTTGAATTTCTTCTATTTGCACACAGTCTGACTGGATTGCTGGTGTCCAATCTTTAGAGATTGTTTTGTAACCTTTTCCAGCCTGATGAGCATTACTCTTCTGATGTCCTCAGTTTCCTTTGTTCATGCCTTTATACACTTCTACAAACAGCTAATTGGAGTGAGGTATCAGCCAACTGGAGTCCAATCAATGAGATGAGATTGAAGGTGTTGGTTATAGCTGCCCTGCCTTTAAAAAACACACCAGTTCTGGGTTTGCCTTTTACAAGAAGCATTGCCTGATGTCAACGATGCCTCGCACAAAAGAGCTCTCAGAAGACCTACGATTAAGAATTGTTGACTTGCATAAAGCTGGAAACGGTTATAAAAGTATCTCCAAAAGCCTTGCTGTTCATCAGTCCACGGTAAGACAAATTGTCTATAAATGGAGAAAGTTCAGCACTGCTGCTACTCTCCCTAGGAGTGGCCGTCCTGTAAAGATGACTGCAAGAGCACAGCACAGACTGCTCAATGAGGTGAAGAAGAATCCTAGAGTGTCAGCTAAAGACTTACAAAAGTCTCTGGCATATGCTAACATCCCTGTTAGCGAATCTACGATACGCAAAACACTAAACAAGAATGGATTTCATGGGAGGATACCACAGAGGAAGCCACTGCTGTCCAAAAAAACATTGCTGCACGTTTACAGTTTGCACAAGAGCACCTGGATGTACCCCAGCAGTACTGGCAAAATATTCTGTGGACAGAAGAAACCAAAGTTAAGTTGTTTGGAAGAAACACACAACACTATGTGTGGAGAAAAAGAGGCACAGCACACCAACATCAAAACCTCATCCCAACTGTGAAGAATGGTGGTGGGGGCATCATGGTTTGGGGCTGCTTTGCTGCGTCAGGGCCTGGACAGAAATCTATCATTGAAGGAAAAATGAATTCCCAAGTTTATCAAGACATTTTGCAGGAGAACTTAATGCCATCTGTCCACCAGCTGAAGCTCAACAGAAGATGGGTGTTGCAACAGGACAACGATCCAAAGCATAGAAGTAAATCAACAACAGAATGGCTTAAACATGAGAAAATACGCCTTCTGGAGTGGCTCAGTCAGAGTCCAGACCTCAACCCGATTGAGATGCTGTGGTATGACCTCAAGAAAGCGATTCACACAAGACATCCCAAGAATAATGCTGAACTGAAACAGTTCTGTAAAGATCTGTAAAGAACACATCAAGGCAACTGGATGTACTGTAGTTCTCTTGAAAACGTTTCACTCGTTCCTCCAACGAGCTTTCTCAATTCTGAGCGATTGTACAAAAATTCTGGGAATAAATATGTAACTGAATCCACATCTGGTAATTGTACCCAGCATTGGGTCAAAGGTGTTGATTCCATTATCCTAATTGGAGTCAGTAGGTGATAAAGACTTCCCAGAAAAAGGTGTCAAGACAGCATTATACGTGGCAGACAATAGATGTCTAAACCCCCCACCTCTATTCAAGCTTGGCTTCTCCATTTTTACATAGATGGCCTCCTTCACGCCTCGTTTGTACCAATCGGCCTCCTTATCCAAAACACGTACTTGACTGTCTTCAAAGGTGTGACCTGTTCCTTTTAGATGTAAGTACACAGCTGAATCTTGACCAGAGGTTTTGGCTCTTCTATGCTGAGCCATTCGCTGATGTAGCTGTTGTTTTGTTTCGCCGATATACAGTTCTGAGCATTCCTCATTGCACTGGACTGCATACACAATGTTGTCCATCTTGTGTTTAGGCGTTGGGTCTTTGGCGTGAACCAGTTGTTGCCTTAGTGTGTTGCTGGGTTTAAAGCAAACCAGAGTGTGTGATGTTTATTAAAAATCCTTTTGAGTTTCTCAGACACCCCAGCTACATATGGGATAACCATATTCTTGCGTCTGTCATGCTTCTCGCCCTCACTGGTAGTCTTGGTGGTCTTTCTTCTCCTTCCTTCTGTTTTGACAAAGGCCCAAACTGGATACCCACAAGTTTTAAGTGCCCCTCTGAGGTGTTTGAGTTCCTTCGCCTTGGCCTCTGTGCTGGTGGGGATTTTCTCTGCCCGGTGGTGTAGAGTCTGGATGACTCCCCGTTTGTAGTCTAGAGGATGGTGGGAATCAAATAGCAGGTACTGGTCTGTGTGTGTTGGTTTTCGATAGACCTCTATTCCCAGCTTCCTTCCCTCTTCCACTGTTATAAGACAGTCCAGAAACAGTTCTGTAAAGAGGAATGGTTAAGAATTACTCCTGATCGTTGTGCACGTCTGATCTGCAAGTGCAGGAAATGTTTAGTTAAAGTTATTGCTGCCAAATGAGGTTCAACCAGTTATTAAATCCAAGTGTTCACATACTTTTTCCACCTGCACTGTTAATGTTTACATGGTGTGTTTGATAAAAACATGGTAACATTTAATTTGTTGTGTGTTATTAGTTTAAGCAGACTGTGATTGTCTATTGTTGTGACTTAGATGAAGATCAGTTCACATTTTATGACCAATTTGTGCAGAAATCCATATATTTCCAAGGGGTTCACATACTTTTTCTTGAAACAAACTGTAGCTGCAATAACCAGGGCACCTGATAAACCATACCCAGGAACAGACCACGGAAAGTAAATCCCATCAGATTCAGGATTAACATGAAGCACTGAACAAATCGCTAGTCGCTTTACAAATCGCTAGTCAGACCACACATGGAGTACTGTATACAGTTCTGGGCTCCTGTAAACAAGGCAGACATAGCAGAGCTGGAGAAGGTCCAGAGGAGGGCAACTAAAGTAATAACTGGAATGGGGCAACTACAGTACCCTGAAAGATTAACAAAATTAGGGTTATTCACTTTAGAAAAAAGACGACTGAGGGGAGATCTAATTAATATGTATACATATATCAGGGGTCAGTACAGAGATCTATCCCATCATCTATTTATCCCCAGGACTGTGACTGTGATGAGGGGACATCCTCTGCGTCTGGAGGAAAGAAGGTTTGTACACAAACATAGAAAAGGATTCTTTACGGTAAGAGCAGTGAGACTATGGAACTCTCTGCCTGAGGAGGTGGTGATGGTGAGTACAATAAAGGAATTCAAGAGGGGCCTGGATGTATTTCTGGAGTGCAATAGTATTATAGGCTATAGTTACTAGAGAGGGGTCGTTGATCCAGGGAGTTATTCTGATTGCCTGATTGGAGTCAGGAAGGAATTTTTTATTCCCCTAAAGTGGGGAAATTTTAATTTTTTTTTCCTTCCTCTGGATCAACTTGCAGGATAACAGGCTGAACTGGATGGACAGATGTATTTTTTCAGCCTTATGTACTATGTTACTATGTAAATGATACAGGCCACAGTTCACAAACAAGGCTGCAGCCACCACGCATTGTAGAACCAGCATACATGGGAACACCCACAGCCAGTACACAAAGTGCAAGCAGCTAGCCTGCATGGCAGCGGTGAAATGAGCCACAGACATATGGACACGGGAACCACAAACACAGGCAACATTTCACACACAAAACTGCAGCCAGCACGCACGCAGCCCCAAGCAACCAGCATACACAAGTGTCAGCCTGCAGCCAATACGCGAGAGAGCCTGCAGCCATCCTGCACAGCAACAGTGACAAGAACTGCGCAGAGAAGCAGACACGGGGATAACACACATTCACATGTAAGTTCACACAAGACACCACAGCCAGCATGCAGCCCCAGGCAACCAGCATACACAGGAGTCAGCCTGCAGCCAGTACACGAGAGAACATGCAGCCAGCCTACGCGGCCACAACTGCAATAAGGAAGACCAAGCGGCCGCCTTAGGGCGCTGAGAAAGGGGGGCAGAAAAATGAAACTTTTTTTTCCATTTATCACTTGCATGCCGCCGGCCTCCTGTGGCCTCCTCTGTGTGGTGGTCCTCATATCTTCTTTTTGGGCTCCCGAGTCCTGACAAGTTGTTTGAGGACCTTTCCCACTCTGCCAATTAGTGGCTGAAGCTGTGTCACGTGTCAGGGCAGTGATTTCCCGCTGAGCCAATCACTGGTCTGACACATGACACAGCTGCAGCCACTGATTGGCTGAGTTGGAAAGGTCCTCAAAGTCTTGTCGGGAGCACAGAGAGAAGATACCAGGACCACACAGAGGCGAAGGGGAGCTGCTGCAGACGGGAACAGGCCCAGGTGAGGAGCATAATGTTTCTTTTTACACAACATTATTAGAGGGGGGAAATGTGACATGGGGGGGAAATTTGACATGGGGGGAAATGTGACATGGGGGGGTTGAAATGTGACATGGAGGGGGAGAAATGTGACACGGAGGGGATGATGTAAAAAGCAGGGGGTGATGTGACATGGAGGGGGAGAAAAGTCACATTTCTCCCCCTCCATGTCACATCACCCCTCTATGTCACATTTCTCCCCCCTCCATGACACATTTTTACCCCTCCATGTCACATTTCAACCCCCTCCATGTCACATTTCTCATCACCCTCCATGTCACATTTCTCATCCCCTTCCATGTGACATTTGTCCCCCCTCCATGTCACATTTCTCATCCCCCTCCATGTCACATCACACGCTCCTTTTTACATCACCCCCACCGAGCTGTGTGTGTGTGTGTGTGTGGGGGGGGTGATGTAAAAAGGAGCGTGTGATGTGACATGGAGGGGGATGAGAAATGTGACATGGAGGGGGGACAAATGTCACATGGAATCCTTGCACCCGCCCTGACTGTCACAGTGAAATCAATACCATCTGACTCAAATTTTGCCTTCAAATTATCCGCTAATCCTTTGCCATTTACAGACGAAATATTGGATCATTTTCCTCAATAAATAAATGACCAAATCTAATCTTTATGACTCATTTGATTTAGTTATCTCTCTTTCCTTTTAGGGCTTGTGTGAAAATCTAATTTATGCAGAAATATAGAAAATTCTGTAGAGTTCACAAGCTTTCAAGCACCACTTTACTATTTATAATACAGATGTAATCTTATGTGCCTGCGGGTCTTTGGGCTTCCTAAAGTTTCAGAGTCTTAGTGCGACAGATACATCTGCGCCCTGTATAGATGAGACTTGATGCTGTCACCAGGACCGGATTAACCATGGTACATGAGGAGCAACTGCTCCAGGCCCCACAGTACACCATTACTAGGGATTCTCACCTGGTTTCTGTAGTACTTGCGCTCAATTGCATCTGTGTCCACTGGAGGCAGATACAATCAAGAATCTGGCAGCGCCGGTGGTATTAGAGAACCATCGGTTCCCTGACCCTCCATTATGGGTGCTTCTCTTTGACGTAGGCAATGCGTCGTTCAAGCAGAGCAGACCATCCAGAAGTGGTCTGTTTGCATCATGGGACTGCGCCGGACAGGTGAATAGAGACTTCCCTACCCTTTTCTGTTTATGTGCACGAAAAGCAAAAACTGACCCTGACCCTAATACTGTTGCCTAACTGACCCCTGACCCAAATGCTGGCCCCTAACACTGACCCTTGACCCCAATACTGGCCTCTAACAGTGGCTCCTGACTCTAACCGTAATACTAACCCTAATACTGACCCTAACCTTGTTACTATTCCTAATCCTAATTCCAACCCTAAGGCCTCATGTACAAGGCCGTTGTTTGAGTCAGCATCCGAGCCATCGTTTTGGCGGCTCGGATGCGGCCCAATTCACTTCAATGGGGCCGCAAAAGATGCGGACAGCACTACGTGTGTTGTCTGCATCTGTTGCTTCGTTCCGTGGCCCTATTTATACAATGGGCCACCCGTTCCATTCCGCAAATTGTGGAATGCACACGGGCGGCTTCCGTTTTTTGCGGCTCCGTGGTTTGCGGACAGCAAAAGACAGAACAGTCGTGTGCATGAGGTCTAATACTGACTCCTAAGAAAAAAATGTGATGGGTTTCAGCCCGCACTACCTGTATGCAGGTGCTCATTGCTATGGCGAAATACAGATACAAACGTAAAAACACAAATGCAATCGCACTCTGCAAACCAGCACTCTGCCCTGCCTTTAAGCTGGATGTTAAATGAGGCATTGGTGTACATTTTGGCCAAAGCGTAATAAGCCACTCACCGCGTCAAGGTCGCCTCATGAGTGGTCCCTAACACTAGTTCCTACCTGTTGTTGGCCACGGCAGCCACACAAAATCCAGGGAGCGCAGGTACAGCATACACGCCAAGCACACTCTGCTTCTAACCCCGTCCGGTGCCATTACAGCTTTCATCGGATCCAGGGATGCAAGTACCAACATGCTTGCTGAACCCACTATATACTTCTCCTGGAGCCAAAATGGCTACTGGTAGGTGCTATATAAGCAGACTCAGTTTTATACTGACTTTAAAACCAGCCGCCAGGGCAAATTAACTGGTCAGGTGTGCACGGCTGCATGGAGATCGCCACGCCTCCAATATATACTGCAAAGAAAAAAATGTGATGGGTTTCAGCCCGCACTACCTGTATGCAGGTGCTCATTGCTATGGCAAAATACAGATACAAACGTAAAAACACAAATGCAATCGCACTCTGCAAACCAGCACTCTGCCCTGCCTTTAAGCTGGATGTTAAATGAGGCATTGGTGTACATTTTGGCCAAAGCGTAATAAGCCACTCACCGCGTCAAGGTCGCCTCATGAGTGGTCCCTAACACTAGTTCCTACCTGTTGTTGGCCACGGCAGCCACACAAAATCCAGGGAGCGCAGGTACAGCATACACGCCAAGCACACTCTGCTTCTAACCCCGTCCGGTGCCATTACAGCTTTCATCGGATCCAGGGATGCAAGTACCCTAACTGCAATACTATCCCTAACCCTAATACTGACCCTAATAGTGAGGGGTTGCCTCATCTCTCCGTTACTAAGGGCAGATGAGACACAGTCCAAACACCAGCCAGCTGGGAAACTGCAGAGTGCTATGGTGTTTTCCTAACTCTGAATTATGGCTTGCTGTGCAACATGGTTTCTGTAGCTTGCATGCACTGCAATGGGAGCTACTTAAACAGTGAGTCCTGGATCACAGGACTGTGCCTCATCTCATCTTAGATGAGACAACCTCTTTAACTATAATCCCTAATGCCTCATGTACTTCACTTAGTGACCTTAATACCTGACTGTACACATATATTTGTACCCACTGTCAGTGTCGGTCTGGGGCATGTAGGGCCCACCAGTAAAGTTTACTTTGGGGGTCCACCATACGGATACATTCAAATATAATAAATAACTTAACAAGTTTTTTATATGAACATAGGCTGGTTGAGATGCTGTACACTGAATATATGTATGTAGTGCAGTAAATCTAATGTGTTATGTTCTACTTGTGCAGGGGGTGGGAGACTAGGGGCCCACCTTGCTCAGGGGCCCACCGGGGAATTCCCTTGTACCCCTGTGGGCCAGTCCGAGCCTGCCCACATTATTTGTTATACCTGACACATAGTAAACACAAAGTGAACTGGTACGTCAGGTACGAGGTATAATATATGCAGTGTGTAAAAATATATAGTATATCCAGCAATGTACTAATATGTGAGGTATAATAGATGCATTGTGGGTGCTTTTCACTGACTAGGAGATGTAGATTGCTATTCTTCAGGGTTTTTTTTTCACGCGCATGAAAAATGCATCGAAACTGATATAATCTGTGTGAAAAACAAACTGAACCATTGAACGCAATCACAGACAAAACTAACTGCACTTGGGTGCAAAGCCATCAGTTTATCCTGAATAGATCCAGACACAATCCATATCGTTCGTGTGAAAGAGGCCTTATGCATACTAAGTGATCATTACTATCATAATCACCATGTTTTCATGTATGCGCTGATGCCAGCTGCTTAGCAACCCCAGATGCTGGCCTGGTTTGCATCACATGAGTTTGTTCTACCCAGTGCAATCACGTGCATCCAACTTCCACGCTGTGTGGTAGTGTACGCTCAGGCATGCATTCCAGCATGCGTTCCACAGAGATGAGCGGTGGGGGCAGAGGCAGTGGCAAGCGAGAATGCCGACACAGGATTTAAGGCAGCAGCGGACACAGCCGCATGTTGCTGTCTACACATTGGTGAAACCGATGGTGCTATTATCCCCTTTACCTTTTCATTTCATGGGTCGCATGATGGATGATCACTGACCATCCATCCATCCAGCTAAGATATCTGGCGGGATGTTGGTGCCTAATGGCTCCCCTCTAATACTTTGTTTGAGAGTCCACACTGAGTTGAGAGTCCACACTGGTAGTATCTGCTCCCTCCTCATCACCTAGGGTGGAAGCAAGGACCTGATTGGCAGATTTGACCATTAACATATGCTGTAGTCTCTTTATTTTATATTTGGAACATTTATCAGTTTTCATTGCCCTCCTTTTTGTGTAGTCTTTCACTCTCTTATCCCCTGAGGAGTCCTTGATGTTGAATGAAACATTTGTGGTCGGGGCACTCACGAAAGAAGGACTCCTACCTGCT
The DNA here is from genome assembly GCF_014858855.1 of Bufo gargarizans. NCBI lineage: Eukaryota > Metazoa > Chordata > Amphibia > Anura > Bufonidae > Bufo > Bufo gargarizans. Next base: position 491,871,296 of record NC_058084.1, on the reverse strand, counting down.
GGCTATCTAAAGCGGTTAGAGTTATGCCGAAACCGCGACGTCGAAGGGATAGCTGAAGGAGGCCATCCCCTTGTTGTGAAGCTGAGATTGAGGGTGGGAGAGTTTGACACGTCGTTCATTGAAGGAGGGGCAGAGGTGCCATGATATAGGCAACCGTGCCCCTCCCACAAATACAGGCCAATTAATCGGCCTTAACACTTGTGGTCGGGGCACTCACGAAAGAAGGACTCCTACCTGCTGGCTAGCTAAAGCGGTTAGAGTTATGCCGAAACCGCGACGTCGAAGGGATAGCTGAAGGAGGCCAAAAAGAACAACAATTCCTATCATATCGCAAAGCTACAAACATTTATTCATAACACCAAATTCTGACAAGCAAGATTCAGGAATGTAGCGGCTGAAACAGGACGAACGCCAACGACCTAGTCTTTTAATTACATGTGCTGGAACCCGATTCCTTGAAGCGGCGGATGCCGCCCCTATGCAAAACGAATGCCCGGATATTGAGGACGGGTCCACTGCAAGATTAGTCAGTAAACACGAATATGAGTTATGAATTGAGGACCGGTAAGGTGAGTATTGTTGAATGGTAGCAAGGACTGTCGGGCAGCTTGTTTGGCAGAGAGGACAGAAGCTGTTGCAGCATGGGACACCAATAATGAGGTCGGGAAGAAAAACACCTGGGTCGGAGGGCCTACCTGAGAGGTCTTGGTGGTGAGTAGCGAGAGTATGAAAGCATCTCTAGAAGCCGAGAGCTGACTGAGAGTGACGTATCTGCTACTGTTAGCCGGGGAAGTAAACTCGGCCGGTCTCAAAACCCGTAAAAGGCCGGGTACATGGCAGCTTTTATTACCAAACTAAGCAGGGCACCGAATGGTTTTGTCTAACAAGTCGGAAAGGTCGCGGAAAAGCTGGCCAGTGACGGGTAGCCGACGAGTGCGTGACTCGCAGTCGCTTTTCTCGAGACCCCTCAGAGTAGCTTTACTGGCATGAATTGAAAATAATGAACCTGACTGAGGGAAACTCATGGCTCTAAAATGTTGCACCCCTGCGAGGTAGGACTTGACCATGGTGTGGGATAGTTTCAGATTGGTGTGACAGTAACCTATGAACGCCAGGATGTACGGAACGAACTCGGTGTCACCTTGCGGACAAGAGTCCTGAAATCTCTGGAAGGCTCTCCAACCTGTCTGGTAGGCTCTGGCTGTATTGGGTGAGAGGGACTTGAGTAACAGTGACCGAGCGGTGGCGAGATGAGCGTCTATGGAAGGATTAGAGCAGCGTATGGAGGGACTAGGCTCCCGATGGCGTCTGCTTCTGGACAGATCTGTGAAAAAGGGGTAAAATTAAAACGAGATAACGCGTCGGCTGCTACGTTGTGGTTACCGGCTACATGTGAAGCTACGTAACAAAATTGGTGTTGTAATGACAGAAGGACCAGGCGCCGAAGAAATAACATGACACATGGAGACTTAGAAGAACCACTATTGAGAATCTCGATGACGGCTGTATTATCGGACATGAAGGACACAGTCTGACCTGACCAACTTTGACCCTAGGTATAGGACACTGCCACTAAGGGGTAGAGTTCAAAAACTGCTGAGGTACGGAAAACCCAGGAATGGAACTAACTTCGATTGGCCATCTGTCTGCTAACCAATGGTTGCCAAAAATAGCCGCGAAACCTGTATTGGCAGTGGCGTCTGACAAAATTACGGGAGAGTTGTCGGATATTGTGGGAACAAAGGGTGATGGTCAGCGGACTGTAAGTTCCTGCTCTCGTGTGTAGACTCTGGAAGGGCCACCACCCCGGTGTGGAAACCGAACCTAAACCCTGTGCTAAGGAACTCCACGAAGCCTGGGTCAGAATACTTGCGTAAGAACAGCTGCAACCGAACTATATTAACAACACACATGTAATTATTATCTGATTTTAATGAACAGACTACTTTAGGGTGTGCTCTGAAGCAGTTTAGTACATATGTGTAGCAAGCGACACTGACTGAAGTTACAGGATGCGTAGTTGAAATTATTACAAATCTGTGACCTGCCGAGTAGTTTGATGGGTCTACCCAGCTTGTCAACTAAACCAGAGGATCTGTGTGAATCGGACGGGCCGGAACAGGACCTGTAGAACTGGACCCCTCGCTTAAAACAGCCTTATGACACCACACAGTAGAATGGTCAACTGAATGGCACAGGGAGCACGAAGGTGCCCTAAGCCCGGCGAAATGCCTACAGAAATCTCCGTATCAATGTTAGCCCAATTTGTGAGAAACTGGAACTGACTTAAAGTGGCAGCTGCCTTGGCCGAGAAAGAACAATGGTAGTCGTAGAAGGAACTACCACCATACATGTATCCCAACTCCGTTATCCTAAATAAATACAAATCAAGTTAAACATTCTCTCATTCAACATCAGATGGATTTGTGTCAGAGAATTCTGAACTGTGACCATGGGGACCTCTTCCTGCTGCTGAGGGCCTGAGTTAACGACCAGTAACCGGTATAACTCGGCCTTCCTAGCAGAAGCGGGATACGAAATACCCCTTCTGGACAACTCCGTCATCAGCCTAGGGACGGTCCAACTGCGAAGAGACGACACACTGCCCCCTTCTGACATCCTGGCGGGGTTCTCGTCGACCGAAGTCTCCACTATGTCTGAAGCACGTGACATATCCTGTGGATACAGTATGCACAAATCAAACCCTGACTGTCAACCGACACCGGGATCATGTGACGTAAGCTGTGAGTAGGTCGAGACCCATGCAACTGTGAAGAATACGAGTGAAAAGGGACGAGAGGACCTGAGCCAAGGAGAAGCGATAGCTGAACCTAGAACACCCCAGTGATTGATGAGTCTGACGGTGGCACAACTGACCCACCACCAGAAGGAGAGAAGAGGAATAGAAACACGACACAGCCACTGCCATACTGTACCCTGATGGTTGAACAACGTGCAGAATATATTTGAAGAAGGACGACACAGATCCTGGAATAAATCACATGTAAGATCCCTGCATACGACATACTGCCAGGCGTAGAGGCGTGCGCCCAACAATACGGAGATCCTCTAACTAGCACTGAACAAGTGTGACGCCCTTCCCTAAAACACAACTCTATCAATCAAAAAGCATGTATTCTCTTTTTTCTTTTCTTTTTTTTTCTCTTTATTTATTCCCCTTTTTTTTTTTTTTTTTTTAACAACCCTAACTAAATCTCCCCAAGGTGGTCATAGCTCTGGTGGCCACTAGATGGAGCAAACACAGAGCACAGAGCCACGGACTGCACTGCCAGCAGTCACCACAAGAGGGAGCCTGCACCATCCAACGCTGCTCATGGACTGTATCGGCTCCAGCGGCCACCAGGGGGAGCCCACACAGTTACCAGCCACCTGTAGCTCATGCAGACAGCAGAGGAGACCACAAGCAGGAACGCACGGGTAAGTGTGCTGCAAGATGACATGGGGCCAGTGCGGGCATAAAGGGGGGGGGGAACCATGCTGCTGCCAAGGACCCTGCCTAACTAGTGGCACAGCGGCCTGTGCCAGACATTGAAGGGGGGGAGAAATTCGAATCGGGATCACGCTGACCCCTGCACCCTACGATTCATGCCACGTGGGAGCTGAAGCTGCCTGGCAGACGCTCCGGTGCAGTGTGGCTCCCCCTTTACCTAGGGAGCCGGCACTGCCGGCCGGACTTGTGAGATCGAGACTGCAAAGCGTGGCAGTCACTTACCTGATCCAGTAGCTTGCGCACAAAACGAACCTCTGAGAAACGAACTTCTGGGAGCTTGACCAGAGGCAATCCTCACGCACCGAACGAGGCCAGAGTTTGACACGTCGTTCATTGAAGGAGGGGCAGAGGTGCCATGATATAGGCAACCGTGCCCCTCCCACAAATACAGGCCAATTAATCGGCCTTAACACATATTGCAGGGGTGGATTAGGAATTTAAAATGGCTTTGGAAAAAAAAAACTAAAAGTGTCTCTATGTTGTAGGTGGCTTGGATTAACAGAAGGTCGGACTAACACAAGTAGGCAGGGCCAGAAATACCATAGAGGGGAAAGTATATTGCACTTCAATTTTTTATTTGGCTCAGTGCAGTACAATATACTGCTCCAGAGGAACTAAAAACCTCCATAGAATGCCTCTCTGTGGAGACCAGTGCCAACTGCCACGTCCTGCCCTCCTCTTCTTCTTGTTTCTAATCAAAATATGAAGAAAGGGGATGAGGAATTGAAATGCAGGCCAAAGCACAGACTTACTGTCAACACCCTGCCTGGTCTTTCAGCGTTACCATACATACAGGGTAATACAGCACCACATACCTCTTACATCTAGGGATGTCTCCTGTGATGTAGACATTCTCTTTCCTCATCTTCTCCATTAAGACCAGACAACACAAGATGACATCTTCTAGCTGTGTTCCGTCTCTGCAGAGTTTCAAACAAAAAGAGATTAGAGTCCTCACATTTTCATTATCCTCTGTCAAACATCCCAGGGAGCCAGTAGAGGGGTGAGGAACCCACTGGCAGTAAGCAGCTGACAGCCCAGAAACGTGGTACATGTTTAGGGATAATCCAAGAGGGGTAGTCAATGACCAATCCGGGTCGAGGCAGGCAGCGAAGGTTCAAGGCGGAAGACAGTCCAAGAGTCAGTAACCGGGAAGGATACAAAGAAACAACAGGCAAATAGGAGGATCCGCAAGGAGGCTAGGTGTTCACCATAAGGTGGACTAACTCAGCAATGAGCCAGAGCTCAGGCCAGGTCTTTATAGCCAGGGAAGGTAGGAACCACCCCCTGGTCCCCAAGGCAACCAGGAGGCCTCCCTCTCCGGGAACCAATGGCAGGCAAGGAAGGTGGAAGGTGTGTACTGGGAACCTCCCCCAGCAAGGCTCACACTTGACAGCCGGATAATGCAGGAACGCTATGCACCGGGGAATGCGCGCGCAGCCTGCGTACTGCGCATGCGCACACGCCGCGCAACCGTACCTCGGGCACCAGGTGTTCTAGCGAGGTGAAGGGAAACCCGTGCCCTGCGCCGTGCCAGCGGTCCCCGAGTAGGGGTAACACCCCCTGCTTCCTGACATCCTCCCAACCATGGTGCCTCAACATTTGCATCCTGCTGCTACCTTTAACACTGTGCTGGCTGTGCTCTCCAATGCCTCCAAATAATAAACTGTATAAAAAGTCCCTCAGTAATAATAATGCCCTCTATAATGCCTCCAGTAATAATAATGCCCACCCCCAACAACAGTACTGAGCTTTCTGTTCCTTCTTCTCATTGCTACCCTTGCAGAGGTGCTTCACAGTCCATGGGGGAGATTCATCAAATGTGATGTAAAGTAGAATTGGCTTAGTTGCCCCAATTGCTCCTTTAAATTTTTACAGCTCCTTTGGAAAATGAAAGGTGGAATCTGATTGGTTGCTATGGGCAACTAAGCCAGTTCTACTTTACAACAGTTATGATAAATTTAACCATCACTCCGAGCCCCCCTGTGCACGTGGCCGTGGGGCAGGAACCACAACACTGATACAGAAGGACCTTTAGCAGAATAGTGAAGCTTTTTTCTTTGCTTTATAAGCTGTTTGCTCCCATAAATATTGTCAAAACTCTCAGCTGCTTTAAGCTATGTCCACACATGACTGAAATGCTGTAAATGTACTGTCATGGATTTTCAGGTGGCAAATCCATAGCATGTTGCAGTACCAGCAAACTGCTTGAGATTTTCATAGATATTCCATCTGCTTACAAAAAAAAATAAAAAATTACCTGTTGTATGGATTTGATATCTGCATGATATCAATTTATGTTGTGATATCAACATGGCCCTTTTTTTTAAAACTGGCGTGCCTATTGGAATGTGGCGAAGGAAAATGGGGCTATCTTTAAGGGCTTAAACGGGTTGTCCAGGTTGAGAGCTGAACCCAGACATATCCTCATATTCACCCTTTGGCCCCCCTGATATGAGTATAGGAGAATTTTATGCTCCGATGCTCTCCCTTGCCCTGAGCTGTATCGTGCAGGACAAGGGCTTTTTTGTTTATAATCACACACTGCTGCGCGGAGGCAGGCTTTAGAACGGCCCTAGCCGTTTTACAGGCCTCCATCTAGCAGTCCCTATGGAGAGCCTAGAATGTCACAGGATCTCCATAAAATGCCTTTTCCCTACGCAATTCAGCGCAGGGCAAGGAAAAGAATCGGTGCATGAAATTCTCCAATGCTCATATAAGGAGGCCTGCCTGGGTGAAAATGTGGGTATGCCTTTAAATAAAAATTGCAAAAACATAAAAAAAATTCTTGCACCGTGAATGCCATAATGGAAAAAAATATCAAGATGTGCAATTTGTCATATGGTACCAATAAAATGTCTCAGAAGACCTACAATTAAGAAATGTTGACTTGCATAAAGCTGGAAAGGGGTATAAAAGTATCTCCAAAAGCCTTGCTGTTCATCAGTCCACGGTAAGACAAATTGTCTATAAATGGAGAAAGTTCAGCACTGCTGCTACTCTCCCTAGGAGTGGCCGTCCTGTAAAGATGACTGCAAGAGCACAGCGAAGACTGCTCAATGAGGTGAAGAAGACTCCTAGAGTGTCAGCTAAAGAGTTACAAAAATTTCTGGCATATGCCATTGCTAACATCCCTGTTAGCGAATCTACGATACATAAAACACTAAACAAGAATGGATTTCATGGGAGGATACTACAGAGGAAGCCACTGCTGTCCAAAAAAAAAATTGCTGCACGATTACAGTTTGCACAAGAGCACCTGGATGTTCCACAGCAGTACTGGCAAAATATTCTGTGGACAGATAAAAACAAAGGTTAGTTGTTTGGAAGAAACACACAACACTATGTGTGGAGAAATAGAGGCACAGCACACCAACATCAAAACCTCATCCCAACTGTGAAGTATGGTGGTGGGGACATCATGGTTTGGGGCTGCTTTGCTGCGTCAGGGCCCGGACGGATTGCTATCATCAAAGGAAAAATGAATTCCCAAGTTTATCAAGACATTTTGCAGGAGAACTTAAAGCCATCTGTCCACCAGCTGAAGCTAAACAGAAGATGGGTTTTGCAACAATGGCTTAAACAGAAGAAAATGCGCCTTCTGGAGTTGCTGCCAAAGGAGGTTCAACCAGTTATTAAATCCAAGGGTTCACATACTTTTTCCACCTGCACTGTGAATGTTTACATGGTGTGTTTAATAAAAACATGGTAACATTTAATACTTTGTGTGTTATTAGTTTAAAGGGAACCTGTCACCTGGATTTCGTGTATAGAGCTGAGGACATGGGTTGCTAGATGGCCGCTAGCACATCCTCAATACCCAGTCCCCATAGCTCTGTGTGCTTTTATTGTGTAAAATAAACGATTTGATACATATGCAAATTAACCTGAGATGAGTCCTGTCCCTGACTCATCCCACATACAGGACTCATCTCAGGTTAATTTGCATATCTATCAAATAGTTTTTTTTTTTACACAATAAAAGCACACAGAGCTATGGGGACTGGGTATTGTGGATGTGTTAGCAGCCATCTAGCAGCCCATGTCCTCAGCTCTATACACAAAATCCCGGTGACAGGTTCCCTTTAAGCAGACTGTGATTGTCTATGTCATTTTATGACCAATTTGTGCAGAAATCCATATCAATCCAAAGGGTTCACATACTTTTTCTTGCAACTGTATATATGGACAGCAGAACCAGCTACACTATATCACTAACTTACACTGACTATCTCCCACTATCTTTATTATATATAATATAGCTAACTATCTAATGTAATTAAACAGCAAAGCACAGAGCACAGCAATGACACTGCTCTCTCTCTCTCTCTCTCTCTCTCAGAACTGCAAAAAAAAAAAAATGCAGAAAATGGCTGCTGGGGAGGTTCTTATATAGTAAGGGTAGGCAACTTTCCAATTGGCTGCTAGGGATGTTGCTAAACTCTGCCAAAGATATTGTGGCCTTCTCATTGGCACACAAGCAAGAAGGGAGGTTACTGATGAAAGACAAATCTAGAATATTCACGATCAACACTAATGTCATTGTACCTACATTATCTTTCTTGTACCGCTGCTCATAACTTTGGTCAAAAACCTCTCTCTTCAAGGTGGATATACAGTCAGGTCCATAAATATTGGGACATCAACACAATTCTAACATGTTTGGCTCTATACACCACCACAATGCATTTGAAATGAAACAAACAACATGTGCTTTAACTGCAAACTGTCAGCATTAATTTGAGGGTATTTACATCCAAATCAGGTGAACGGTGTAGGAATTACAACAGCTTGCATATGTGCCTCCCACTTGTTAAGGGACCAAAAGTAATAGGACAACTGGCTTCTCAGCTGTTCCATGGCCAGGTGTGTGTTCCTCCCTCATTATCCCAATTACAATGAGCAGATAAAAGGTCCAGAGTTCATTTAAAGTGTGCTGTTTGCATTTGGAATCTGTTGCTGTCAACTCTCAAGATGAGATCCAAAGAGCTGCTACTATCAGTGAAGCAAGCCATCATTAGGCTGAAAAAACAAAACAAACCCATTAGAGAAATAGCAAAAACATTAGGCGTGGCTAAAACAACTGTTTGGAACATTCTTAAAAAGAAGGAATGCACCGGTGAGCTCAGCAACACCAAAAGACCCAGAAGACCACGGAAAACAACTGTGGTGGATGACCGAAGAATTATTTCCCTGGTGAAGAAAACACCTTTCACAGTTGGCCAGATCAAGAACACTCTCCAGGAGGTAGGTTTATGTGTGTCAAAGTCAACAATCAAGAGAATACGTCACCAAAGTGAATACAGAGGGTTCACCACAATATGTAAACCATTAGTGAGCCTCAAAAACAGGAAGGCCAGATTAAAGTTTGCCAAACGACATCTAAAAAAGCTTTCACATTTCTAAAACAACATCCTATGGACAGATGAGACCAAGATCAACTTGTACCAGAGTGATGGGAAAAGACGAGTATGGAGATGGAAAGGAACTGCTCATGATCCTAAGCATACCACCTCATCAGTGAAGCATGGTGGTGGTAGTGTCATGGCGTGGGCATGTATGGCTGCCAATAGAACAGGTTCTCTTGTATTTTTTGATGATGTGATTGCGGAGAAAAATAGCAGGATGAATTCTGAAGTGTTTCGGGAAATATTATCTGATTATCTGCTCATATTCAGCCAAATGCTTCAGAACTCATTGGACAGCGATTCACAGTGCAGACGGACAATGACCCAAAGCATACTGCAAAAGCAATCAAAGAGTTTTTTAAGGGAAAGAAGTGGAATGGTATGCAATGGCCAAGTCAATCACCTGACCTGAATCCGAATGAGCATGCATTTCACTTGCTGAAGACAAAACTGAAGGAAAAATGCCCCAAGAACAAGCAGGAACTGAAGACAGTTGCAGTAGAGGCCTGGCAGAGCATCACCAGGGAGGAAACCCAGCGTTTGATGATGTCTATGCATTCCAGACTTCAGGCTGTAATTGACTGCAAAGGATTAGCAACTAAGTATTAAAAAGTGAAAGTTTGATTTATGATTATTATTATGTCCCATTACTTTTGGTCCCTTAACAAGTGGGAGGCACATATGCAAACTGTTGTAATTCCTACACCGTTCACCTGATTTGGATGTAAATACCCTCAAATTAAAGCTGACAGTCTGCAGTTAAATCACATCTTGTTAGTTTCATTTCAAATCCATTGTGGTGGTGTATAGAGCGAAAAATTTTAGAATTGTGTCGTTGTCCCAATATTTATAGCCCTGGCTGTATTTTCCAATAGTTGTAATGCAGCAGTTAAATTAACCCTGATTTCCTCATGACTGTCATATGACCAAAAGCCTCCATTGATCACTAGTGTTGATCGAGAAATATTCAAATCACAAATATTTATTGCAAATATCAGCACTTCGATGAAAAATAGCGAAGATGTAGAATATAGTGCTATATATTTGTAATCACGAATATTTTAGATTTTTTTTCATTTATTTTTTTAAATGAATATTGCTTATGCCGCTCATCACTATTGACCCCTAGCCTTCCTACCATTTTCAGTTGCAGTTTTTAGATTGTACTCAAGGTAGGCACAAGGAGAATACTCCAAAGGTGGCACAACTGTAAGTGTTCCTCTTAGGATTTGGTGAACACTGTGAACAATATTGTATTTTATCACAGATTTTGGTGTCTGTAAAAAAATTAAAAACAAAAGCTGATACAAAGTTACATATGACGTATGAGGGCCACATGAATGGTTTCATTGCATTGTCTGTAAACTATAGTGATGGACGAACATCGGCCGGGGCGTTTTGCGATCAAATGTTCGCAAACCACACGTTTGAGGTGGGCCTCATTCACTTTAATTACAGGTGAATCTGAAAAACCTTCAGGTCATATTTGCAGCCAGCAAAGAACTTACTAGAAGTGCACAAACAGTCCCACAACATAGACAGTGACATACCAGAGGGGGATCAATAGCAAAAATTCCCACAAAAAGTATGTACTTTAATCAGGGGCCATTTTTATTCATCTTAAAGGGAAACTCTCAAAAATTTGCCCTGCCTAGAAAAAATTTAATTTAGGCCACGGGAGGACGGGCCCCAAAAATTAGGCATTCATCTGACAGAAAAGAACAAGTGATTATGTGACTGAAGGTATATTAGATGGTCAGTGGATAACAATTTTACTGCAGGCCAATGGAGTATAGGCCACAAAAATTATGCTTTCACCGGACACAAAAGAACAAGTTATTATGTGACTGGAGGTATTTTAGACAGTCAGTGGACAACAATTTTTCTGCAGGCCAGTGGAGAATAGGCCCCAAACATTAGGCATTCACCGGACAGAAAAGAACAAGTGATTATGTGGCTGGAGGTATATCAGGCGGTCAGTGGATAACAATTTTACTGCAGGGCAGTGGAGTATAGGCCACAAAAATTATGCATTCAATGGACAGAAAAGAACAAGTGATTATGTGGCTAGAGGTATATTAGGCGGTAACTGGATAACAATTTTACTGTAGGCCAGTGGAGTACAATCCCCAAACATTAGGCATTCACCGGACAGAAAAGAGCAAGTGATTTTGTGGCTGGAGGTATATTACACGGTCAGTGGAGAACAATTTTACTGGAGGCCAGTGGAGTACAGGCCCCAAACATTAGGCATTCACCGGACAGAAAAGAGCAAGTGATTATGTGATCAGGCGGTCAGTGGATAACAATTTTACTGGAGGCCAGTGGAGTACAGGTCCTAAACATTAGGCATTCACCTGACAGAAAAGGTCTTTTATGCCGCTGTTTATACATAAGACAAGGACATTTATTTGTTCTGGGTGGTGGCGGGTGTGTGTGGGCTGGCATAAGTAAATTCAATTGCACGTGGTCGTGACAGGTGTTGAATTCCTCTGAGATCCATGCCTCATTCATTTTTAGAAATGTGAGGTAGTCCATACTGTTGTGACGTGAGCTAGGTGAGTGCACTTATCGGTCACGATCCCCCCTGCTGCGATGAATGTCCTTTCGGACACGATGACCTGCGACCGCAGAGTTGAAAGCAGTGCTGAACCGGTGTGGCTCTTGGCTTCCAGGCACAACAGCCACAGCACAGCATGGCAACGTTTCACCTGCCACGTCGAATAGGTTCTTGGGAGCTTGAAGGGTGCAGCGGAAGAGGCAGTAGCAGTGGAAAAGGAGGAGTTAGCCGAGGAGGAGAGGGAGGATGGTGTAGGAGGAGGAAAAGAAGAGGGAGGCCTGCATGCAATCTGTGGCGGTAACACCAAATCCACACGGGTGCCACAGGTTACATGCTTGATGGCCGTCACAAGGTTCACCCAGTGGGCAATAAAAGTTATGTATCTTCCCTGTTTGCAAGACCACGTGTCTATGGTCAGATGTAGCTTGGCACTCACACTTTGTGCCAGAGATATATCCACTTTCCGCTGAACGTGGCCATATAGCTCTGGGATGCCCTTCTGGGAGAAATATTTCCTTCCGGGGACCTTACACTGCAGTGTGCCACAAATTTTCTAAAGACCTCCGAGTCCTCCAGTTTACATGGCAGTAGTTGGCAGGCTAGCAGTTCCGACAAGCCAGCGGTCAGCTGTTGGTAAAGAGGGTTATCCGGTGTCATCAACTTTTTACGCTCTTACATTTGGGCTACGAAAACCTGCCTTCTGTCAGATGAACGCGACAACGGCATTGTGGAAGGTGGGGTGGAGGACAAATGTGAGGAGAAGGAGAAAAGGCAGGACGCAGAGCACCGTGAGTATGACTTTGTGGGTTCTGACGGCGTTGCTCCCACTGGACTCGGTGATGGGAGGCCAGCTGAGTATTGGGCTTACCACGACTTACGCGTTGACAGCACAGGCTGCAGATGGCAACAATATTCTCAGCAGATGAAACGTTAAAAAAAGCCCACACTGCGGAGCAATGTGCCGGCTTCCTGGGAGCGTAAGATGTGACCATGCATGGTGGATGGCTCGCTCCAGATACATTTGCAGTTTGCTTTTTGCCTCCTGTGCACTGCGAGTCCTGCTTCTCCTCCTTCTCCTCCCTATCTGCTTCTCCGCCTCGCCCTCTGAACTCCCCTCCTCTTTCTCTCTTGTGGGCACTCACGTGACGTCCATCAACACATAATCATGTCACGTTCACCACCAAAGACATTAGAGATCTCGGAGTAGCTAACAACAGCGGGGACCTCCCTCCTTGGGCTGATCTGGGTACTGTGGTCAGACCGCTGGGTGGCGGCCGTTGCTACCTCCTCTTCCTCATCCGATGCCAAGAATTGGCTGTGCATCGATAAGGTCTGGGAATGGATGAGAAAATAATTCCTCTAACTCGAGTGGAGGGGCTATGGTGGTGGTGGTGGTGTCTTGGGGGTGCACACAGCAGAGAGTGAGGAGGTTGCAGATACAGAGGATGAGGAGGGTGCAGAAGCAGAAGGCTGAGTGAACCACTTAACCAACTCTGGTGCGTCCTTTGATGTAATCACATGCACCTTCTCCAACTTCCTACTTACGCAATCAATACAGACGTAGGTCAAATATGTATTTTTAGCACTATATTGAATATAGTGCTATATATTAATTTTTTAGAATATTCGTAATTTTTTTCCATCTGAAGTCATGATTCCTCCCTGCTTAAGTCGCTTGTGGGCCAATGGCTGATTGGCTCACAAGCAAGAAGCAGGGAGGAATCACGTGTTCAGATGGAAAAAAATGACGAATATTCAATATAACTAATATATTACACTATATTCTAAATATTCTCAAATTCTTGAAGTGGTGATATTCGAGATAAAAATTTGCTTTTCGAATGTTCGTGCTCAACACTAGTATATTGCACCCCTTAATCTGTATTTTGTGGAAGCAGGTAAGTAGAACCCCTTTATCAATATTTGGTGGAAGTAAGTATATCGCACCCCTCAATCAGTATTTTGTGGAAGCAGGAGGGGGTAATCTTAATGTCATCTGCTAACCATTGAAACAAACAGTAATGGTGCATTTGGTCACCTCATTAAATGTACCTATCTATGTTTATGTGTTGTGTCATTGCTCTGGAGTGTCCTTCCATGCTAGATTATTTTTATTTTATTTTTATTTTTTTAATGTTTATGATCATGACATTGTAAAATACGTGCACACAGCTCTGTGGTACGCATATTATACATGCACACACACACACAGCAGTGCAGTATGTACCTTATACACACAGCGCTGCAGCACACAAATTATACATGCACACAAACACATTATATACACACACCTCAGCTGCATGCACAGCTGACAAACAGCTCTTCCATATACTACATGACTGACATACAGACGTGGACAAAATTGTTGGTACCCTTTGGTCAATGAAAGAAAAAGTCACAATGGTCACAGAAATAACTTTAATCTGACAAAAGTAATAATAAATTAAAATTCTATAAATGTTAACCAATGAAAGTCAGACATTGTTTTTCAACCATGCTTCAACAGAATTATGTAAAAAAATAAACTCATGAAACAGGCATGGACAAAAATGATGGTACCCCTAGAAAACACAGAACATAATGTGACCAAAGGGACATGTTAATTCAAGGTGTGTCCACTAATTAGCATCACAGGTGTCTACAACCTTGTAATCAGCCATTGGGCCTATATATATGGCTCCAGGTAATCACTGTGTTGTTTGGTGATATGGTGTGTACCACACTCGACATGGACCAGAGGAAGCAAAGGAAAGAGCTGTCTCAAGAGATCAGAAAGAAAATTATAGACAAGCATGTTAAAGGTAAAGGCTATAAGACCATCTCCAAGCAACTAGATGTTCCTGTGAGTACAGTTGCACATATTATTCATAAGTTTAAGATCCATGGGACTGTAGCCAACCTCCCTGGACGTGGCCGCAGGAGGAAAATTGATGACAAATCTAAGAGACGGATAATCCGAATGGTAACAAAAGAGCCTAGAAAGACTTCTAAAGAGATTCAAGGTGAACTTCATGCTCAAGGAACATCAGTGTCAGATCGCACCATCCGTCGTTGTTTGAGCCAAAGTGGACTACATGGGAGACGACCAAGGAGGACACCATTGTTGAAAACGAATCATAAAAAAGCAAGACTGGAATATGCCAAACTACATGTTGACAAGCCACAAAGCTTCTGGGAGAATGTCCTGTGGACAGATGAGACAAAAATCGAAGTTTTTGCCAAGGCACATCAGCTGTATGTTCACAGACGAAAAAATGAAGCATATCAAGAAAAGAACACTGTCCCTACTGTGAAACATGGAGGAGGCTCTGTTATGTTCTGGGGCTGCTTTGCTGCGTCTGGCACAGGGTGTCTTGAATCTGTGCAGGGTACAATGAAATCTCAAGACTATCAAGGAATTCTAGAGAGAAATGTACTAGCCAGTGTCAGAAAGCTTGGTCTCAGTCGCAGGTCATGGGTCTTGCAACAGGACAATGACCCAAAACACACCGCTAAAAACACCCAAGAATGGCTAAGAGGAAAAAATTGGACTATTCTAAAGTGGCCTTCTATGAGCCCTGACCTCAATCCTATTGAGCATCTTTGGAAGGAGCTGAAACATGCAGTCTGGAAAAGGCACCCTTCAAACCGGACACAACTGGAGCAGTTTGCTCATGAGGAGTGGGCCAAAATACCTGCTGAGAGGTGCAGATGTCTCATTGACAGTTACAGGAAGCGTTTGATTGCAGTGATTGCCTCAAAAGGTTGCGCAACAAAATATTAAGTTAGGGGTACCATCATTTTTGTCCATGCCTGTTTCATGAGTTTATTTTTTTACATAATTCTGTTGAAGCATGGTTGAAAAACAATGTCTGACTTTCATTGGTTAACATTTATAGAATTTTAATTTATTATTACTTTTGTCAGATTAAAGTTATTTCTGTGACCATTGTGACTTTTTCTTTCATTGACCAAAGGGTACCAACAATTTTGTCCACGTCTGTATATACAGACACAGATCTGCTGCATACATAGCTCTGCTACATACAACACTGACACATATGAATGCACACGCAACTTATCTACACACACAGCCCACTCACATATCTTTAATAAAATTTTAAAAAAATCTAATTTCTGTACACTAACAACCATTGTATGGTCTTCCTGGTCTCACCTATCTCACTTGTGACATCATCAAAGGTCCTTAAAACCAGATGAGGTAATCAGTATCTAATTGTGGGGGTCTTTAATCCGAGACCCCTGATGATCAGCTGTTTGACAAACATCAACGCTCTTGTGATTGCTGCAACCTTCTTCATGCTTACCAAGCAAAGCGCCGTACATTATGTAGCAGCTGTGCTTGGTATTGCGCTCAGCCCCATTTACTTGCACCTAGGCCACGTGACCGATGAATGTGTTATCACTAGCCTAGGGAAAGCTACGAGAAGGCCACGGCATTAGTATGAGCGCAGGGGTCTCAGGTGTCGGACCCCCATGCTCAGATACTGATTACCTATCCAGAGGATCACTCACCCAACCCTCCAGCCTGCACTGATCATACAGATCGGTGTAGGGCAGGGAGAGAGAGAAGTGTGCAGAGTCATACCTCTCTGATTGATCAGGAAAAGCACTCTATGAGTGGACGGTCTAATCATTAAGGAAGTAGTTAGGGGAGTCTGACACTGCTGGACCACCCTGAGTGTAGACTATAAGATGCAGGCAGTTTTTAGCAAGATATTTTCTTGCTAAAAATATCATCTTTTAGTCAAAAAAAAAATACAGTATTCCATTTTTATATGTTGCAGAATTTTGTAGTTGTTTGCCAATGGCCATACCAAGTTATTGGCCTAGATTTTGGGTCTGACACCGGTTTTTAGCTTATAAAAGTCTGATGAAAATTATAGTTAAAATCTACTCCAGGTCCCATCTGGAGTAGATTTCAGTTTCTGATAAACAGACATGCGCCTCTTACTAAATTGGTCAGTTCTTCCGCCAATGGTTTTTCACTAAGAGTGGCGTGTGAAATGCAAGTCTTTTGTAAATGAGACTTATTGCCTTATCCATGGCCATACATAGACTATAGCTATATAGCTAGACCTTTGTGTAGTCTGATCCTGTAGTCCTATGATGCTGGCTTCCATTTCCCCTTCTAGAGTTAAGAATTTTTGCATAGTTGCTCTATTTTTTATTGTAGATACCTTGCACATACTCCCTAAAATACATTGCACATATGTAACACCCCAGAGTTGTGTTACTACACACCTCTACCCCACTACTATCTCCTAAGAGCCTTTACATTGTCATCTGATATGATTTTGCTCATGTCTTCACAACTATGGATTTAAATGTAAATTTCCCTTCTAATTTTCCATGTTCACCAGCAGGTGGCAGCAATGGATTGGTAAGGAACTAGTAACAATTTAGTAGATCTAGGCTGGAATGGTTCATTCCAGCTTAGCTCCCCCTCTGTGGAGGTGTGGACTAGTCCCACATTCTGCACCTTGGGTGGAGAAGGAAGTTAGAGTCAGTGTGCCAGCCACCCCTGTTGGGGGAAGGTTGTGTGATAGAGTTCAGTAGTCCCCCTGTATATGATCACCTCCCTAGTCTGAGAACCCTCAGCCTCGGCTAGATGAAAAAAGCAGACAACCTCCAGAGTTCCAGGACAAAAGCATTCCCTGAGAGCCTATCAGTGAGTAAAGTCCAGAGACCTAGGAGAAGCCATATTCCTCCTCAGCTAGTCAGTCCCCAAAAAGCAGAAGATATAGAGAAGCGCAGAAGATAAATTCCTGCCACAGTTACAGAGCTACTAAGCAGACGTCTTATCCTTCAAGCTCCAGATTTATAGTGCAGAATATTTATTCCTGCCAACCATTGTCAAAACCTGCTGGGACCAAAGACCAAAGCTGTATTCTGTTTGGATTCAAGTTATCTTCAGTAAAGAAAAGTTTGAACTTCATCTAAAGGTCTGGACATCATTTCTGATACAAAATTCCTCTATTACTCCTACTATCACTACACTCAATTTATTGCAAGTGAGCCAGGAGTCCAGCCGTACCCAGGTAGGAGACACCGTTGACACAATTATAACTACTCTACAGAGATATTATAAGCCATTACACCACTCTGGCATTCCTAAACTGGGACGTGTGTTATACCACCTTGGAAGGGCCCTGAGATAGTACCCTGCGCATGCTGCAATTGGCGTCGCAAACAAATATAGACTATTATCCACCCGTATCCTGACTGCATAAGTGGCGTCAGCGTTTACCCGTATCCTGCTCATTGCACATACTCCCTAATATACACGAGCCCCTGAAAGAATGCTGATAACCAGTGGTGTCCCTACTATAGAGGCAGAGCATGTGACTTCTATGGGGCTTGGTGCTGAACTGTTACTCCTGCTCCCGACAGAGATGTGCTACATTTTCCAGTAGCCGCCAGTTGAGGATGCTCATTAAAAAAATTATTTACAGCTACTATTGATATCAGTGTTACCTTCCTATGCGTTGAAGTCCCCCTAATGGTGGCTGCAGGAAGCCAGTTTTATCAAGTACATAAGTGAACCAGAGGATTTACAGCTGTAATGGGGGGGAGGGTTATCAATATATTATTCTTTTTTTTTTTTTTTCAGTTTTCTTATCTGAATACATACAGAAATATAGTGTTCTGAATGAACTAAGTTTTGTTATGGCACCCCATGAGTTCTGTATATGTCCCTGTTAACTACATAGTAGAAATGTGCACATCCATATGGTGTGGCTGAGAACCGTGTGGTGACACCCACAACCACAGCAGTATTACACTAACTACTTTGAACCCAAACATTTTGTCTGTGTCCTTTGTTAATGGTTGAATTGTTTTGCAGGTTGCCACGTAGTTGATATGATGTGTCTCAGCTGCTGCACAACTGTACCGTGTGGCTGTACCCTAATCGGATACACACCTGTGTATTAGCAGGGTCATCTGCTTACTGAATGTGTTTTTTTCTGGATGTCCTTGTTTTTTGCAGATTTTAAAGTATGCAATTAATCATGGCTTGAGTTTTATAGTTCTGGAAATTGCCTCAGTTTCTGGACTGCTTTGATTCTCAAGGTTTCATGCAGAGCTGGAACAGACGCTGCACTCTCTCATCTACCTGTAGGGGAACATATTCATTGATCACTTTTATGGACTTTTATTCGGCTTTTCAGACTTTTTTTCATACCCTGCGGCAATTTAACTGTATACTGCTGGGCATAGACCCAATTATTACATCAATGTGGAAAGAAAGGTTTGTACGGTTGCCTTTCATATGATATCCTGTTATTGTATTTGTCTAATCCAGTATTCTGCTTTTAAATGAGTAGAAGAATATTACTAGGCAGCTTAGCCTTGAAGTGGGATCAGATAACTATGATCTGCTCAGCATGATTTGCCACATTTTCCTTTTTTACCTTGTGTATTCATTCATTTTTAAGATATTGCAAGAGATTTAAAGGGATTGTTCACTCCTAGAGACCTTTTCGGCAGACCCCCCACCATTGCTGAACTCGTAGTAATAATTATACTTACCTGATCCCCACTGTTGGGTTACAGTTCCATCACTGCCCCGCCAGTTCTGCAGACCTTAGTTCTTCCCACATCATCTGGTTTGAGGCTAGGAGCCAATGACTGGCCGCAGTAGTAATTCATCCCATGAGTACATGGATGACACGTCACTAGGGATGAGCGAACCCGAACTGTATTCGGGTTCGTACCGAATTTTGGGTTGTCCGTGACACGGACCCGAACCCGGACATTTTCGTAAAAGTCCGGGTTCGGGTTCGGTGTTCGTCGCTTTCTTGGCGCTTTTTGAAAGGCTGCAAAGCAGCCAATCAACAAGCGTCATACTACTTGCCCCAGGAGGCCGTCACAGCCATGCCTACTATTGGCCAGTGCAGCATGTGACCCAGCCTCTATTTAAGCTGGAGTCACATAGCGCCGCCCGTCACTCTGCTCTGATCAGTATAGGGAGAGGTTGCAGCTGCGACGTTAGGGCGAGATTAGGCAGTGATTAACTCCTCCAAAAGACTTCATTCAGAGATCGATCTGCAGCTGTGGATGATTGAACTGCTGCTATTGAACTGCTCACAGTTTTTAGGCTGCCCAAAGCGCTTTTCAGTCACTTTTTTATGGGGTGATCGGCAGCCATTTTGTGTCTTGTGGTGCACCAGCACAAGCTGCCACCAAGTGCATTTAACCCTCAATGGTGTGGTTGTTTTTTGGCTAAATCCTACATCAGGGTCAAGCTGTCACACCAAGTGCATTTAACAATCAATAGTCTGGTTATTTTTTGGCCATATACTACATCAGGGGCAAGCTGTCACCAAGTGCATTTAACCCTCAATCGTGTGGTTGTTTTTTGGCTAAATCCTACATCAGGGTCAAGCTGTCACACCAAGTGCATTTAACAATCAATAGTCTGGTTATTTTTTGGCCATATACTACATCAGGGGCAAGCTGTCACCAAGTGCATTTAACCCTCAATGGTTTGGTTGTTTTTTGGCTAAATCCTACATCAGGGTCAAGCTGTCACACCAAGTGCATTTAACCAGCAATAGTGTGGTTATTTTTTGGCCATATACTCCATCAGGGGCAATCTGTCACACCAAGTGCATTTAACCATCAATAGTCTGGTTATTTTTTGGCCATATACTACATCAGGGGCAAGCTGTCACCAAGTGCATTTAACCCTCAATAGTGTGGTTGGTCAAGCTGTCACACCAAGTGCATTTAACAATCAATAGTGTGGTTATTTTTTGGCCATATCCCAGTCTAATTCTGTCAGTAAACGTATACCTGTCACCCAGCGCCTAAATAATAGGCCTCAAATTTATAGTCAGCTAAATCTGTGGTTATTGCTGTGGCTGGGCAAGTTATTTAATGTCCGTCAAAGCACAGTTTTTGTTCTGGGTTGAAATACAATTCCCAATTTAGCAATTTCCTAATTTAGTGGTTTCTGTTGTATCAGAGCTACTTTAAATCTATCCCTAAAAGGGTATATAAGAATCAAGGTGCACATAGGGTCATTCTGAATAACTTCACACACACGCTACTGTGCATTTCCAAGTCTAATTCTGTCAGTAAACCTATATCTGTCACCCAGCGCCTAAATACTAGGCCTCAAATTTATATCCAGCTAAATCTGTCGTTACTGCTGTGGCTGGTCAAGTTATTTAGTGTCTGTCAAAGCACAGTTTTTGCTCTGGGTTGAAATACAATTCCCAATTTAGCAATTCTCTAAATTAGTGGTTTCTGCTGTATCAGGCCTACTTTAAATTTATCCCTAAAAGGGTATATTAGATTCAAGGTGCAGATAGGGTCATTCTCAATAACTTCACACACACGCTACTGTGCATATCCCAGTCTAATTTTGTCTGTAAACATATACCTGTCACCCAGCGCCTAAATAATAGGCCTCAAATTTATAGTCAGCTAAATCTGTGGTTACTGCTGTGCCTGTATTAGTGTAATACGGTACCTAAATAGATAGCCAGATAGTGTTAGGTGTATTTAAAAAAAGGCCTGAATTTGAATTCAATGCATTGGGCCAAATGATATTTTTGTTGTTGTGGTGAACGATAACAATGAGGAAAACATCAAGTAAAGGACACGGACGCCATAATTTACAGCGATATTTGGTGGGGCCCAATGCCGTTCTAAGGATGGTAAGGCCTGAGCAGGTACAGGCATTAGTCAATTGGATGGCCGACAATGGATCCAGCACGTTCACATTATCTCCCACCCAGTCTTCTGCAGAAAGCGCACAGATGGCGCCTGAAAACCAAGCCCATCAGTCTGTCACATCACCCCCATGCATACCAGGGAAACTGTCTGAGCCTCAAGTTATGCAGCAGTCTCTTATGCTGTTTGAAGACTCCGCTGGCAGGGTTTCCCAAGGGCATCCACCTAGCCCTTCCCCAGCGGTGGAAGACATAGAATGCACTGACGCACAACCACTTATGTTTCCTGATGATGAGGACATGGGAATACCACCTCAGCATGTCTCTGATGATGACGAAACACAGGTGCCAACTGCTGCGTCTTTCTGCAGTGTGCAGACTGAACAGGAGGTCAGGGATCAAGACTAGGTGGAAGAAACGATGCAGGGGACGATGAGGTCCTAGACCCCACATGGAATGAAGGTCGTGCCACTAACTTTCACAGTTCGGAGGAAGAGGCAGTGGTGAGACCGAGCCAACAGCGTAGCAAAAGAGGGAGCAGTGGGCAAAAGCAGAACACCCGCCGCCAAGAGACTCCGCCTGCTACTGACCGCCGCCATCTGGGACCGAGCAACCCAAAGGCAGCTTCAAGGAGTTCCCTGGCATGGCACTTCTTCAAACAATGTGCTGACGACAAGACCCGAGTGGTTTGCACGCTGTGCCATCAGAGCCTGAAGCGAGGCATTAACGTTCTGAACCTTAGCACAACCTGCATGACCAGGCACCTGCATGCAAAGCATGAACTGCAGTGGAGTAAACACCTTAAAAACAAGGAAGTCACTCAGGCTCCCCCTGCTACCTCTTCTGCTGCTGCCGCCTCGGCCTCTTCTGCTGCTGCCGCCTCGGCCTCTTCCTCCGCCTCTGGAGGAACGTTGGCACCTGCCACCCAGCAAACAGGGGATGTACCACCAACACCACCACCTCCGTCACCAAGCATCTCAACCATGTCACACGGCAGCGTTCAGCTCTCCATCTCACAAACATTTGAGAGAAAGCGTAAATTCCCACCTAGCCACCCTCGATCCCTGGCCCTGAATGCCAGCATTTCCAAACTACTGGCCTATGAAATGCTGTCATTTAGGCTGGTGGACACAGACAGCTTCAAACAGCTCATGTCGCTTGCTGTCCCACAGTATGTTGTTCCTAGCCGGCACTACTTCTCCAAGAGAGCCGTGCCTTCCCTGCACAACCAAGTATCCGATAAAATCAAGTGTGCACTGCGCAACGCCATCTGTGGCAAGGTCCACCTAACCACAGATATGTGGACCAGTAAGCACGGCCAGGGACGCTATATCTCCCTAACTGCACACTGGGTAAATGTAGTGGCAGCTGGGCCCCAGGCGGAGAGCTGTTTGGCGCACGTCCTTCCGCCGCCAAGGATCGCAGGGCAACAGTTTTTGCCTCCTGTTGCCACCTCCTCCTACTCAGCTTCCTCCTCCTCTTCTTCCACCTGCTCATCCAGTCAGCCACACACCTTCACCACCAACTTCAGCACAGCCCGGGGTAAACATCAGCAGGCCATTCTGAAACTCATATGTTTGGGGGACAGGCCCCACACCGCACAGGAGTTGTGGCGGGGTATAGAACAACAGACCGACGAGTGGTTGCTGCCGGTGAGCCTCAAGCCCGGCCTGGTGGTGTGCGATAATAGGCAAAATCTTGTTGCAGCTCTGGGACTAGCCGGTTTGACGCACATCCCTTGCTTGGCGCATGTGCTGAATTTGGTGGTGCATAAGTTCATTCACAACTACCCCGACATGTCAGAGCTGCTGCATAAAGTGCGGGCCGTCTGTTCGCGCTTCCGGCGTTCACATCCTGCCGCTGCTCGCCTGTCTGCGCTACAGCGCAACTTCAGCCTTCCCGCTCACCGCCTCATATGCGACGTGCCCACCAGGTGGAACTCCACCTTGCACATGCTGGACAGACTGTTCGAGCAGCAGCAGGCCATAGTGGAGTTTCAGCTGCAGCACGCACGGGTCAGTCGCACTTTGGAACAGCACCACTTCACCACCAATGACTGGGCCTCCATGCGAGACCTGTGTGCCCTGGCACGAGGAGGAGCAAGAGGTCGCCAAGGCAGCTATGTCACGGCCAGCTCCCCTGAGGGCAGGGTTAGCATGGCAGAGATGTGGAAAACTTTTGTCAACACGCCACAGCTAACTGCACCACCACCTGATGCGCAACGTGTTAGCAGGAGGCAACATTTCACTAACATGGTGGAACAGTACATGTGCACACCCCTCCACGTACTGACTGATGGTTCGGCCCCATTCAACTTCTGGGTCTCTAAATTGTCCACGTGGCCAGAGCTAGCCTTTTATGCCTTGGAGGTGCTGGCCTGCCTGGCGGCCAGCGTTTTGTCTGAACGTGTATTCAGCACGGCAGGGGGCGTCATTACAGACAAACGCAGCCGCCTGTCTACAGCCAATGTGGACAAGCTGACGTTCATAAAAATGAACCAGGCATGGATCCCACAGGACCTGTCCATCCCTTGTGCAGATTAGACATTAACTACCTCCCTTTAACCATATATTATTGTACTCCAGGGCACTTCCTCATTCAATCCTATTTTTATTTTCATTTTACCATTATATTGCGAGGCAACCCATAGTTGAATGAACCTCTCCTCTGTCTGGGTGCCGGGGCCTAAATATATGCCAATGGACTGTTCCAATGTTGGCTGACATGATGCCTGATTCTCTGCTATGGCATGCAGACTGATTCTCTACTGACATGAAGCCAGATTCTCTGTTACGGGACCTCTCTCCTCTGCCTGGGTGCATGGGCCTAAATACATGACAATGGACTGTTACAGTGGTGGCTGACGTGAAGCCTGATTCTCTGCTATGACATGCAGACTGATTCTCTGCTGACATGAAGCCAGATTCTCTGTTACGGGACCTCTCTCCTCTGCCTGGGTGCCTGGGCCTAAATATATGACAATGGACTGTTACAGTGGTGGCTGACGTGAAGCCTCATTCTCTGCTATGACATGCAGACTAATTCTCTGCTGACATGAAGCCAGATTGTCTGTTACGGGACCTCTCTCCTCTGCCTGGGTGCCGGGGCCTAAATATCTGAGAATGGACTGTTCCAGTGGTGGCTGACGTGAAGCCTGATTCTCTGCTATGACATGCAGACTAATTCTCTGCTGACATGAAGCCAGATTCTCTGTTAAGGGACCTCTCTCCTCTGCCTGGGTGCCTGGGCCTAAATATATAACAATGGACTGTTCCAGTGGTGGCTGACGTGAAGCCTGATTCTCTGCTATGACATGCAGACTGATTCTCTGCTGACATGAAGCCAGATTCTCTGTTACGGGACCTCTGCCTGGGTGCGTGGGCCTAAATATATGACAATGGATTGTTACAGTGGTGGCTGACGTGAAGCCTGATTCTCTGCTATGACATGCAGACTGATTCTCTGCTGACATGAAGCCAGATTCTCTGTTACGGGACCTCTCTCCTCTGCCTGGGTGCCTGGGCCTAAATATATGACAATGGAGTGTTACAGTGGTGGCTGACGTGAAGCCTGATTCTCTGCTATGACATGCAGACTGATTCTCTGCTGACATGAAGCCAGATTCTCTGTTAAGGGACCTCTCTTCTCTGCCTGGGTGCCTGGGCCTAAATATATGACAATGGACTGTTACAGTGGTGGCTGACGTGAAGCCTGATTCTCTGCTACGACATGCAGACTGATTCTCTGCTGACATGAAGCCAGATTCTCTGTTAAGGGACCTCTCTCCTCTGCCTGGGTGCCTGGGCCTAAATATATGACAATGGACT
Source organism: Bufo gargarizans (assembly GCF_014858855.1). Lineage (NCBI taxonomy): Eukaryota > Metazoa > Chordata > Amphibia > Anura > Bufonidae > Bufo > Bufo gargarizans. The sequence goes on along the minus strand of NC_058084.1, from coordinate 491,846,307 downwards.
GTTACAGTGGTGGCTGACGTGAAGCCTGATTCTCTGCTTTGACATGAAGACTGATTCTCTGCTGACATGAAGACTGATTCTCTGCTATGGGACCTCTCTCCAATTGATATTGGTTAATTTTTATTTATTTTATTTTTATTTTTATTCATTTCCCTATCCACATTTGTTTGCAGGGGATTTACCTACATGTTGCTGCCTTTTGCAGCCTTCTAGCTCTTTCTTGGGCTGTTTTACAGCCTTTTTAGTGCCGAAAAGTTCGGGTTCGGGACGAAGTTCGGGTCGGGTTCGGATCCCGAACCCGAACATTTCCGGGAAGTTCGGCCGAACTTCTCGAACCCGAACATCCAGATGTTCGCTCAACTCTACACGTCACAGTTGCAACCATTAAAACCAGATTTTAATGCGGGGAAACCTCGGGCAGCAATGAAGCAGGAACCCAGCAGAGACCCGGTAAGTATGATTACCACTGCAGGTTCAGCCATGCTGGTGGGTTTAGCTAGGAATGGGCATAGTTTAGCTGGAAAGGTGGAAAATTATTGTAAAAAGTGACATATCCTTTTAAATATATGAAAAAGTTTAAAAACTTTGTTTACTTTGTATTCTATATTTTAAGATCGGAAACCATTTAGTGTAACAAATATGCAATTATAGATGACATTTGGAATGGAGGAAAATAGTTTTTCTGAGCAATGTACCTGATTCTATTTTAACTAGTTTTGCTTTTTCCCATCAGAATAAGTTTTGACTCCACTTTCCTTTGATGAACTAATGTCATCTTACACTCACGTCTGTAAAAGTTATTCAGACAATGTAATCACAGTAGCAGCAAAGTAGGCAAAGGAGAACGGTCATATTTTTTATTTTATTTGTTAGTTTATTAGAGCTAGGCATGTATACGTGAGTTAGTCTTTTTTTAGTTAGTAGATTTTTTTGATGAAAATATGACAGTTATCCTTTAATGTCTCTGGGGAAAAGCGGCCTCATAAAACAGTGCTCTACTCCTTAGTGGATGACAGCAGATTTGTAACACTAATAAGACTGAGTCTCCAAATCACAACAAAGACTTAAAAAAAGGCAGTTTCATTAAATCCAATTATATCCTATTGAAAAAATACTCCTGGGACTCTTCTCAGATATAGCTGCAGGATCAATACAGCCATTCGGAGACCAAATGCAGGTTGGCCCAAATCAAATCACATTGTAACTAAAGGCTAGTGAAAAATAAAATTCAAAATGCAGTCAACCTTAAAAAATGGAGCTAAAACAATATTAAATAAAAGAACAGCTGGGTACAGCCAATTATATAAAGTTGACTTTTTGTTAAAGTGTTTATATTCCATAATTTCAATCTGCTGTATGGCCTAAAAATTAAGTCAGAAAATGCCTTATTGATTTCTATGTGGCATGTGAAGTGGTCACTGTGAAGGTAGAGGGAAGATAAAGCTGGATTGCATCCATCAGCGATTGCCAGTGGTATGTTGCCTGCCTCCAGGTGTATAACTTGCCAGGTGTTATCCTTCCTCTGATGATAATGATATGAATGCTGACTAATAAACTTAAAAAAGACCATTACAAATAGTGTCAGCCTATTTCAAAAGTGCAGTGGGTAGTGGGACAGCTGCAATTTAACAGAATGTTTGTGACATGGAAAATTCTATAAGACATCATGGTCCAGATTTACCTTTAAAATATACTACTTTCTCCGCCGACCTCGTCACTTTTCTAAAAAAAAATGTGTGTTGATGGCAGGGAGGAGGAAGGTCCCATTTATCATCTTCTACATCAATTTTCCGGCTCATGGTGCATGCCTCGTTATAAATTAGAAAAAACATCCGAAAGCGCACCTGGTTATCATAGCCCAGGGTAGCTATAATAAATTCCCCCCCCCCCATAAATACAGTTTTTGAAATATTTTTAAAATAATGTTCTTAAAATGTTTTATCCCAAGAGGAACCTGACTGCTAAATCCACTGCTGTTAATGGAAAAACTTACCAAAAGGGGTTTGTATAACCCGTTGCTGGGAAATGGGCTTTTGTACCTATCTCAGTGTAGGAGTGCCTTATCCTTGTGTACTAATCCAAGTTGGCACAGAAGGCACAAGGGACAAGACTTTGGTTATAACATACAGAAGCTAGAATAAAGATGGATTGGAAAAAAAAAGAGAGAGCAAGGAAGGATCTATGCTTATATGTAAGCATAATGGGTGATTGGGTGACTAAGGTAGCTCATTATCATGATTGCCCATAGGTACATGCTGCTACTTCCTGTTTCCTGTTACTGAAGGAAGGATATCTCTGAAGCACAAATGACCATTTCTGAGGTGATTGTATCAATAATTGAAATTCCAGCCCCTCTAAAGAGAAATTTTGTATCTGAGGTGAGGCTCTTATCTTATGGGTGGTGCAGGTGGTCATGTTTCCAGTTGCTGTTGGAAAATTAGTGCTGGTACTTTTGGGTTTATTTGTACAGTAGTGGTCAAAGTGGAGCTTTATTCCACAGTCCTGTCCTCAGATTAAATAGTTGTGTCTGCCTGTGTATAGGAAGCACTGTAAATGATCTTCTTGGTGGCAGATTCTTCAAGTCAACATTTGTATTTATTCACGTTAGTAACATTAGAAGGGCGACACTATACCTTCCAAGCCTTGAAACTTTATTGAAGTCAATATATGAGGAACCATTTCTAATTTACTTTAACTATAAAACAATTTCAGACAGTGACGTTCTGGACCTATTCCCCTTTGGTGTAAATGCTGACCTGTTAATCTTTTATTTACTGCTGATGTTTTATGCTGCTTTTATTTCAGTCGCTGTTTTTAACTCTCTTTTGTTTGTGTCGACAGATCCTGAGTCTGCAGGGATTGAAGCAGTTCAGTTATTATACAATAACCTAGTTCCATTTTCAATGACACCATTTTCTGAAAAGTAATTACAGACTATTGGCATTATTTTATTGCACTCAGGGCAGCTGGGGATCTATGCCAACGAAGGAAATAGCCTGCAAAAGTATGGCGAGAACTTTCCGCAAAAATTACTTCATCATTGTCCAGCAAGAAAGTCCTCCCTAGTGCAGCTGCTAATGTAATATTGCTCATTTATCTTCCAAATGATCAAGAAACATCTTATTTCTTATTCAAGGACGTGCCATGCATTTTACTGCAGTGCTTGAAGTAATAGGCAGCATTGATCTTGTTATGGCATTAACATTATGGACTCCGGTACACAGGGACCTCGGCGGTGCCCTGGAGGAACGCTCTATCTGTTGATATGATAACAGAATAACATTATAAGATATAATGTAAGCATTGCCATACCGTAAAACAAAATGAATAGTCAACACTGCTGTATTTGGCAGTCTCACAAGAAGGGAACAGACACATACAGAATGAGGAAGCAGAATTTATTGCAGCATTACTTATGCTTAGACCTCTTTTGTAGAGAATGATTCAAAGGATATGGTTAGGGAAATAACCACCAACTATACAGACCTAACAGCTGCTATGAGGGCTACGATTTCCTTATCACAGGGAAAAACTCAGTTTGTTGCCCCAGATCCTAAATCAAAATACTCTAGCCAAGGCAGATTGGCTTATGTTGTACACCTTAACTGTAAAGACACCAGTAAAGCTAACTCGTCCCATGTTGAAATGTTGTGTTGTGCTGTTCACAGGCCAAATGTTATGTTTGCACTGAAATGGCGGGCACAGTGTGCTAGTGCTCATCTCTGATCATGTATGCAGATGCGGAATTATACCACTGCATCGTGCACCTGTGATTGGGTGGTCCAAGCGTTTATAAGTCTTTAAGTATTTTGGCTTGCCTTGAGGTTATGCAGTTGTAAGTCACTAGTAGATGTAGTGTGTTGCACAGTAGGCCTGTCAGGTATGAGAGTACTGCGCACAGGACTGACTATGCACTATAGAACTAGCATGAGAAGCAAAGTCCAGCCAGCCTATTTGGCGGTTAAAGGTAGAGTCCCTGAGAATACTGCTAAATGGTTAGGCAAGGCAAGTGGTAGCCATGCCAGTCCAGCCCGAGAGTGTGACCAAGAACAGAGTTAATGCCAGGGCGCAAATAATTACAGGACGCAGATGTCCTCTAAGGACTTGTACCAATCTTTGCTCTGTGAGAGTAACAAAAACTTTACTGCCGAGCTTTGTGCCTATTAGATACTGTGTGCCATTGCTGTAACTGCCAAGTTATGTGCCCAAAATACTGTAACCACCAAACTGTATGCTTATCAAAGACTGTAACTGCAGCAACAACGCCTCAGGGGCAGGCGTAAGTGTGGGTGACTGGATGGATGTAGTAGTAGTTGTACTCATGGTTCTGAAGCTCCTTGGGTTGGTGTGCAGTGATGAGAAGAGCACACCTGTTCTTCCCTTCAGGGCACATTCCTGTTCTGGGGTATGATAAAAGTTTTGTTGTCCTTGATATAAAAAGGTTTTGAGGTGTGAGGCAGGGTCCTGGATGTCATGATGCCAGCACTTTTCGGTGCAATAGTAGTGCAGGAAGCAATGAGGATGCAGTTGTGCAGCAGAACAGTTCTGCACCGAAGAATTCAAATGCAAACAGATCAGGATAGTTCTCATCTTGCCATGGACCAGTAGTTCATAGACAGAATGCAAACTCACAGATGTGTCAGGTCTCACAGCTGCACAGGTAGCATGAGGTGTATATTTCAGACAATACAATACAACCAACGTAAAGTCCCCTCAATGGCATGCAAACTCATCTGCACCTTATTTGAACAGGTTGCTTTACTTAAAGTACACCTCCATTAAATCCCCTCATATGAGGTGGAAATTATCATAGATGATCAAGCTTTTTAGGTGTATATCCTAGCATTGGAGGCTTCTCCTGGATACAGGTGCCGAAGGACCTATGCATCGTTTTTAGACAGTGATTTCTACTGGACTTCTTCTACACCTCTCTCTATCTTTTATATGGTCTGCTTTTTGAAGATGTTCTGGCTATTGTTGAGCGATCATGCTCAGCTGAATGCGGCCGAATACCGTGTGTGCTCGAGCGCAATGCGCGAGTCTCCTTCCCGCACGTTTGTTGGCTTCTATGCAGCCAATAAACATGCAGGTAAGTACTGCCACTCACTGAAATGACGTAGCCATGTTGGTTACTGCCATTACAGTGATTGGCTGGCAGGAACGTGTCATTGGGTACTATAAAGCACCCAATGTCACGTGGTTCGGCTCAGTGTTAGTCAGGTAGAGCTGTGCTGTAGAAGAGACAAATAGTGTAGGGAATTGAATTGAATTTTTTTTGTTAGGCAAAATTTGTGTTAAAGACCCAAAAGTCCTTTTAAGTACTATTGTTGTATCTGGCAGCAATATATATTTTTAGCGCAACCTGCACTAAATAGCTTGCAATTGTTTGGCAGCTGCAGACAGCGACATTATCTGCGCTACATCTCCTGTGTAACGTTTGTGCATCCTAAAAATATCTGTGACATCCAGTGTACTTTTTCTGCAGACGCTGCAGACAGCGACATTATCTGACCTACATCTCCTGTTTAACGTGTGCGCATACTAAAAATATCTGTGACAACCAGTGTTCTTTCCCTGTAGACAATGTCTGCTGCGGACAGTTACATTACCTGTGCTCCATCTCCTGCATAATGTTTCTGCATCCCAAATATCTGTGACATTAACCGTAATTTTTTCTTAGCCACTGGTGACAGCAGCAGCATTACCTGTGGTACCTCTCCTGTATAACGTTTTCGCATCCCAAATATCTGTGACATTGATTGTAATTTATTTGTGTATACACTTAAAAAAAACTGCCCTACTATATGTGTGACATACGTGCAAGCATTTATACCATTTAATATAATAAAGGAATGGGGAAGTGGCCGTGCTGCTGATGGAGCATGCAGTGAAACTGTGCCTGCTGGCAGAGCACAAGAAACACACTCATACATGATACCTAGCTTCATGTCTCAGTTTGTCAGTTGCCATTTAGGCTTGTGGACACTGAGGCCTTCCGCAACCTCATGGCGGCAGCCGTCCCTCGTTACTCAGTCCCCAGCCGCCACTATTTTGCCCGGTGTGCTGTCCTTGCCTTACACCAGCATGTGTCCTGTAACATCACCCGTGCCCTGACCAACGCAGTTATTGGGAAGGTCCACTTAACGACTCACACATGGACAAGTGATTGTGGCAGGGACACTACATTTCCCTGACAGCACAATGGGTGAATGTTGTGGAGGCCGGGAGTGAGTGGTACCCTGGGATGGCACAGGTGCTACCGACGCCAAGGATTGCGGGCCCTACTTTCATCAGGATTTCCGCCACCACCTATATTAGTGGCTGCAATACCCCCTTATCCTCCTCCACTTCCACCTCTAAATTGTCATCTTGCAGTTGCAGTGTCACGGTGGGGAGTAGGGAAAACCCCCACCGTACAATGACACCAAATTACTAGGCCATAGACTGGGAAAAGGGAGCTGGTCACCTCCCAAAGCTTCCCTCAAATAGCCCTAGTCTTCTGGTTGTATGAGCCACCTTCAATGGTAAGGGGGCTCATACCCACAAACCTAGAAGTCTAGGAATCCCTGCATCACCCTCAACATCATGACAGGGCAGAGACCTCCTGTTCATCCATCACCACGGATGAAAGGCGTCTCCAGAGGCCCAGTAGCTGACAGGGAGAAAGAAAGAATGCATCAACTGCACGACAGGTAAGTAAACAGTGTAACAACAGAACACTAGAAACAACCAACACTTACCTGCCGCAGCAGAGATTGGAAAGACAGCACCAAACATCTACCCGGACGTCCATGCGAACACCAGATACACTGAAGCTCCAGGCAGCGCTGCAAACAGGCTTATAGTTCACCCCTCTGGGAAACCAGCCCCCTTCCGGAGGTAACACACACAAAAGGGGAAAACGTCGAATGTCCATGCAGGCCAGTACACACCTACAGTTGCAAGAAAAAGTATGTGAACCCTTTTGAATGATATGGATTTCTGAACAAATTAGTCATAAAATGTGATCTGATCTTCATCTAAGTCACAACAATAGACAATCACAGTCTGCTTAAACTAATATCAAACAAAGAATTGCTGGAAAGGGTTATAAAATTATCTCCAAAAGCCTTTGTTCATCAGTCCACGGTAAGACAAATTGTCTATAAATGGAGAAAGTTCAGCACTGCTGCTACTGTCCCTAGGAGTGGCAGTCCTGTAAAGATGACTGCAAGAGCACAGCACAGACTGCTCAATTAGGTGAAGAAGAATCCTAGCGTGTGAGCTAAAGACTTACAAAAGTCTCTGGCATATGCTAACATCCCTGTTAGTAAATCAACTATACGTAAAACACTAAACAAGAATGGATTTCATGGGAGGATACCACAGAAGAAGCCACTGCTGTCCAAAAAAAACATTGCTGCATGTTTACAGTTTGCAGAAAAGCACCTGGATATTCCACAGCAGTACTGGCAAAATATTCTGTGGACAGATGAAACCAAAGTTGAGTTGTTTAGAAGCAACACACAACACTATGAGAGGCACAGCACACCAACATCAAAAACTCATCCCAACTGTGAAGTATGGTGGTGGGGGCATCATGGTTTAGTGCTGCTTTAATGCATCAGGGCCTGGACGGATTGCTATCATCAAAGGAAAAATGAATTCCCAATTTTATCAAGACATTTTGCAGGAGAACGTAAGGCCATCTGTCCACAAGCTGAAGCTCAACAGAAGATGGGTGTTGCAACAGGACAATGACCCAAAGCATAGAAGTAAATCAACAACAGAAAGGCTTAAACAGAAGAAAATATGCCTTCTGGAGTGCCCCAGTCAGAGTCCTGACCTCAACCCGATTGAGATGCTGTGGCATGACCTCAAGAAAGCAATTCACACCAGACATCCCAAGAATATTGCTGAGCTGAAACAGTTGTGTAAAGAGGAATGGTCAAGAATTACTCTGCAACTACAGTAAAACATTTGGTTGAAGTTATTGCTGCCAAAGGAGGTTCAACCAGTTATTAAATCAAAGGTTCACATACTTTTTCCACCTGCACTATAAATGTTTACATGGTATTTACAATAAAAACATGGTAACATTTAATTCTTTGTGTGTTATTAGTTTAAGCAGACTGTGATTGTCTATTGTTGTGACTTAGATGAAGATCAGATCACATTTTATGACCAATTTGTGCAGAAATCCTTATAATTCCAAAGGGCTCACATACTTTTTCTTGCAATTGTACATGCTACAGACTTAGTGCTGTGATGTCACAACAATACTTAGTGCACTAATCAGTAATATCTACTCAGACCTGATAAAATGTGAAGTTGCATGTATTGGACAAAAAATATGTGCATCATTAGTGCCGAGTTGAGCAATCACAAAAATAATGACTGGGGATTACGAATTCTAGAATTTGCAAATTATTGCGAATATTATGCAAAAAATTTGCGAAATTCAAAAGGGTTCACATACTTTTTCTTGCAACTGTACATGAAACGAACACCCAGACATATAACAAACCTCCAACTCAAACCCACACCATAAACAACACATCAGGAGGGGGTGGAAGACAAGGAGGAAACACACAGTATGACATCGCAGATGACATTGCAAAGAACATCAATGTCAAACTTGGATGGCCTCAGATCTCATCCATGCACAGAGCAAGCATCTCATATCCAAGGCAGACAAACAAAAACTCATCTCAGTCTCCAAGCCAAAGTATATAAAGAGACCTGAGTCCACACCCAACCCACCACTTAGGTCAAAACCAGCCAGTGGATGATGGTGCATGTGGTCATATCTTAAGGTTAACCACTTCACATCCAGGCTATTTACCCCATTCCTGACCAGGCCTAATTTAGCAAATCTGACATGTTTCACTTTATGTGGTAATAACTTTGGAACGCTTTTACTTATCCAGAGATTTTTTTCTTGTGACGCATTGCACTTCATGACAGTGGTAAATTTGACTGAAGAAAGGGACCGGCACTCCAAATCGCTGGTGCAGTAAGTATTTATTGGTCACATAACACAGTATTAGTGACGCGTTTCGGCACTTATAGTGCCTTCTTCAAACGAGTGCATAAGTGGCAATAGACAAACACAAAGCAAGTTTAAATAAACCGCCCAATATAACATGATCTGACGCAACCTTGTATTCAATGTTCACTCTTGGGGGGGCGGGTTGTATAACATTGAATAGAGTGAACATTGAATACTAGGTTGCTTGGCAACGTCACGTTAAATCATGTGATATTAGGCAGTCTATTTAAACTTGCTTTGTGTTTTATTATTGCCACTCATGTACTAGTTTGAAGAAGGCACTATAAGTGCCGAAACGCGTCACTAATACTGTGTTATGTGACCAATAAATACTTACTGCACCAGCGATTTGGAGTGCAGGTCCCTTTATTCAGTTGTTTTCCTGGGATAGCGACCCACTGAATGGGCACCCTTCCAACACAGTGCCGACCGACACGGACTTAATAGACTAGTGGTAAATTTGAGTCAATATATTTCACCTTTATTTATAAAATAATCCAAAATGTACCCAAAATTTAGAAAAATTCACAATTTTCAAAATTTATATTTCTCTGCTTTAAAAACAGAAAGTGATACCTCATAAAAATATTTATTACTTAACATTCCCCATATATATATATACTTTATGTTGGCATCATTTTGTAAATGTCATTTTATTTTTTTAGGACTTTAGAAGGCTTAGAATTTTGGAAGCATTTCTTAAAATTTTTAAGAAAATTTCCAAAACCCACTTTCTAAGGACCAGTTCAGGTCTGAAGTCACTTTGTGGGGCTTACATAGTGGAAACCCCTCATAAATGACCCCATTGTAGAAAAGACACCCCTCAAGTTACTCAAAACTAATTTTACAAACTTTGATAACCCTTTAGGTGTTCCACAAGAATTAAAGGAAAATGGAGATGACATTTTAAAATTTCACTTTTTTGGAATTTTTTCCATTTTAATCCATTTTTTTATTTAATACATCGAGGGTTAACAGCCAAACAAAACTTAATATATATTAACCTGATTCTGTGGTTTACAGAAACACTCCACATGTGTTCGTAAACTGATTTAAGGGCGCAGAAGAAAATGATCACCGTATGCTTTTTGGAAGGCAGATTTTGCTGAACTGGTTTTTAGATGCCATGTCCCATTTTAAGCCCCCCTGAAGCACACTTGCAGTAGAAACTCCCAAAAAGTTACCCCATTTTAGAAACTAGGGGATAAGGTGCCAGTTTTACTCGTACTATTTTGGGGTACATATGATTTTTAATTGCTCTATATTATGTTTATTGTGAGGCAATGTAACCAAAAAATTGCTGTTTTGGCACTTTTTTTATTTTTTACAACATTCCTCTGACAGGTTAGATCATGTGCTATTTTTATAGAGCAGGTTGTTACGGACACAATGATATCAAATATGTCTACTTTCTTTGTTTGTTTGTTTTAGTTTTACATAGTAAAGCATTTTTGAAAAAAAAAATATGTTTTTGTGTCTCCATTTTCTGAGCACAATATTTTTTTATTATTTTTCTGCCGATCATCTTTTGCAGGGGCTTGTTTTTTGCAGGAAGAGTTGAGGTTATTTTTGGTACCATTTTTGGGTACATATGATTTTTTTGATCATTCATTATTACACTTTATAGGGCAAGGTAACCAAAAAGTTGGTTGCTTTAGCACAGTTTATTTATTTTTACAGCGTTCACCTGAGGTGTTAGGTCATGTGACATTTTTATAGAGAAGATCGTACGGATGTGGCAATGCCTAATATATATATATATACTTTTTCTTTTTTCTTTAAGTTTTACACAATAATAGCATTTTTTAAACCAAAAATATTATGTTTTAGTGTCTTATTGTCTTATTGTCTTAGTTATGGTCTCCTTTCTTGCAGGATGAGGTGATGGTTTGATTGGTACTATTTTGGGGGGCATACACCGTTTTGATCGCTTGGTGTTGCACTTTATGTATTGTTAGGTGACAGAAAATGGCTTTTTTTACACAGTTTTTTTTAATGGTGTTTATTGTACGAGGTGGATCATGTGATAGATTTATAGAGCCGGTCGTTACAGACACGGCAATACCAAATAGGTCTATTTTATTTATCTTTTTCTATTTTACTTTTTTTTTTATTACTTAAATGGGAATTTTTTCTTTTTACATGTGAAACAATTTTTTTTTTCTTTTAACTTTTATTTTTTTATTTTTTTTTATTTTACACTTTGCATCCCCCATAAGGTTATACAAGACCATAGCGCTTCCTGATCTGTATACACAGCGCTCGTGGATCACTGTGTATACAGCAATATAGAAGGTAGGGACACCTGAGAACTGCCCCTGCCTTCTCTCTGGATTGCCCTGCTGTCAGTGACAGTGGGTCCCCCGTTCGGCAGCTGCACGATTGGCGTGCAGCTGCCATCTCTGAATGGACATGTCCATTCAGAGTTAAACATCCACCCATAGGACGTTAATATCCTATGGGCGGATGTGAAGTGGTTAAAGTGGTTGGCCACCCTAGAGTATCAAAAATCCAAAGTGCCCCAGACAATAGCCAAAACGATGAAGTATTTATATCATGTGACATGTACTGGCTATATGTAGTGTACGGGAGAGTAATACCCCGTCACTACAGAAGGGTCACTTGGGTATTGTCGTTCCCCCTGTATTTATGGGGAGGTTGGTATAAAATATCTTGTTAATGTCATGCTATGTACTTCCTGTTACTGTGAAATGTGCATGTGCAGGCCGGCTAGGGTGTCATTCCAGCTCTGAGTCACTAGAGGGAGCTAGGGAACCCTAGTTTATATAAGGCCCAGTCAGGAAGTAGTAGCAAGTCAGACAGTGGGAAGAGGAGTCAGAAATGATCCTGTGTCTGAGTCAAGGCCAGGCTATGGGCCTGTGAGAGTAGCGCAGGCCTGAAGCCTGCCGACTAGGAGAGGGTAGTAAGCCCTGTAACCGGGTTCCGGATCCAAGGAAAAGGTTCCCCTCCTGAGTCATCATCCGTTTAGCTGAAACACCAGAAGCAAGCAACCAGCCGGGACACAGAATACTACAGAGGCCAATCTGATAAAGCGAGAGGTACTCAAGATAACAGAGGAGGTACTAGATAAGGACAGCTTCAAGGGTACGCCAGATAAAGGGCATTAGACCTTGGAGAAAAAGTCACATGTTTCAGGACCAGTCAGGGATAGTGTGCAAGCCGCCTGTACTGCATCTCCTGTAATTAACACTCTGTAAAGAACATCGCTATAACCGGCCATTCTGTATTTCGAAGAACCAGCTGTATTCAAATAGAAACCAACTGTCTTCCATGGAACTGCGCTTCCAACTGCGTCCATGTGTAACTATCACTGACATTCAGTAAAGTTCCCATTTTGGTTGGCTATCCTGTGGTTGCTTCATTCTTCTACATTACTATACACGGCATGTCACCGTTTAATTGACACTGGCGTCACGAACTTTTAATCACCTGCCTGTTCCAGTATCTGACCAGAATTGAAGACGACAGTGGATCCCAGGTTAGTGGGTTAATCTGCACTACAAAGCCCAGCATACACTACTGACCCCCTGGGACACTGCATATATATCATTTTTCTAACCTGTCCACCGTGGCACACTTCCCTGGAAGAGCTCCCTCAGACAGGCCGTGTGGGTGGAGCATCTGTAAAGTGAAAGTAAATATCCCAGCATGCACTGCAGCAAACATCTTCAGAGGAGCAGTCACATGATATCCCCGCCCACCTGTGTTCCCATAGAGACAAGAGCCCCTCATACATTAGTAAATAACTGCTGTACAGACATAGCAATAGAAAGCACGCCCCAGTCCTAGCAGTACCCGTCCCACACAGGAATGTGATGCTAATGTATCATACATATGTTACTGGTGGAGTTACCCTGTTCCATAAATTTGCTGTGGGGCCTAGTAATTTCTAGCTGTGCCACTGGATATAAGCCATGAACAGAATGAATAAATGGAAAGATTTATCATTTCCCTTGTTTCTGAAATGTGGAGTTAAAAAGTCGCAAACTATGAGTTTGCGACTTTTTAACAGCACTTTAAAAAAAAGGTTAAAAAATGTGACAGTCGCAGGGAGGGGCGTGATGAGTCGCCTCAAGAAATTTATGTTCATTTTCGCCTGTTTTCTAACTCAAATGAAGCCAGAAATCTATGGCAGCTCTGAGATGTCATAGATTTCTGTTTAGGTGCACGGACTGCCTGAGGAGGATGGGGTCTGTTGAGAGGGGGGACAGATCTTTAATTGCACAAGAACTCTGATGAATAAATTTGTACAAATCGATCTTCTCACATAGCAAGGAGCCTGCTGTCTATCATCACACGACTTGCTGACAGCCTAGAAATCATCTATGAATATATGATTACCCTTCATCTGGAGAAAAAGAGAAATGAGTCATGGATCTCTATATACAGTGGTGGGGGTCACACATCTCTATATACAGTGTACAGGCGGTCACACATCTCTATATACAGTGTACAGAGGGTCACACATCTCTATATACAGTGGTGGGGGTCACACATCTCTATATACAGTGTACAGGCGGTCACACATCTCTATATACAGTGCTGGGGGGGGGGGGGTGTCACATATTACCAGTGTACAAGGGTACCTTATAAACAGTATATAGTTGTATGTGTCCTACCTGTATATAGAGATCTCTGACACCCCCTTCCCTTTACACTGTGTATAATGCTATAATGCTAATAATGAGATCCTCCGTTTCAGGGGGTCACACATCTCTATATACAGTGTACAGTGGGGGGGAGGGGGGGAATGTCACATATCACTATATACAGTGTGCAGGAAGGAGGGGGCACACATTTACAGATGAGACCAATGACTGCTGCTGATATCACTAACCTCAGCCATATTGACAGCTCAGAAGGGGTTAAACTGTTGGTCTGGCTATAATAAACATGTGTGTGATAAGATCACAGTGCAGAGGGGCCATAAACAGGACAGACACTCAGATTGCTTAGTTTGTGGTCCTCAGCACCATCCTTGCATAGTAGGTTAAGAAGAAAAAAGGTAAAGAAGCTGGAAAAGAGTTTACGAATCAAATTATACCTGAAGCCAAATGCCAAAAATGGCTACAGGGAGCCCAAAGAGTTCAGACAAAAGACACTGAATGCCAAGGGGCAGAGGATATCTGCATCAGGGTGGAACTTGGTGGACCCAAAGTGTAGATGAAAAGTAGAGATTCAGTGATTCTATAGGAGAACTAATATCTCTCTAAAATCAAATAATGGTAGATTCCGGGTGTAAAGGGAGTTAAAGTGATATGATATAATAAAATTAATTATTGGATACCACTGCCATACATTGACTGGATAACACCTCTGTACAGTGATTGGAGAACACTGCCATGCCATGACCGGATAAAAGGGTATAAGAGGGTGTGGTAAAAGGGCACAATGCAGGGTATAAGGTGGCACAGTCACATGACCCTTTGACATTAGAAGGTCCTTATGGTGAATGTGGTTCATACGCCACCATAATGAGAGGCAGAGGAGTAAGACAAGGGTGTGATTATGTGGCTAGAGATAAAACTGTCGGCCAGTACAGGCCCCCAAAAATAGCCAACAGGCATTCACCTGACAGCAAAGAACTTTGGATTCTGTGGCTGGAGGTACATTAGGCTGTCACAGGATAAATATTTAACTGTCGGCCAGTACAGGCCCCAAAAAATAGGCAGTCATCTGACAGAAAAGAATTTTAGATTCTGTGGTTGGAGGTACATTAGGCGGTCAGAAGATAAATATGTAACTGTCGGCCAGAACAGGCCCCATAAATTAGGCAATAGGCATTCACCTGACTGCACAGAACTTTGGATTCTGTGACTAGAGGTGCATTAAGTGGTCACAGGATAAATATGTAACTGTCGGCCAGTACAGGCCCCAAAAATTAGGCATTCATCTGACAGAAAAGGCCTTTTATGCCGCTGTATATACATAAGGCAAGGACCATTCTTTGTTCTGAGTTGTGGCGGCGATGTGTGGGCTGGCATGAGGAAATTCAAATTACACGTGGTCATCACAGGTGTTGAATTCCTCCAAGATTCATGCCTTATTCATTTTAAAAATGAGCTAGGGA
This sequence comes from Bufo gargarizans, assembly GCF_014858855.1. Classification (NCBI taxonomy): domain Eukaryota; kingdom Metazoa; phylum Chordata; class Amphibia; order Anura; family Bufonidae; genus Bufo; species Bufo gargarizans. Next base: position 491,831,185 of record NC_058084.1, on the reverse strand, counting down.
GTATGCTTATCGGTCATGATCCCCCCTGCTGCACTGAACATCCCTTCGGACAGGACACTCGACGAGGGGCAAGCCAAGAGTTCCATAGCAAATTGTGCCAGCTCTGGCCACAGGTCAAGCCTGCACACCCAGTAGTCTAGGGGTTCCTCGCTTCTCAGAGCGTCCACATTGGCCGTTAACCCAATGTAGTCGGACACCTGTCGGTCTAGGTTTTCCCTGAGGCTGGATCCAGAGGGCGGCTGTCGATGGGTTGGCTGCAAGAATGATCTCATATCCAAAGTGACAAACACATCTTCAAACCGCCCTCTTTTTGCTGGAGCGGTAGGATTGGTAGCCGCACATGTTTTGCTGTGGGTGGAAATTCCTATGCCATTGCCCACAACAGCAGAATGCAGAATCTCTCGCTGCAAGGACTGGAAATGCTGACAGCCCTCTGTGATGCTGGTAATATGTCTGCCATTTTGTGTTTGTAACGGGGGTCTAAGTGCGTTGCCACCCAGTACATGTCCTTGACCTTTATGCTTTTTATACGGGGGTCCCTCTTCAAACACTGGAGCATTAAGGCCTCCATTTGCACTAAATTGGAAGCTGTAGAGCGCCCTGGCTCCTATTCATCGCCCAGGAGAATGTCGTCCTCGGTCTCCTCCCCCCAGCCACGGACAACTCCAGGGAAGTTTAAAGCCTGCTCTTCTTGCTCTTCCTTCTCCTCTGACTCCTCTTCAGACTCCTGCTGACTTGTCTCAGATGGAGTAGCCCCCCTGGTAATTCATTCAGCATCGCAACTTCCTCATCTTCCAGCTCCTGCTCCTCGAAGGCTTGATCAATGACACAATGCAATGCACGATCCAGAAGAAGGTGTAAGTTACTATGTTACTGATGCCGCCCTGGTTGTGACTGACCAGTTTGGTGATCTCATCAAATGGAGAAGAAATCTACATGCATCGCGCATGAGCAACCACACGTCTGATGGGCAAGTGGTGTCACCGCTGAACGTCAGCAAGGCGAGCCATGGCCTTGTAAGATCTTCTAAAATGGGCAGAGATTTTTCTGGCCTGCCGCAAGACATCCTGGACCCTGGGGTATTGGGCAATGAATCGCTGCACGACTAAGTTCAGGACGTGTGCTATGCACAGCACGTGTGTCATTTTGCCCTGTGTCAGTGCGCTCAGCAGATTGGCACTGTTGTCGGACACCACTTTACTAACTGTCAAATTGAGCGGGGTTAGCCACTGATCGGCCTGTGACCGCAGAGCTGAATGGAGTGCAGGACCTGTGTGGCTCTTGGCTTCCAGACACAACAGCCGCAGCACAGCATGGCAACGTCTCACCTGCCAGTGGGCAGTAAAAGTTATGTACCGTCCCTAACTGTGTTTGCTAGACCACGTGTCTGTGGTCAGATGTATCTGTTACATTTTGGAGTACCGCACACCGTTGGTTGCTCTTGCCAGCACGGACTTGTTTAGTTGTAATCAAATGGTAGAAAATTGCAGCACACAGTATTTTTTCCCTTTGCTTATTTAAATTTTAATCATCACATGATCATGTTCCGGTGCAATTACAGCCATGTATAAATCAGAATGGTGACCGGACGTTTCGGCCTGTCAGGGCCTTCTTCAGCGGTCTTAATCTAAAACAGAGTAATACGTATTTTTATAAGGATACATGCATCCACATCAAGATTGATAAAAGATTTGTGGAAAAAAGATTTTTTATGTATACATAGAACGCAAAATCAAAACATATTAGAAAATAATGTAAAAACAAATGACAGTTTGTTGAACTCTAGAAGTGGACAGGATGGTATCACCAACTATGGCGCACAAATTGAAGTGATAGCATAAACAGACGGGGTTTTTATTCTCGTAGTGGGTCCTCGTATCTTATTAAATAGTATATATATCTATGCATAATTATATGACATAAATTGAAATGATATATTGAATATACGCCTATAAGTACAATAGAGCAAATAACATAGGGATAGGCGCTAAAACAAAATAATAATGTCTTTATTAATTGTCTGATTTAAGAAATAAGGGGTATCAACCGTCAGTATAATGTGCAAAACTGACTTTAACAATTGTGAAAACACTGATATATACCAAATAGCACCACCATCTGGATTGCCAGTGTAATCTCACAAGCTACTAGCATAAGGGGCTCATTCAACCACAGGGTTCAAGATGTGTATCCCAGGGTGAAAGGTATCAAGGGGATGTATTGGTATAGGAATTTCACCAAACACCACTCCAAAACAGTGAGAGCCAGCGCGCAGACTCTCACTGCACTAATAATCACAGGTGCTGGACTATGGCAGAGCAATAACAATCACTCCAGGTGGATTAAAGGAGCAATGGTTGCCCTGACATGTCCCTTATTGGCAACAGCTCAACGCTGCGTTTCCATGCATTGGGGATGCATTTCATCAGGAGCTATGTGCACCAGGTTAATACTAGAGCCCAGAGCCTCAGTGTTGTTTTAATGACCGAGGTAATGGACAAACAAACAGTCAGTGATAGAGATCCCTGCCTAGCACCGTTTTCCTCTAGTGCAGTGGTCAGCAACCTGCGGCTCTAGAGCCACATGCGGCTCTTTAGCCCCCTGATATTGGCTCTTCCAGGTGCGGGCTCACATGTACAGTGCGATAGCATTTTCGTTGCCCGTAGCAAATATAGGTAGGAGGGTGAAGACCAGGAAGCGGTGAAGGCTCTGTACTCACCGCTTCCTGGTCCTTGGTTGTAGGCTGTGCAGGGCTGCGCACAGTGTGAGGCGCTCTGTGACGTCACTCTGTGCACGCCAGTTCACAGCACAGCCGACAGCAGGAGGAACACAGAGCGCGGGTGGTGAGGAGCAGCGGAATCCAGGAGCCGGAGAGGTAAGTGCTTTTTTATTTTATGAAACTTGGGGCTGATCTGAGGCAATGAGGTGATGAGAATCATAATGGGGGATATGAGAGGCATCATGGATGATGAGAGGCATCATGGATGATAATGGTGATGATGAGAGGCATCATGGTTGATAATGGGGATGATGAGAGGCATGGGGCTCTTATCTGAGGTCTGATTGAGGGGGTCATTTACTTTGGGGTCTGAGCTGACATCTGATCTCAGGGAGGTCTTATTAACATTGAGGTTCTGCTTGAGTGCTTGAGGCATAAGGTCACTGACTTTTTGAATGTTCGTATTGCTCTTCAAACAATACCTTCATGGGAATAGGGGTTCTAAGTTAGTCTCCAACCTTATTAAGAACCAAAGAAATAAATCCTTTATTCAAGCCATCAATCAGCCTCAGGCCCCCGACTTATTAATACTCCAGCGATAGCTCAGGAGTTTTGCTCCTTTTATTCAAATCTGTATAACCTCCCAATACCCCTCACCAGCCAGCAAATCGAGACACGCACGTCGGAGTTCCTTAGCTCTATTAACATCCCAAGAATTTCTGAGGTCGATATACATCAGCTGCTTCAACCGTTTACAACGGAAGAGGTAGAAAAGGTTCTAATGTCTATCCCTTCAGGCAGGAGTCCCGGACCTGACGGTTTTCCAAGCTCATATTACAAAAAGTATAAAGATATTTTAGTCCCACATTTTGTCACGGCATGCAATCTCCTCCTTACAGGTGGCTCTCTGACCCCACAAGCCTAGGAAGCGCACATAATGATTATCCATAAAGAAGGGAAGGATAAGGAAGCATGTGGAAGTTACAGGCCGATTTCACTGCTGAACACCGATTTGAAGTGGTGGGCTAAACTGCTTAACAGCAGGATGTCAGGGTTGCTCCCTGGGCTTGTGGGTGAAGAACAGGTAGGTTTCGTTGTAGGTAGAGAGGGTAGGCATAATATCAATAGAGTCATACATGCGATCACCCACGCCATCAAATCTAAGTCCCCTCTTGTACTCCTGGGCACAGATGCGGAGAAGGCGTTCGATAGGGTTAGCTGGGCCTATATGGAGAAAGTACTACAAGCCTTTGGCTTCCCTGAAGGCCTCATCAGAGCTATCTATACTCTATACTCTGCACCATCTGCGAGAGTACTAGTCAACGGCACCCTATCGAACGCCTTCCAAATTAGAAACGGTACTTGTCAAGGATGCCCATTATCCCCCACCTTGTTTGTACTCACCCTAGAGACGCTTCTTCTTAAGTTCCGCCAATCCCCCACGATCAAAGGAGTGAAACTAGGCAGATTTACTGCTCCTGATGATTTACTGCTCCTGTTGTCAAATCCTGAAGAGGCTTTGCTGGAGGTTATGCAGATTTTCGAAACTTTTGGGGTTATCTCAAATTTTAAGATAAATTTCGATAAGTCGAAGGCCCTTGGCGTTTCCCTCCCAGCTGTCCTGCATACTAAGGTCAAAGCCCTCACACCATTCAAGTGGCCTACACAAGCAATAAAATATTTGGGGGTGACGATCCCGATGGACCCCAAGTTGTTGTTTAGTCTTAATTTCCCCCCGCTACTCTCCAAAGTCACCTCTATTCTCTCTAAGAGCAGCTCTCCTTTCCTAACCTGGCTAGGCAGGAAAAATGTCCTCACTACCTACATCCTGCCACTGATAATGTACACCTTGAGAGCCCTACCCATATCGGTACCTGTTAGTTTCATTAATAAACTACAATCCATCATGAGCAGTTATTTGTGGGATAAGAAGCGCACTAGAATGTCCTTTCACCTTCTTTCCCGAAGAAAGAAACATGGGGGTATCTCCCTCCCTGACCTATCAACCTATATACAGGCTATTAGTTTGGAAAGGTGGCTTAAACTGGCCAGACAAGAGACATTCTGTATGCATGTAGATTTAGAATTGGCCCTGTTGGGTAAGGAATTGTTCCATAGGTTATGGACACCTGAGAGGACAGGAGAAGGGACCAAAGTAGATAGCGTACTCACCAGAGGAATGCTGCATATTTGCCATAAGTCTTTGGTCTTAACATCTGCTCAGGACAAGATTTCTCCCTTAGCTCCTATCTCAGTTATCCCCAGTAAATCTCCATCAGACATTTGGCTATCAATGTCACATCACAGAATAGGAGATTTGAAAGGGTTACAGATCACTTCCGACTTCTACACTGCCCTCTCGGGTGTACCTGCCCTTGGTAAAGATTTCATTCAAAGAAATGACTTTGAGAATGCTTGTATGCTGTTTATGATTTCCAATTTTACCCCTCTCCCTGATCCATCATGGTTGGAGAATTATGTTCTGCTGCCAAATTTACCTCATAAATGCACCACCCTCATTTATAGGCAGATTCTAAGTGAGAGCTATTCTAGCATACCGCCCTGGGTTGCTGAGTGGGGAAAAGAACTCCACCTTGAATTTAGTGACACTGACAGTAAATGGATTCAGAAATCTTCGCACGGCTTTTCCAAGTGCATAAAAATTCAAGAAAACTCTGTTAAGACAGCGTTTCGTTGGTACAGAACCCCCGAGTTCCTTTTTTTCAAATTTCAAAAGAGATTTCAAACATTGAGGTTCTGATTAGTGGTCTGACCTGAGGTGTAATGAAAAATATTTTTTTCCATATTGTCCTCCTCTAAAACCTATGTGCGTCTTATAGGGTAAAACGTTGTGGAGTGAAAGAAGATGTAGTGTCGAGGATTGAGAAAGGTATGTTCAGATGGTTAGGAATACCCTTATGAAGTAAATAACAATGCACCTTACTATATATTTGAAGTTTAAAAAATTTGGCTCTCAAAAAAAATAAAAATCGCTGTTTTGTCGATATTTGGCTCATTTTAGTAATAAGGTTGCCCACCACTGCTCTAGTGTGAGGTACGGAGCTTTACAAACAGTCACTATCCTGCCTGAGCTAGCAACCTCTAGGCTGAGGTGCTGCGTGCTAGTGTGCATGTAATCCGGCACTGTGATGGCCGCAAAGCGGCCCACAGAACGCCGAGCTTTACAGGGTGAAGCCCCGCCCTGTTAGACACGCCTCCGTCAATCAGCCAATCCGGCCAGGAGGCACGGCACAAGGCAAACCAAAGGCTGAGGGGAGGAGGAACACGGTGAGTCACAGGGAAAGCGCAGCAAGCGCCACTTAAACAAAACAAGGAATTTACAAAGCGGCTTTATATATTTATCGCAGCATGGACATCTTTATTGTAATTATACAGTAAAGGAGAGTCACTCCAAGAGAAGTGTGTAAAAACGGACAGACACATAGATTCATGTGTGTAGCCACTTGTATCAATGATCACACACATGAATCCACTTCTCATAGTGCATTGTACAGTAACACAAAGAAATCAGCCTGGTCACTAGATGAACGGGACGTATGAGATCGCATCATTGAGGCCGGATGGTTTGATGGTATTCAGAGAAAAAATCCATCTCGCCTCTTTTTGCAACAATATGCGATCATAGTCACCGCCCCTTAGTGACGGCTTCACAGAGTCGATCACTTGAAATTTGACCGATGATGTATCCCCCCTGTGAAGGTCAAGAACATGACGAGCAATTGGCGTATCTTTGAGATTGGTAATATCCAAAATATGCTCCCCAATCCGTCTTCTTAGCTCTCTGATGGTTTTACCCACATATTTGATGCTGCATACACATGTCATTAAATACACAACACCAACTGACTTGCAATTGTGGAAAGACTTAATGAAGAACGTTTTATCCGCAGTGCTGTTAGTGAAGCTTTTGGATTTTTTAATGAACCCACAAAATTTACAGGATCCACAAGGAAACGTACCTGTAAGTGGGTTTCGCAGCCATGACTGCGGACGGGGGCTGATGTACAGACTATGTGTCAACATGTCACGTAAATTATTGTTGCGGCAATAAGTGACTGAAGGGTTGGCTGAAATCATCCCACCAATATCCGGATCGGATTTCAAAATGTCCCAGTGCTCGTTAAGGACATGGCGCACCTCGTCATGGGCGCCGTCAAAAGTCCCAATGATCCTCACAATATTCTCACTATTGTCCCTCTTTTTCGGAGACAACAACCGATCCCTGTTAGTACTCATTGAGTGCTGATAAGCCTGCTTTAGACACTGCTGAGGATAACCACGACACTGAAACCTCTGCTGGAGATCTTTAGCAGCCACCCTAAAATCACTGAGATGAGAACAATTCCTCCTAACCCTCAAATATTGGCCCTTAGGGATTCCTCTCCTAAGGGCTACAGGGTGCGCACTGTCCCATTTCAAAAGGTTCTTGGTAGCTGTGGGCTTTCTGAAAACGTTGGTACTAATATGCCCATCAGCAGACAATGAAATGGACAGATCCAGGAAGGAAATGTTCTTCAAATCCATTTCTGAGGTGAAAAAAAGTCCCACGGCGTTATTGTTAAGGACCGCAACAAATTCACGGAACAATTCACTATCGCCCCCCCACAGGATCAGCACATCGTCGATGTACCTGATCCAGAGGGGGACAACATCCGTGAATCGCTCCATATCTTCACAAAACACTACCTCCCTCTCCCACCAGCCCAGGTAGAGGTTCGCAAAAGTCGGGGCACAGGGACTGCCCATTGCGACCCCCCTGAGCTGGTGGAAGATAGAGCCATCAAACAAAAATACATTGTGTGTGAGTATGAAACTCAACAATTCCATTACAAAGGCATTATGGGCCCTGTATTGTTCACCCCTCTGCTGAAGGAATGTTAGGATCGCTCCACAGCCCAATCCATGAGGGATTGAGCTGTAGAGCGCCTCCACATCCAAACTGGCCAGATAGGTACCACTGTCACATTGGACACCATCCAAGCGTCCCAGCACATCCATAGTATCCCTTACATGTGAGGGCAAGCTGTTAACAAATGGACGCAGGATGGTGTCAACATAAGTACTGATATTGGCTGTCAAACAATTGTTTCCAGACACTATCGGCCTCCCCTTTAGAGGTTCATACCCCTTGTGAACTTTGGGGAGACAATAAAAGGCCGCAGTGACTGGGTGTGAAGGTAACAAAAAGGCCAATTCAGTCTTGTCAATGAGTTTCTTCTCAAGGGCTTGGTTCAAAATACAGGACAATTCCACCTTATAAGTTGGCGTGGGATCAGACGGAAGTAGTTCATATGTAAGCTTGTCCCTGAGCACGCTCATACACATATTACGATATTGTTCGTGCCCAAGGACAACAATATTTCCGCCTTTGTCTGATGATTTAATCACCACTTCTTTGTCCTGTTGCAATAACCACAAGGCCCCTCTTTCTTGGTCATTCAAATTGTCACTGTTAAGTCCATGCATGTCAATCTGACTCAACTTATTAGACACTATGGACACAAAAGTATCAATTGGGGTGCAATCACCAATAGGTGGCATTTTTGTTGAGGGTAATCTAAGCTTGGTGAACGGACCATCACCTGGATCCCTTTGTCCCTCAGCAAGAAGATCTGATAAGATTTGGACATCTGGCAAGTCTGATATATCAATTCCTAGCTCTTCGCATTTCCTGCGGTCATTATTGACAAAAAAATTTTTCGCCACTTGAGCTTACGCGCAAATAAATTCAGGTCTTTGACCCACCCAAAACAATCAAACCTGCGCATCGGGACAAATGAAAGGCCCTTTTGTAGAACATGGGTCTCCATGGTAGTTAGAGTCCGTGAAGACAAGTTAATAACTTGTAACTCGTCCTTCACTGATCTAGATGGAAACAGGGATGTAGTTTGGGACGTACAGGGGGATGTCAATGTTTGTTCCTCAGTAAGTATTGGGAAATCAGCGGGGTATCGTCTAAAAAACCCCCCCTACCGTATTGACCTCTACCTCCTCGTCCTCTTCTACTACCCCGACCTCTATTCCTACCACCATACGGTCTTCTAGCAGACTGGGACCTTGTTCGCTTATCACCAGTAGCGTCTGAATCTATTTCACCCTCTGAGGAAGAGACTTCGGTATCTAACTCAAGAGCATCCGAATGTTTGATGCTATAATCAAAGAATTTGCCCTCTTTAAAGTCTCTGATATCTCTATTGAAAAGGGAGTGTTTCTTTTCTTTTAACTGGGCAGTGTATTTTTCCACAGAAATTTGGAGGAGTGACTCCTTTTTATTAAAATCAGTGTGACTATTGAATTTTTTTGTTGCCTCAATAGCTTCCTTCAGGTCACTTTCCAGAGATGTCACAACACTCTTTTCCTCCTCCAATAGGAGTTTCATCAATCTCAGAGAAGAATCTACGGACTCCTTCTCCCACTTTTTCAGGAAGTCCGCAGATCTCAATCGGACTGATGGTGTGATAGGATTCCTCAGGCCACGTGGGACAATTTTATTCCCAATATACGTTTCCAAAGACTGCACCTCCCACCAAGATCTAACAAAATTTTTGTAGATCTTAGTGACTTGTTTGAAAGCAGAAGAGATGGTAATTGTCTGAGAGGCAAAAGATATGTCTCGCTCAGAAAACACCTCACTAGGATCTCCCATCCACTGTGCGGTGTCAATGCCGCTAGATAAAAAGCCTGCCATTCCTTGTATAATAATTAAATGGAATAAATTGAAATGATATATTGAATATACGCCTATAAGTACAATAGAGCAAATAACATAGGGATAGGCGCTAAAACAAAATAATAATGTCTTTATTAATTGTCTGATTTAAGAAATAAGGGGTATCAACCGTCAGTATAATGTGCAAAACTGACTTTAACAATTGTGAAAACACTGATATATACCAAATAGCACCACCATCTGGATTGCCAGTGTAATCTCACAAGCTACTAGCATAAGGGGCTCATTCAACCACAGGGTTCAAGATGTGTATCCCAGGGTGAAAGGTATCAAGGGGATGTATTGGTATAGGAATTTCACCAAACACCACTCCAAAACAGTGAGAGCCAGCGCGCAGACTCTCACTGCACTAATAATCACAGGTGCTGGACTATGGCAGAGCAATAACAATCACTCCAGGTGGATTAAAGGAGCAATGGTTGCCCTGACATGTCCCTTATTGGCAACAGCTCAACGCTGCGTTTCCATGCATTGGGGATGCATTTCATCAGGAGCTATGTGCACCAGGTTAATACTAGAGCCCAGAGCCTCAGTGTTGTTTTAATGACCGAGGTAATGGACAAACAAACAGTCAGTGATAGAGATCCCTGCCTAGCACCGTTTTCCTCTAGTGTGAGGTACGGAGCTTTACAAACAGTCACTATCCTGCCTGAGCTAGCAACCTCTAGGCTGAGGTGCTGCGTGCTAGTGTGCATGTAATCCGGCACTGTGATGGCCGCAAAGCGGCCCACAGAACGCCGAGCTTTACAGGGTGAAGCCCCGCCCTGTTAGACACGCCTCCGTCAATCAGCCAATCCGGCCAGGAGGCACGGCACAAGGCAAACCAAAGGCTGAGGGGAGGAGGAACACGGTGAGTCACAGGGAAAGCGCAGCAAGCGCCACATAAACAAAACAAGGAATTTACAAAGCGGCTTTATATATTTATCGCAGCATGGACATCTTTATTGTAATTATACAGTAAAGGAGAGTCACTCCAAGAGAAGTGTGTAAAAACGGACAGACACATAGATTCATGTGTGTAGCCACTTGTATCAATGATCACACACATGAATCCACTTCTCATAGTGCATTGTACAGTAACACAAAGAAATCAGCCTGGTCACTAGATGAACGGGACGTATGAGATCGCATCATTGAGGCCGGATGGTTTGATGGTATTCAGAGAAAAAATCCATCTCGCCTCTTTTTGCAACAATATGCGATCATAGTCACCGCCCCTTGGTGACGGCTTCACAGAGTCGATCACTTGAAATTTGACCGATGATGTATCCCCCCTGTGAAGGTCAAGAACATGACGAGCAATTGGCGTATCTTTGAGATTGGTAATATCCAAAATATGCTCTTCATTTGTCCCGATGCGCAGGTTTGATTGTTTTGGGTGGGTCAAAGACCTGAATTTATTTGCGCGTAAGCTCAAGTGGCGAATTTTTTTTGTCAATAATGACCGCAGGAAATGCGAAGAGCTAGGAATTGATATATCAGACTTGCCAGATGTCCAAATCTTATCAGATCTTCTTGCTGAGGGACAAAGGGATCCAGGTGATGGTCCGTTCACCAAGCTTAGATTACCCTCAACAAAAATGCCACCTATTGGTGATTGCACCCCAATTGATACTTTTGTGTCCATAGTGTCTAATAAGTTGAGTCAGATTGACATGCATGGACTTAACAGTGACAATTTGAATGACCAAGAAAGAGGGGCCTTGTGGTTATTGCAACAGGACAAAGAAGTGGTGATTAAATCATCAGACAAAGGCGGAAATATTGTTGTCCTTGGGCACGAACAATATCGTAATATGTGTATGAGCGTGCTCAGGGACAAGCTTACATATGAACTACTTCCGTCTGATCCCACGCCAACTTATAAGGTGGAATTGTCCTGTATTTTGAACCAAGCCCTTGAGAAGAAACTCATTGACAAGACTGAATTGGCCTTTTTGTTACCTTCACACCCAGTCACTGCGGCCTTTTATTGTCTCCCCAAAGTTCACAAGGGGTATGAACCTCTAAAGGGGAGGCCGATAGTGTCTGGAAACAATTGTTTGACAGCCAATATCAGTACTTATGTTGACACCATCCTGCGTCCATTTGTTAACAGCTTGCCCTCACATGTAAGGGATACTATGGATGTGCTGGGACGCTTGGATGGTGTCCAATGTGACAGTGGTACCTATCTGGCCAGTTTGGATGTGGAGGCGCTCTACAGCTCAATCCCTCATGGATTGGGCTGTGGAGCGATCCTAACATTCCTTCAGCAGAGGGGTGAACAATACAGGGCCCATAATGCCTTTGTAATGGAATTGTTGAGTTTCATACTCACACACAATGTATTTTTGTTTGATGGCTCTATCTTCCACCAGCTCAGGGGGGTCGCAATGGGCAGTCCCTGTGCCCCGACTTTTGCGAACCTCTACCTGGGCTGGTGGGAGAGGGAGGTAGTGTTTTGTGAAGATATGGAGCGATTCACGGATGTTGTCCCCCTCTGGATCAGGTACATCGACGATGTGCTGATCCTGTGGGGGGGCGATAGTGAATTGTTCCGTGAATTTGTTGCGGTCCTTAACAATAACACCGTGGGACTTTTTTTCACCTCAGAAATGGATTTGAAGAACATTTCCTTCCTGGATCTGTCCATTTCATTGTCTGCTGATGGGCATATTAGTACCAACGTTTTCAGAAAGCCCACAGCTACCAAGAACCTTTTGAAATGGGACAGTGCGCACCCTGTAGCCCTTAGGAGAGGAATCCCTAAGGGCCAATATTTGAGGGTTAGGAGGAATTGTTCTCATCTCAGTGATTTTAGGGTGGCTGCTAAAGATCTCCAGCAGAGGTTTCAGTGTCGTGGTTATCCTCAGCAGTGTCTAAAGCAGGCTTACCAGCACTCAATGAGTACTAACAGGGATCGGTTGTTGTCTCCGAAAAAGAGGGACAATAGTGAGAATATTGTGAGGATCATTGGGACTTTTGACGGCGCCCATGACGAGGTGCGCCATGTCCTTAACGAGCACTGGGACATTTTGAAATCCGATCCGGATATTGGTGGGATGATTTCAGCCAACCCTTCAGTCACTTATTGCCGCAACAATAATTTACGTGACATGTTGACACATAGTCTGTACATCAGCCCCCGTCCGCAGTCATGGCTGCGAAACCCACTTACAGGTACGTTTCCTTGTGGATCCTGTAAATTTTGTGGGTTCATTAAAAAATCCAAAAGCTTCACTAACAGCACTGCGGATAAAACGTTCTTCATTAAGTCTTTCCACAATTGCAAGTCAGTTGGTGTTGTGTATTTAATGACATGTGTATGCAGCATCAAATATGTGGGTAAAACCATCAGAGAGCTAAGAAGACGGATTGGGGAGCATATTTTGGATATTACCAATCTCAAAGATACGCCAATTGCTCGTCATGTTCTTGACCTTCACAGGGGGGATACATCATCGGTCAAATTTCAAGTGATCGACTCTGTGAAGCCGTCACTAAGGGGCGGTGACTATGATCGCATATTGTTGCAAAAAGAGGCGAGATGGATTTTTTCTCTGAATACCATCAAACCATCCGGCCTCAATGATGCGATCTCATACGTCCCGTTCATCTAGTGACCAGGCTGATTTCTTTGTGTTACTGTACAATGCACTATGAGAAGTGGATTCATGTGTGTGATCATTGATACAAGTGGCTACACACATGAATCTATGTGTCTGTCAGTTATTACACACTTCTCTTGGAGTGACTCTCCTTTACTGTATAATTACAATAAAGATGTCCATGCTGCGATAAATATATAAAGCCGCTTTGTAAATTCCTTGTTTTGTTTATGTGGCGCTTGCTGCGCTTTCCCTGTGACTCACCGTGTTCCTCCTCCCCTCAGCCTTTGGTTTGCCTTGTGCCGTGCCTCCTGGCCGGATTGGCTGATTGACGGAGGCGTGTCTAACAGGGCGGGGCTTCACCCTGTAAAGCTCGGCGTTCTGTGGGCCGCTTTGCGGCCATCACAGTGCCGGATTACATGCACACTAGCACGCAGCACCTCAGCCTAGAGGTTGCTAGCTCAGGCAGGATAGTGACTGTTTGTAAAGCTCCGTACCTCACACTAGAGGAAAACGGTGCTAGGCAGGGATCTCTATCACTGACTGTTTGTTTGTCCATTACCTCGGTCATTAAAACAACACTGAGGCTCTGGGCTCTAGTATTAACCTGGTGCACATAGCTCCTGATGAAATGCATCCCCAATGCATGGAAACGCAGCGTTGAGCTGTTGCCAATAAGGGACATGTCAGGGCAACCATTGCTCCTTCAATCCACCTGGAGTGATTGTTATTGCTCTGCCATAGTCCAGCACCTGTGATTATTAGTGCAGTGAGAGTCTGCGCGCTGGCTCTCACTGTTTTGGAGTGGTGTTTGGTGAAATTCCTATACCAATACATCCCCTTGATACCTTTCACCCTGGGATACACATCTTGAACCCTGTGGTTGAATGAGCCCCTTATGCTAGTAGCTTGTGAGATTACACTGGCAATCCAGATGGTGGTGCTATTTGGTATATATCAGTGTTTTCACAATTGTTAAAGTCAGTTTTGCACATTATACTGACGGTTGATACCCCTTATTTCTTAAATCAGACAATTAATAAAGACATTATTATTTTGTTTTAGCGCCTATCCCTATGTTATTTGCTCCATAATTATATGACCAATGAACAGGATAGTGTCACCAACTATAGTACACAAATGGAATAAAGACTTAAATAAACAGGGTTTGTTATTCTCATGGTGGGTCATAAGATCTTATTAAATAGTATATATACGTGGCCAGTGGACTATGTATTAGATTAGGCAACACTACTTAGAGCAAAAGGTTAAATATTCCAGTCTAGATGACATTATTAGATTTCAGCAATACTATTTGGAGTAACAGCAAGGTAAGCGTATAATCTGAGCAACATAATTGGACATGCATTCATCATTATTAGTAGGTTAACAAGGAGTTCAAGTCTCGACTGTGATTACCTTTAGTTCTGCCTCTATGGTATGTTGCGCTGGATGCAAGGGATGGACGCTGGATGTGCGCCCTTTAAAGCAGCGAGGGACGCAAGTATCGCGTAGGTCACGTGACATGGGCGGAACAGACGTGCATGCCACCTGCGTGTCAAGCGCTAAGGCCGGGCGTATACTGCGCTATCCAGGAGGCAGGGGGTGCCGCGTCATGTGATATTATCACATGTTTTGGAGGAGGGTCTGGATACATACCAGCCGGTATTGTAAATATAATCGATTGTGGGGGCAAATATATTCCCTATACAGATGCAGAATCGGTAATATTAATGTCAGTAATGCGTACTGACCCATGGGGATGCATATATAAGAGAAAGATGAGTTGAATAGATATTTTAGAATAAACCGGCATCATGGAATAAATAACAGCAAATACAATTATTAATGTATTACTATGGAAACAAACTTATGGGGTAATTACTGATATTTTGGACCTGTTGATATAGCAATAAACACATCATATCCCTATTGTAAAGTATAGTGGGTAGAGTGGATGGAGGGATGGGGAGAGAAAGGGCATGGAAAAGGAAGGGACGGGGGGAAAGGGGGTGGAGGGAAGCGGGGGGGAATTATCTCACCCTTACAAGTCGTGATTTCAATGGGTCTGCAAAGGAAAATGGAGAGCTTATTACATAAAGACAATAATTTTTACACTCCAATTAAACATTAATAAAAAAAAAATTGCATTCCCGGTTGAGGCCGTGTGGTGAAAGAGTTCCGAGCGTGTGGATCCAGTATGCCTCTCTTTGTTTTAAACGTGAAATCCGGTTTACCTTGCTGTTACTCCAAATAGTATTGTTGTCCACTGGCCACATATATATATACTATTTAATAAGATCTTATGACCCACCATGAGAATAACAAACCCTGTTTATTTATGTCATTATTCCATTTGTGTACTATAGTTGGTGACACTATCCTGTTCATTTGTCATATAAATATGCATAGATATATATACTATTTAATAAGATACGAGGACCCACTACGAGAATAAAAACCCCGTCTGTTTATGCTTTCACTTAAATTTGTGCGCCATAGTTGGTGATACCATCTTGTCCACTCCTAGAGTTCAACAAACTGTCATTTGTTTTTACATTATTTTCTAATATATTTTGATTTTGCGTTCTATATGTATATATAAAAAATCTTTTTTACACAAATCTTTTATCAATCTTGTTTACATTAAGACCGCTGAAAAAGGCCCTGACAGGCCGAAACGTCCGGTCACCATTCTGATTTATACATGTCTGTAATTGCACCGGAACATGATCATGTGATGATTAAAATTTAAATAAGCAAAGAGAAAAAATACTGTGTGCTGCAATTTTCTACTATGTGGTCAGATGTAGTGATGGACAAACGTCTGCTGGGGCGGTTTGCAAACCCAATCGCGCAAAAGCGATCAAATGTTCGTGAACCGCAAGTTCGCAGCGGGTCCCATTCGTTTTATTGACAGGCGAACCTGAAATCCTGGCAATCTCCATTTATAATTTTTTCAATGCAAAATATCGGCAATATAATTTGGGCGTACGCACATGCGCACACCAGTTATAATTATTTTTTCCATTACCGTTTGTCACGATGTGTAGCAGAGGGAACGCAGCAAAACCGCAAACAAATGCTGCTGTACCCAAATGCACTATATAGAAAGTATATTAATGGTATATAACACCCCGCTTCTATTCGTTTTTTGGGGGGCAACTGGAATATCACACCAGTCATAATTATTTTTTCCAATACCGTTTGTCACTGTGTGTAGCAGATGGAACGCAACAAAACTGCAAACAAATGCTGCAGTACCCAAATGCACTATATAGAAAGTATATTATTGGCATATAACACCCTGCTTCTATCAGTTTTTGGGGGAGGCGACTAGTATATCACACCAGTTATAATTATTTTTTCGAATTGCGTTTGTCATTCTGTGTAGCTGCAGTATCGCTGCAGAACCGCTCACCACCACTGCTGCACAATACAAATCCACTATAATATACTTTCTATGTCAGAAAGTATATTACAAGTGTATTACACCCCTCTGTACTGCACACCTATCAATAGTACACCTATACCAGTCCTTAAAAGGACTTTTGTAGACCTATTTGATAGCGTTTTTGTCCTTAACAGTCTGTCCCTGCTCCACACAGCAACCTTTCCCTATACTGACAAAAGGCTGAATGTAAAATGGCAGCCAGATCGGGTCTATTTATAAGGTAGGGGGTATGTCCACATGCTGAAACTTTTTAATTGGCTGTCCTGTACCACCTGATGGATGTGTCATGGGTCAAAGTTCTTTACAATGTAAAAGAATACTCAATCAGTATTTGGCAGAAACAGGTATATAGCACCCCTCAATCAGTATTTGGGCAAAAACAGGTATATGGCAACCCTCAATCAGTATTTTGTGGAGGCAGGTGTAGCACAGCCCTGAATTGGTATTTGGTGGAAGAAGGTATATAGCAATCAGTATTTTGTGGAAGAAGGTATATGGCACCCCTCAATCACTATTTGGTGGAAACAGTTATATAGCACCCCTCAATCAGTATTTTGTGGAAGCAGGTGTATCAGAGCCCTCAATTAGTATTTGGTGGAAGAAGGTATATAGCAATGTCAGCCCTCAATCAGTATTTTGTGGAAGACGGTATATAGCAACTTTCAATCAGTATTTGGCGGAAACTTGTATACAGCACCCCTCAATCAGTATTTGGTAAAAACAGGTATACAGCAGCCCTAAATCAGGATTTTGTGGAAGAAGGTATATAGCACCCCTCAATCAGTATTTGGCTAAAACCGGTATATGGCACCCCTAAATCAGTATTTTGTGGAAGCAGGTGTATCGCAGCCCTCAATCATTATTTTGTGGAGAAGGTATATAGCAATAGCACCCCTCAATCAGTATTTAGTGGAAGAAGGTATATGGCACCCCTCAATCAATATTTGGCAGAAACAGGTGTATAACACCCCTCAATCAGTATTTGGCGGAAACAGGTATATGGCACCCCTCAATCTGTTGGAAGAAGGTATATAGCAATAGCACCCCTCAATCAGTATTAAGTGGGAGAAGGGAGAAGGTATATGGCACCGCTCAATCAGTATTTGGCGGAAACAGGTATATAGCACCCCTCAATCAGTATTTTGTGGAAGCAGGTATATAACAGCCCTCAATCAGTATTTGGTGGAAGAAGGTATATAGCAATAGCACCCCTCAATCAGTATTTTGTGGAAGAAGGTATATGGAACCCTTCAATCAGTATTTGGCAGAAACAGGTATATACAGTTGCAAGAAAAATTATGTGAACCCTTTGGAATTATATGGATTTCTGCACAAATTGGTCATAAAATGTGATCTGATCTTCATCTAAGTCACAACAATCGAAAATCACAGTCTGCTTAAACTAATAACACACAAAGAATTAAATGTTACCATGTTTTTATTGAACACACCATGTAAACATTCACAGTGCAGGTGGAAAAAGTATGTGAACCCCTAGACCAATGACATCTCCAAGAGCTAATTGGAGTGAGAAGTCAGCCAACTGGAATCCAATCAATGAGATGAGATTGGAGGTGTTGGGTACAGTTGCCCTGCCCTATAAAAAACACACACCAGTTCTGGGTTTGCTTTTAACAAGAAGCATTGCCTGATGTGAATGATGCCTCGCACAAAAGAGCTCTCAGAAGACCTACGATTAAGAATTGTTGACTTGCATAAAGCTGGAAAGGGTTATAAAAGTATCTCCAAAAGCCTTGCTGTTCATCAGTCCACGGTAAGACAAATTGTCTATAAATAGAGAAAGTTCAGCACTGCTGCTACTCTCCCTAGGAGTGACTGTCCTGTAAAGATGACTGCAAGAGCACAGCACAGACTGCTCAATGAGGTAAATAAGAATCCTAGAGTGTCAGCTAAAGACTTACAAAAGTATCTGGCATTTGCTAACATCCCTGTTAGCGAATCTACGATATGTAAAATACTAAACAAGAATGGATTTCATGGGAGTATACCACAGAGGAAGCCACTGCTTTCCAAAAAAACATTGCTGCATGTTTACAGTTTGCACAACAGCACCTGGATGTTCCACAATAGTACTGGCAAAATATTCTGTGGACAGATGAAACCAAAGTTGAGTTGTTTGGAAGAAACACACAACACTATGTGTGGAGAATAACAGGCACAGCACACCAACATCAAAACCTCATCCCAACTGTGAAGTATGGTGGTGGGGGCATCATGGTTTGGGGCTGCTTTGCTGCGTCGGGGCTTGGATGGATTGCTATCATCAAAGGAAAAATAAATTCCCAAGTTTATCAAGACATTTTGCAGGAGAACTTAAGGCTATCTGCCCACAAGCTGAAGCTCAACAGAAGATGGGTGTTGCAACAGGACAACAACCCAAAGCATAGAAGTAAATCAACAACAGAATGGCTTAAACAGAAGAAATCACACCTTCTGGAGTGGCCCAGTTAGAGTCCTGGCCTCAACCCAATTGAGATGCTGTGGCATGACCTCAAGAAAGCGATTCACACCTGACATCCCAAGAATATTGCTGAACTGAAACAGTTCTGTAAAGAGGAACGGTCAAGAATTACTCCTGACTGTTGTGCACATCTGATCTGCATCTACAGGAAATGTTTGGTTGAAGTTATTGCTGCCAAAGGAGATTCAACCAGTTATTAAATCCAAGGGTTCACATATTTTTTCCACCTGCACTGTGAATGTTTACATGCTGTGTTCAATAAAAACATGGTAACATTTAAGTTTAAGCAGACTGTGATTGTCTATTGTTGTGACTTAGATGAAGATCAGATCACATTTTATGACCAATTTGTGCAGAAATCCATATCATTTCAAAGGGTTCACATACTTTTTATTTCA
Source organism: Bufo gargarizans (assembly GCF_014858855.1). Taxonomy (NCBI): domain Eukaryota; kingdom Metazoa; phylum Chordata; class Amphibia; order Anura; family Bufonidae; genus Bufo; species Bufo gargarizans. The sequence goes on along the minus strand of NC_058084.1, from coordinate 491,811,791 downwards.
ACTGTAGTACAATTCAATCAGTATTTGGTGGAAACAGGTATATGGCACCCCTCACTCTCATCGCTCATCGATAGCACATCCATACCAGTCCTTAAAAGGACTTTTGTGGCCCTATTAGCTAACGTTTGGTGTCCCTAACTGTCCCTGCTCCGAAATGCAACCTCTCCCTACACTGGCAAAGCACATAATGTAAAATGGCTGCCAGATTGGGGTCTGTTATGGGGGTGTGTCCATGTGCTGAAACATCTCAATTGGCTGTCCTGTCCCACCTGATGGATGTGTCATGGGTCAATGTTCAGCGCTATGCAAAACAATATGTCATGTGCGAATATCGCCATATGTTCACATATTCGAGAATCACGAACAAGCAAAGTTCACAGTAAAACAATCGCCAGGTGAGCCGCAAGTCCATCTCTTATCCCTGTATTATTCCTGCTAGAAGTTTAAAAATTGCCAGCAGTCTGCATTAAAGGTACTGCTGGGTGTGACCAACAGATGGTGTGTCTGACTCTGTCCAATCAGTGCTGCCAGTGTATGACTATGCAGGGACCCCCCCCCCCCCCCCCCCCCCAAACTGGTAATACGCATCAGTATCTTTACTGTAAGCTGCTGACAAGTCATTCATAAACGTCTAGAACAAATGACAGGGGAATGACACAACACAGAGTTATAAGAATAGATAGTAATATTAATAATTTTTATTTATATAGCACCACCATTTACCACAGCGCTTTACAATTAAAAGGGTTCATGTACAAATCAAAAGACATCATAAAATTACAGGGTAGTAAACAAATAAAACACTAGGAGAGAGTGCTTACAATCTATAAGGTAATGGGGGTGACACAGAAGGTAAAGTTGGATGTTTTACAAAGTTGTAACCACCTATATACTAAATACAGGTCCTTCTAAAAAAATTAGCATATTGTGATAAAGTTCATTATTTTCTGTAATGTACTGATAAACATTAGACTTTCATATATTTTAGATTCATTACACACCAACTGAAGTAGTTCAAGCTTTTTATTGTTTTAATATTGATGATTTTGGCATACAGCTCATGAAAACCCCAAATTCCTATCTAAAAAAATTAGCATATCATGAAAAGGTTCTCTAAACGAGCTATTAACCTAATCATCTGAATCAACTAATTAACTCTAAACACCTGCAAAAGATTCCTGAGGCTTTTAAAAACTCCCAGCCTGGTTCATTACTCAAAACCGCAATCATGGGTAAGACTGCCGACCTGACTGCTGTCCAGAAGGCCATCAGTGACCGGACCCTGAGGAAGATTGTGGAGAAGGACCGATTCCAGACCTTGGGGGACCTGCGGAAGCAGTGGACTGAGTCGGGAGTAGAAACATCCAGAGCCACCGTGTACAGGCGTGTGCAGGAAATGGGCTACAGGTGCCGCATTCCCCAGGTCAAGCCACTTTTGAACCAGAAACAGCGGCAGAAGCGCCTGACCTGGGCTACAGAGAAGCAGCACTGGACTGTTGCTCAGCGGTCCAAAGTACTTTTTTCGGTTGAAAGCATATTTTGCATGTCATTCGGAAATCAAGGTGCCAGAGTCTGGAGGAAGACTGGGGAGAAGGAAATGCCAAAATGCCTGAAGTCCAGTGTCAAGTACCCACAATCAGTGATGGTCTGGGGTGCCATGTCAGCTGCTGGTGTTGGTCCACTGTGTTTTATCAAGGGCAAGGTCAATGCAGCTAGCTATCAGGAGATTTTGGAGCACTTCATGCTTCCATCTGCTGAAAAGCTTTATGGAGATGAAGATTTCATTTTTCAGCACGACCTGGCACCTGCTCACAGTGCCAAAAACACTGGTAAATGGTTTACTGACCATGGTATTACTGTGCTCAATTGGCCTGCCAACTCTCCTGACCTGAACCCCATAGAGAATCTGTGGGATATTGGGAAGAGAAAGTTGAGAGACGCAAGACCCAACACTCTGGATGAGCTTAAGGCCGCTATCGAAGCATCCTGGGCCTCCATAACACCTCAGTAGTGCCACAGGCTGATTGCCTCCATGCCACGCCGCATTGAAGCAGTCATTTCTGCAAAAGGATTCCTGACCAAGTATTGAGTGCATAACTGAACATAATTATTTGGTATCCCCCCCACCAGGAGAAGTGGGACTGCAAGTCCGAGGAAGCCTGGAGAACATATTCTGTGGGCCAGAGAATCACCGGAATACACCGATGACACTGCACGTAAGGCAATCTAACCACGTGTAGCAAACATTTCCACTGGCGCCAAATTTAAATCAGAACTCTAACCCTTGAGACCGGAGTTAAAATACAACACGCCGAGTCAAGGGACTAACATCCAGCGCAAAGGATCCTCGGGTAAGACCTTGCACATCCCACTTTAAAGCGATCGCTTCATATCAATACAGCGGGACGCCGCTGTGCGTATTAGCAGTTGAATTATTATTAAGCAATAACTTATAGCTGCATACGCCTGGAACTCTGCCTTTATTATTTACGAGAGACCTGCTAGAAGGACTGGTTGCTGGAGTGGATAACCACACACTGAACTATTTATTAGAAGTCAACTAGTGAATACCACTATTTACTGCAATTTGAATTACTATCTTATCCTCAATTGTATACACTGGGATCTTATTTATATTAACCGCTTTAAGTCCGCCCATAGGATATAAACGTCCTATGGGTGGACCTCTATTTCTGAAAGCACGTTTTAAAACGTCCTTTCAGAAATAGCAGCTGCACGCTAATCGTGCAGCTGCTGATCGGGTTGCCCGCTGTCAGTGACAGCAGGGCAACCCAGAGAGAAGGCAGGGACAGTGCCCAGGTGTCCCTGCCTTCCGGATCGCTGCAGACACAGCGCTCACCGTTCCTGTTCCGGCCGCCGGGACCGGAGCGTGCAGGAGCTCTGTGAGGTCTTACAGAGACCTCGATCAGCCCTGCTCTGAGGCTGTACAGCGCAGAACCACGCTGTGCAGCCTCTCTGGGGGGTGCATTTCTTCTGTAACTGGGGCTACTATGTCAGCCCCAGTTACAGGAGAAATCAACAGTGGAAAAAAAAAAAAAAAAAGTGAAGCAAATGTCCCCCAGAGGTCTTGTATGACCTTATGGGGGACGAAAAGTGTAAAATAAAATATAAAAAAATAATGGGTTGAAAAAAATAAAATAAAAAAAGTTTCACATGTAAAAAAAAAAGGTCCCCAAGTAAGGAATAAAACAAAAAAATAAAATAAATAAAATAGAAAAAATAAAATAAAATAGACATATTTGGTATTGCCACGTCCGTAAAAACCAGCTCTATAAAAAATATCACATGAGCTAACCCCTCGGGTGAACACCGTAAAAAAAAAACTGTGTCAAAACAAGCAATTTTTGTCACCTTGCATCACAAAAGGTACAACACCAAGTGATCCAAAATGCGTATGTCCCACAAAATGGTACCAATAAAACCATCACCTCATCCCGCAAAAAATGAGCCCCTACATAAGAAAATCTCTCAAAAAATAAAAAAACTATAGCTCTTAGAACATGGAGACACTAAAACATCATTTTTTGGTTTCAAAAATGCTATTATTGTGTTAAAGTGAAACAAATAAAAAAAAGTATACATATTAGGTATTGCCACGTCCGTAAAAACCAGCTCTATAAAAATATCACATGAGCTAACCCCTCAGATGAACACCGTAAAAAAAAACTGTGTCAAAACAAGCAATTTTTGTCACCTTGCATCACAAAAGGTGCAACACCAAGTGATCAAAAACGCATATGTCCCACAAAATGGTACCAATAAAAACGGCACCTCATCCCGCAAAAAATGAGCCCCTACATAAGAAAATCTCTCAAAAAATAAAAAAAACTATAGCTATCAGAACATGGACACATTAAAACATATTTTTTTGTTTCAAAAATGCTATTATTGTGTAAAACTTTAATAAATGAGAAAAAGTATACATATTAGGTATCGCCATGTCCGTAAAAATCTGCTCTATAAAAATGTCACTTGACTGAACCCCTCAGGTGAATGCTGTAAAAATAAATAAATAGAAACTGTGCTAAAACAACCAATTTTTTGGTCACCTTGCCCCATAAAGTGTTATAATGAATGATCAAAAAATCATATGTACCCAAAAATAGTACTAATGAAACTGGCACCTTATCCCCTAATTTCCAAAATGGGGTCACTTCTTGGGAGTTTCTACTGTAAGGGTGCATCAGGGGGCTTCAAATGGGACATGGCATTTAAAAACCATATGGAGTTCCTTTTCTTCTGCGCCCTGCCGTGTGCCCATACAGCAGTTTATGACCACATGTGGGGTGTTTCTGTAAACCCTAGAATCTGGGTAATAAATATTGAGTTTTGTTTGGCTGTTAACCATCGATGTGTTAACCCCTTAAGGACCAGGCTCATTTTCACCTTAAGGACCAGGCCATTTTTTGCAAATCTGACCAGTGTCACTTTAAGTGCTGATAACTTTAAAACGCTTTTACTTATACAGGCCATTCTGAGATTGTTTTTTCGTCACATATTGTACTTCATGACACTGGTAAAATAAAGTCAAAAAAATGAATTTTTTTGCATAATAAAATACCTAATTTACCAAAAATTTGGAAAAATTAGCAAATTTCAAAGTTTCAGTTTCTCTACTTCTGTAATACATAGTAATACCCCCAAAAATTGTGATGACTTAACATTCCCCATATGTCTACTTCATGTTTGAATTATTTTGGGAATAATATTTTATTTTTTGGGGATGTTACAAGGCTTAGAAGTTTAGAAGCAAATCTTGAAATTTTTCAGAAATTTACAAAAACCCAATTTTTAGGGACCACTACAGCTCTGAAGTCACTTTGCAAGGCTTACATAATAGAAACCGCTCAAAAATGACCCCATTCTATAAACTACACCCCTCAAGGTATTCAAAACTGATTTTACAAACTCTGTTAACCCTTTAGGTGTTGCACAAGAGTTATTGGCAAATGGGGATGAAATTTGAGAATTTCATTTTTTTGCCTAATTTTCAATTTTAACCCATTTTTTCCACTAACAAAGCAAGGGTTAACAGCCAAACAAGACTGTATCTTTATTGCCCTGACTCTGCCGTTTACAGAAACACCCCATATGTGGCCGTAAACTACTGTACGGCCACACAGCGGGGCGTAGAGTGAAAGGTGCGCCGGATGGTTTTTGGAAGCCAGATTTTGCTGGACAGTTTTTTTGACACCATGTCCCATTTGAAGCCCCCTGATGCACCCCTAGAGTAGAAACTCCATAAAAGTGACCCCATCTAAGAAATTACACCCCTCAAGGTATTCAAAACTGATTTTACAAACTTCGTTAACCCTTTAGGTGTTGCACAAGAGTTATTGGCAAATGGGGATGAAATTTGAGAATTTCATTTTTTTGCCTAATTTTCAATTCTAACCCATTTTTTCCACTAACAAAGCAAGGGTTAACAGCCAAACAAGACTGTATCTTTATTGCCCTGACTCTGCCGTTTACAGAAACACCCCATATGTGGCCGTAAACTACTGTACGGCCACACAGCGGGGCGTAGAGTGAAAGGTACGCTGTATGGTTTTTGGAAGCCAGATTTTGCTGGACAGTTTTTTTGACACCATGTCCCATTTGAAGCCCCCTGATGCACCCCTAGAGTAGAAACTCCATAAAAGTGACCCCATCTAAGAAACTACACCCCTCAAGGTATTCAAAACTGATTTTACAAACTTTGTTAACCTTTTAGGTGTTGCACAAGATTTAATGGAAAATAGAGATACAATTTCAAAATTTCACTTTTTTGGCAGATTTTCCATTTTAATATTTTTTTTCCAGTTACAAAGCAAGAGTTAACAGCCAAACAAAACTCATTATTTATGGCCCTGATTCTGTAGTTTACAGAAACACCTCATATGTGGCTGTAGACCGCTGTATGGGCACACGGCAGGGCGCAGAAGGAAAGGAATGCCATACGGTTTTTGGAAGGCAGATTTTGCTGGACTGGTTTTTTGACACCATGTCCCATTTGAAGCCCCCTGATGCACCCCTAGAGTAGAAACTCCATAAATGTGACCCCATCTAAGAAACTACACCCCCTCAAGGTATTCAAACTGATTTTACAAACTTTGTTAACCCTTTAGGTGTTGCACAAGATTTAATGGAAAATAGAGATACAATTTCAAAATTTCACTTTTTTGGAAGATTTTCCATTTTAATATTTTTTTTCCAGTTACAAAGCAAGGGTTAACAGCCAAACAAAACTCATTATTTATGGCCCCGATTCTGTAGTTTACAGAACCACCTCATATGTGGTTGTAGACCGCTGTATGGGCACACGGCAGGGCGCAGAAGGAAAGGAATGCCATACGGTTTTTGGAAGGCAGATTTTGCTGGACTGGTTTTTTGACACCATGTCCCATTTGAAGCCCCCTGATGCACCCCTAGAGTAGAAACTCCATAAATGTGACCCCATCTAAGAAACTACACCCCCTCAAGGTATTCAAACTGATTTTACAAACTTTGTTAACCCTTTAGGTGTTGCACAAGATTTAATGGAAAATAGAGATACAATTTCAAAATTTCACTTTTTTGGAAGATTTTCCATTTTAATATTTTTTTTCCAGTTACAAAGCAAGGGTTAACAGCCAAACAAAACTCATTATTTATGGCCCTGATTCTGTAGTTTACAGAAACACCTCATATGTGGTTGTAGACCGCTGTATGGGCACACGGCAGGGCGCAGAAGGAAAGGAATGCCATACGGTTTTTGGAAGGCAGATTTTGCTGGACTGTTTTTTTGACACCATGTCCCATTTGAAGCCCCCTGATGCACCCCTAGAGTAGAAACTCCATAAATGTGACCCCATCTAAGAAACTACACCCCCTCAAGGTATTCAAACTGATTTTACAAACTTTGTTAACCCTTTAGGTGTTGCACAAGATTTAATGGAAAATAGAGATACAATTTCAAAATTTCACTTTTTTGGAAGATTTTCCATTTTAATATTTTTTTTCCAGTTACAAAGCAAGGGTTAACAGCCAAACAAAACTCATTATTTATGGCCCCGATTCTGTAGTTTACAGAAACACCTCATATGTGGTTGTAGACCGCTGTATGGGCACACGGCAGGGCGCAGAAGGAAAGGAATGCCATACGGTTTTTGGAAGGCAGATTTTGCTGGACTGGTTTTTTGACACCATGTCCCATTTGAAGCCCCCTGATGCACCCCTAGAGTAGAAACTCCATAAATGTGACCCCATCTAAGAAACTACACCCCCTCAAGGTATTCAAACTGATTTTACAAACTTTGTTAACCCTTTAGGTGTTGCACAAGATTTAATGGAAAATAGAGATACAATTTCAAAATTTCACTTTTTTGGAAGATTTTCCATTTTAATATTTTTTTTCCAGTTACAAAGCAAGGGTTAACAGCCAAACAAAACTCATTATTTATGGCCCCGATTCTGTAGTTTACAGAAACACCTCATATGTGGTTGTAGACCGCTGTATGGGCACACGGCAGGGCGCAGAAGGAAAGGAATGCCATACGGTTTTTGGAAGGCAGATTTTGCTGGACTGGTTTTTTTGACACCATGTCCCATTTGAAGCCCCCCTGATGCACCCCTAGAGTAGAAACTCCAAAAAAGTGACCCCATTTTAGAAAGTACGGAATAGGGTGGCAGTATTGTTGGTACTAGTTCAGGGTAGATATGATTTTTGGTTGCTCTATATTACACTTTTTGTGCGGCAAGGTAACAAGAAATAGCTTTTTTGGCACGTTTTTTTTTTTGTTATTTACAACATTCATCTGACAGGTTAGATCACGTGGTAATTTTATAGAGCAGGTTGTCACGGACGCAGCGATACCTAATATGTATACAATTTTTTTTATTTATGTAAGTTTTATACAATAACTTCATTTTTAAAACCCAAAAATTGTTTAGTGTCTCCATAGTCTGAGAGCCATAGTTTTTTCAGTTTTTGGGCGATTATCTTGAGTAGGGTCTAATTTTTTGCGGGATGAGATGACAGTTTGATTGGCACTATTTTGGGGTGCATATGACTTTTTGATCGCTTGCTATTACACTTTTTGTGACATAAGATGGCAAAAAATTGCTTTTTTTGCACAATTTATTATTTTTATTTTTTATGGTGGTCACCTGAGGGGTTAGGTCATGTGATATTTATATAGAGCTGGTCGATACGGACGCGGCAATACCTAATATGTATACTTTATTTTTATTTATGTAGGTTTTACACAATGATTTTATTTTTGAAACAAAAAAAATGATGTTTTAGTGTTTCCATAGTCTAAGAGCCATAGTTTTTTCAGTTTTTGGGCGATTATCTTGAGTAGGGTTTCATTTTTTGCGGGATGAGATGACGGTTTGATTGGTACTATTTTGGCGTACATGCGACTTTTTTGATCACTTTTATTACCTTTTTTGGGAAGTAAGGTGGGCAAAATTTCAATTTTCTCATAGTTTTTATTTTTTTATTTTTATGGCGTTCACTGTGCGGGGAAAGTAACATGGCCGTTTTATAGATCAGGTCGTTACGGACGCGGCGATACCTAATATGTGTAGTTTATTTTATTTTTTTAATTTTTATTCAGTGATAAATGTTTTTTTTTTTTCTCTTAACTTTTTTCACTTATTCTTTTTATTTTTTGACCCAGACCCACTTGGTTCTTGAAGATCCAGTGGGTCTGATGTCTGTATAATACAGTACAGAACCTATATAGGGTTCTGCACTGTATTTTACTTACACTGAACAGATCTATGCTTTCAGCACAGATCTGTTCAGCACCATGGACAGCAGGACGCCTGAGCAGGCGTCCTGTTGCCATGGGAACCTTCCCCGTCTGCTCAGTTATGGTCAGAACTTCGCAGACGGGGAAGGGTGAGGACGGGGCTTCGGGGGGCTGTCTGGGGGCTCTCTCCCTCTCCCATCGGGGGGCTGCAAAGGCACAGCAGCCCCCCGATCGGAGAGGGAGGGAGCTCCTTGCGCTGTTAACCTTTTCCATACAGCGGTCCATACGGACCGCTGTATGGAAAGGGTTAAACGGCTGACATCGCATCAACGATGTCAGCCGTTTATACCAGGGTGCCAGCAATGTGCTGGCACCCTGGTATACCCACTGTACACCAACGATTATGCAATGGGAGGCGGGCGGGGGATCGCGATCCCGCCTGCCGCACCGCCCGCCTCCCGCAACGCCCCCACTGCCTGCGACACCCCCCCTGCACCTCCCGCCGCCATCAAATCATACAGGGGTGCAGGGGGGGTGCGCAATATTGATTTTAGGCACTCAGAAGTTTCTGATCCCCGCGGTCAGGGACCGCGGGGATCAGAAACTGCAAAAAGCGCAGCAAACCGCAGGTCTGAATTGACCTGCGGTTTGCTGCGATCGCCGACACGGGGGGGTCAAATGACCCCCCCCCTGCGTTGTTACGGGATGCCGGCAGAATGATTTCAGCCGGCGTCCCGTTCCGATTAACCCCTGCGGCGCCGGAATGCAGATTTTAAGTCAGGACGTACCGGTACGTCCTCGGTCCTTAAGGACTCGGGAAATAGGGCGTACCGGTACGTCCTCGGTCCTTAAGGGGTTAAAGAAAAAATTGGATTAAAATGGAAAATCTGCCCAAAAAGTGAAATTTAAAAATTTGATCTCCATTTTCCTTTAATTTTCGTGGAACACATAAAGGGTTAACAAAGTTTGTAAAATCAGTTTTGAGTAACTTGAGGGGTGTAGTTTCTACAATGGGGTCATTTATGGGGGTATCCACTATGTAGGCCCCACAAAGTGACTTCAGACCTGAACTGGTCCTTATAAAGTGGTTTTCTGGCAATTTTCCTAAAAATTTGAAGAATTTCTTCTAAACTTCTAAGCCTTCTAACGTCCTAAAAAAATAAAATGACATTTCCAAAATGATGCCAACATAAAGTAGACATATGGGGAATGTTAAATAATAAATATTTTATGAGGTATCACTTTCTGTTTTAAAAGCAGAGAAATAGAAATTTAGAAAATTGCGAATTTTTTAAATTTTTGGGTAAATTTGGGATGTTTTCATAAATAAAGGTGAAATATTTTGACTCAAATTTATTTACAAGTACAATGTGTCACGAGAAAACAATCTCTGAATGACTTGGATAAATAAAGGCATTCCAAAGTTATTACCACATGAAGTGAGATATGTCAGTTTTGCAAAATTAGGCCTGGTCAGGAAGGGGGCAAATGGCCCAGATGGGAAGTGGTTAACATATTAATACTGCTGAATTTAATCCTTTTTTAATCATCTTAATTATTTTACCATATTATCTATATTCTTGCCAGTGCCGATTTTTTATTTTTGCTCTCCTTTTATTATATTGCCGATATTTTACTGTGTGTTGTTGTGATATATGTAAAAAAAGATCCATATACTTTTAGTGAGTGCCCCACTTCCATTTCTTTTTACATAATTATTTGAAGGTTGACTTTTTTTGTATTAAAAACACTTTTCTTTTATTGGTCGGATGAAATATGCTAAATTTTTTAGATAGGAAATTTGGGTTTTCATGAGCTATATGCCAAAATCATCAATGTTAAAACAATAAAAGGCTTGAACTACTTCAGTTGGTGTGTAATGAATCTAAAATATATGAAAGTCTAATGTTTATCAGTACATTACAGAAAATAATAAACTTTATCACAATATGCTAATTTTTTTAGAAGGACCTGTATTAGGACAATTTTCTGTGCAATAATCACTCAAATCGAGAATCTGTCTCGCTTGCCAATCGATGGTAGGATTATGTTAACTTAACCGCCTCCGGACCGCCTAACGCAGTATCGCGTTCCGGAGGCGGCTGTCTCAGGCAGAGTCACGCATCTACGTGTCATCTCGCGAGACGTGAGATTTCCTGTGAACGCGCGCACACAGGCGCGCGCGTGTTCACAGGAACTGCAGGTAAGCGAGTGGATCTACAGCCTACCAGCAGCGATCGTTCGCTGGCAGGCTGTAGATGCGATTTTTTAACCCTTAACAGGTATATTAGATGCTGTTTTGATAACAGAGTCTAATATACCTGCTACCTGGTCCTCTGGTGGTCCCTTTTGCTTGGATCGACCACCAGAGGACACAGGCAGCTCTGTAATAAGTAGCACCACACTACACTACACACCTCCCCTGTCACTTATTAACCCCTTATTAACCCCTGATCACCCCATATAGACTCCCTGATCACCCCCCTGTCATTGATCACCCCTCTTGTCATTGATCACCCCCCTGTAAGGCTCCATTCAGACGTCCGTATGTGTTTTACGGATCCATGGATCGTATCTGCAAAACACATACGGATGTCTGAATGAGCCTTTCAGGGGGGTGATCAATGACAGGGGGGTAATCACCCCATATAGACTCCCTGATCACTCCCCTGTGGATCCGTAAAACACAGACACCGCGGATCCGCAAAACACATACGGACGTCTGAATGGAGCCTTACAGGGGGGTGATCAATGACAGGGTGGTGATCACCCCATATAGACTCCCTGATCACCCCCCTGTCATTGATCACCCCCCTGTAAGGCTCCATTCAGACATTTTTTGGGCACAAATTAGGGAAATTGTTTTTTTTTGCTTTTTATTACAAAGTCTCATATTCCACTAACTTGTGTCAAAAAATAAAATCTCGCATGAACTCACCATACCCCTCACGGAATCCAAATGCATAACATTTTTTAGACATTTATATTCCAGACTTCTCACGCTTTAGGGCCCCTAAAATTTCAGGGCAGTATAAATACCCCACATGTGACCCCATTTCGGAAAGAAGAAACCCCAAGGTATTCCTTGAGGGGCATATTGAGTCCATGAAAGATTGAACTTTTTGTCCCAAGTTAGCGGAAAGGGAGACTTTGTGAGAAAAATAAATAAATAATCAATTTCCGCTAACTTGTGCCCAAAAAAAAATCTTCGATGAACTCGCGATGCCCCTCATTGAATACCTTGGGGTGTCTTCTTTCCAAAATGGGGTCACATGTGGGGTATTTATACAGCCCTGGCATTTTAGGGGCCCTAAAGCGTGAGAAGAAGTCTGGGATCCAAATGTCTAAAAATGCCCTCCTAAAAGGAATTTGGGCCCCTTTGCGCATCTAGGCTGCAAAAAAGTGTCACACATGTGGTCTTTTTACATATAACCATGCGGGGTGAGAGAAATATCTCTCTATAATGACAACTTTGTATAAAAAAAATGGGAAAAGTTGACTTTTAGAGAGATATTTCTCTCACCCAGCATGGGTATATGTAAAAATAAACCCCAAAACACATTGAACTACTTCTTCCGAGTATGGCGATACCAGTATAACTAACCCACAAGTGACCCCATTTTGGAAAGAAGACACCCCAAGGTATTTCGTGATGGGCATAGTGAGCTCATGGAAGTTTTTATTTTTTGTCACAAGGTAGTGGAATATGAGACTTTGTAAGGAAAAAAATAATAATCATCATTTTCTGCTAACTTTGTGACAAAAAATAAAAAGTTCTATGAACTCACTATGCCCATCAGCAAATACCTTAGGGTGTCTACTTTCCGAAATGGGGTCATTTGTCTGGGTTTTCTACTGTCTGGGCATTGTAGAACCTCAGGAAACATGACAGGTGCTCAGAAAGTCAGAGCTGCTTCAAAAAGCTGAAATTTACATTTTTGTACCATAGTTTTACCCAAACTTTTTTTTTATCAAATACATGTAGAACAATAAATTTACTGAAAAATTTATATATAGATGTCGTTTAAAAAAAAAAAATTACAACAGAAAGTGAAAAATGAAATTTTTTTGCCAAAAATGTGGTAAATTTTGATTATTAACAAAAAAAAAAAGTAAAAATGTCAGCAGCAATGAAATACCACCAAATGAAAGCTCTATTAGTGAGAAGAAAAGAAGGTAAAATTCATTTGGGTGGTAAGTTGCATGACCGAGCAATAAACCGTGAAAGTAGTGTAGTGCAGAATTGTAAAAAGTGGTCTGGTCATTAAGGGTGTTTAAGCTAGGGGAGCTGAGGTGGTTAACCATGGCAAGTCCAAATCCAACGGAGCAGGCAGACCCTCCAACACAAAACACAAAATGAATTCCTGATTAAAATCACCCACCCTCAATTTGATGTTCTGCACCATTTGTGATAAGTATTTTTGTGTAAGTAGAGCTGAATCAATTGCAAACACAGATATAATTTTTTCTAATGCACTTATTGACAATCCATGCATGCAAACGAACTGACCATCAGCTAGGTTAACCCCTGCCTCACTGTCAATAAAGGCCTTAATTTTGGACTCTAGCGTCGCCTCAGCAGACAGGAGAAATTGTGTACTACCAGTAAATGATAAATGTAAGTTATTTGTCTCTCCACCCACCCCACCAAGAGTAAAATGGGAATTAAACATTTTATTTTTGTTTTCACCTTGACACTGAAAGTAGGGACATACATTAACAAAATGTCCTTTTTTAACACAGAAAAAAATGGCTCCTTTCTTATGACCATCATTATTTCCCACAGGTCTAGTGGTAGCTCCCCCCAGCTGCATGGACTCGTCACTAGACATACACTCAAGAGTCTATTCACCCAAAGTATCAGAGGAAGCCTCCACCTCATAGGCTAAGAATGAAGAGAACTAAAGCTCATAGACGTCCAATAATGAAAAATAGTATACTTTATTAGTTACAAAAATCAATGGATAATAAATACCATAAAACAAGGGGGATAAGGAGCACAAACACCATCCCAGCATTACAGTGTCTACATATATAACGTCAACAATGACATACATGATAATTAATAGAAGCAAGTCCTAATATAGAGACATCATGGCACCAACAGACAATGTAACTATAACAGGTAATGTCCCCAAAGGCTAACTATACAGGGAGTGCAGAATTATTAGGCAAGTTGTATTTTTGAGGATTAATTTTATTATTGAACAACAACCATGTTCTCAATGAACCCAAAAAAACTCATTAATATCAAAGCTGAATATTTTTGGAAGTAGTTTTTAGTTTGTAGTTAGTTTTAGCTATTTTAGGGGGATATCTGTGTGTGCAGGTGACTATTACTGTGCATAATTATTAGGCAACTTAACAAAAAACAAATATATACCCATTTCAATTATTTATTTTTACCAGTGAAACCAATATAACATCTCAAAATTCACAAATATTCATTTCTGACATTCAAAAACAAAACAAAAACAAATCAGTGACCAATATAGCCACCTTTCTTTGCAAGGACACTCAAAAGCCTGCCATCCATCGATTCTGTCAGTGTTTTGATCTGTTCACCATCAACATTGCGTGCAGCAGCAACCACAGCCTCCCAGACACTGTTCAGAGAGGTGTACTGTTTTTCCTCCTTGTAAATCTCACATTTGATGATGGACCACAGGTTCTCAATGGGGTTCAGATCAGGTGAACAAGGAGGCCATGTCATTAGATTTTCTTCTTTTATACCCTTTCTTGCCAGCCACGCTGTGGAGTACTTGGACGCGTGTGATGGAGCATTGTCCTGCATGAAAATCATGTTTTTCTTGAAGGATGCAGACTTCTTCCTGTACCACTGCTTGAAGAAGGTGTCTTCCAGAAACTGGCAGTAGGACTGGGAGTTGAGCTTGACTCCATCCTCAACCCGAAAAGGCCCCACAAGCTCATCTTTGATGATACCAGCCCAAACCAGTACTCCACCTCCACCTTGCTGGCGTCTGAGTCGGACTGGAGCTTTCTGCCCTTTACCAATCCAGCCACGGGCCCATCCATCTGGCCCATCAAGACTCACTCTCATTTCATCAGTCCATAAAACCTTAGAAAAATCAGTCTTGAGATATTTCTTGGCCAGTCTTGACGTTTCAGCTTGTGTGTCTTGTTCAGTGGTGGTCGTCTTTCAGCCTTTCTTACCTTGGCCATGTCTCTGAGTATTGCACACCTTGTGCTTTTGGGCACTCCAGTGATGTTGCAGCTCTGAAATATGGCCAAACTGGTGGCAAGTGGCATCTTGGCAGCTGCACGCTTGACTTTTCTCAGTTCATGGGCAGTTATTTTGCGCCTTGGTTTTTCCACACGCTTCTTGCGACCCTGTTGACTATTTTGAATGAAACGCTTGATTGTTCGATGATCACGCTTCAGAAGCTTTGCAATTTTAAGAGTGCTGCATCCCTCTGCAAGATATCTCACTATTTTTGACTTTTCTGAGCCTGTCAAGTCCTTCTTTTGACCCATTTTGCCAAAGGAAAGGAAGTTGCCTAATAATTATGCACACCTGATATAGGGTGTTGATGTCATTAGACCACACCCCTTCTCATTACAGAGATGCACATCACCTAATATGCTTAATTGGTAGTAGGTTTTCGAGCCTATACAGCTTGGAGTAAGACAACATGCATAAAGAGGATGATGTGGTCAAAATACTCATTTGCCTAATAATTCTGCACTCCCTGTATATGAAAAGCCATGAGTATGGATGGAAGTAACATGGACTCACCAAGAGATAACAGCGACCTGAATACCTGGGATGGCGTTTCGGCGTACCTTCGTCAGGGGGTTAATCATCAATATTAAAACAATAAAAGGCTTGAACTACTTCAGTTGGTGTGTAATGAATCAAAAATATATGAAAGTCTAATGTTTATCAGTACATTACAGAAAATAATGAACTTTATCACAATATGCAAATTTTTTTAGAAGGACCTGTATCCATAATACAATCGTAAGTTAAAATCAGACATCTGCATATATCTATATATTTATGTAAAATAAGTGTATGTATCATAACACTCTGCATGGTGTGACTATCAAATACATATTGTATGGACCGTACGGGTCAATGCCTCCACAGGTCATACTATAGGTAGCACTTCACAGTTATCCCAAGTAACACACAAATAAATAATGATATTGTTACAGTGTGTATGTAAACAATAAAATTACATAAAATAATTAATAATAAAATGAACTTTACTGAACAAATCTGGAAAAATGAATCATTAGAGAGACTCCAGAAGGGAGTGTCTGTGAGTCAAGATGTGTGAATTTATTCCAGTGAAGGAAGGAATCAGAATGTCTATCAAAAACAATACCATGATGATAGAACTAAAAATAAACATAGATGTGAAAAATACACAAAAATATATGGTTATTGCCTAAAAAAAGCTAAGTGATCACAAGTTGTGAAATGAATGTGAAAGAATATATATATAGGAATATATAAATAGAATTATGTGCATTAACGTGCTACAATACGTGAATAAACACATGTGCAATAAGTGGAGAACATTATAAAGCCACACTAATAAATAAATACATACCAATAATACATAATATTAGTGCCTTGTAGCACTGGGGTCCTAGGTTTGAATCCGACCAAGGGCAATATCTGCATGGAGTTTGTATGCTCTCCCTGTTTTTTCATGGGTTTCCTTCCACACTCCAAAGACATACTGATAGGGACCCCTTTGTGAGCAACCAACTTCTATCTAATGTGCGTGGGGACATTAAAAGCGAATTCCACCTTTAGTTATGCTCCAACCTTTTGCTACCTTCTAATATGACTCCCACTGATTCCCAGTACTGAGGGGACATGGACTGGGGTTTGAAATGCACCAGAAGGTGGTCTAAACTGTAACCAATTAGGCACTGGATAGACTTTGGTATGAAGTCTAAGCAATGCCTTAGACACACACACACACGGATACACACACAGGGAAAGACACACAGAGGCACACACACAGAAAAAGACATACAGGGACAGACACACACATAGGGGCACACGAACAGGGACACAGGGACAGACATACACTCACACATGGACACACACACACACACACACACACAGGGACACACACAGCAAGGCCTCAACACATTCCAGCCTTGCTCTTCTCTGTACAGGAACACAGCTCACTGCTCCTCCCCCACTGGTCACATGGGCGGATTACATCAGGAAGGTCCTTTAGCCCATTAGGAAATTACATCTACCCTGTTCCCCGCCCACCCCAGCAGTGCACATGGCAAAAATTTGTGATCAGAAACACTTGCCCGGGTGTGCGGGGGTGCTGACGCCAAAACTGGTTGATGGGCAACCAGTGAAGTGACTGGTGCAGGCTAGAGGGATCGGTTTAGCGGGTAGGCAGATAGATGTGCCTGGCTGCTGTATTTAGGACAGACTGAAGGGGGGAGTTTAGTAAGGGGAAGACCAATTAGTAATAAGTTTTAGTAGTCAAGATGAGAATGAATCAAAGCAGAGTTTTGTCCATTTTGACCATGAGAAAAGGGAGGATTCTTGAGATGAGGTTCTTGAGGTGCAGATGACAAGAGAGAGCAAGTAATTGAATACAGGGTACAAAGGAAAGTCAAACATGACTCCAAGACATCAGGCATGTTGCACAGTGATTATGATAGTACCACAAACCAAAATTGAAATATCAAGTTTAGATGAGTTAATAGATGGGGGAAAGTGTCACGGCCTCTGTGTGTGTCGCAACATTTTCGCCGTGCATGCTGGTTGCCGGTGGCAACTTGTTTTTATACATGTGTATGCGCTTTCCCTTTTAGGGTGTTTCCTTTCCATGCTTTGGTGTGCACGGGGTTAAGGTGTGCTTGGTAGGTGTGGTGGGTGTGACCTCAGGCCTCCTATATGTTGGTGTGGTGGAGCCTGAGTGTCAGTTTGGTTTGTTTGTCAGCTTGGTGTGGAGCGCTGCTCCTGGGCTGAATGATACTGTCTGTGTGAGCTATCCTTATTTGTTATTTCTTGCTTTGTCTGTTGTCCCCTCCGGTGTGTTTCTGTCATTCCTCCCCCCACCTAGTGTATGTAGTTATGGTGCGGGTTTTGCTTGGATGAGGCTCCACAAGGGGCGTACTTTCCCGTAGGGGTTTAAGCGAAGACTCGCCTGTGGGCTTTTCCAGCTTGGAGCCAGCTTCCATCATGGCTACGGGAGGTAAGTGAGGATTGCATAGTTATGTTACTGTGTAACTTATCTGCCGTACTGTTTAGCCCATGGCCTTCTATCCTGCTTGCCCCTGTGCCGTTTGAGACACCATTCATCCGTGGTGTTGGATAAACGGGTGGTGTCTGCCCTGTCATTAGGCCTAGGGATTTGTAGGGATAGAAGTGTCAAAGGTTGGTGAGCATGAGCCCCCTTACCTTCTGAGGCGGCTCATGCGGTAGGAGTCTAAGGTGAGTTCAGGGTTGTGCTAGGTGGTGATCTGCTCCCTGTTCCTTCCTATCTGGCATTGCAATCTCTGCCTTTGCACGGTGGGGGGTTTTCCCCACTCCCTGTCGTGACAGAAAGACAAGAAGTTCCGTTTTTGAGAGGTTCAGTGTCAGATGGCGAGATATGACATAATGTTAGAGACAGATGCCAGACAATTTGTGTTGTTTTGTAGTAAAGCAAAAAATTTTGTACATGAGGAATTAAATTAGTCCCTAAGACAGACATGTAGGAGGGGTGACGTGCTCTTTAACCAAGAAAATCCATAGCTCTGAGACGGAGTTAAAGGGGTTGTCCGGGTTCAGAGCTGAACCCGGACTTACCCTTATTTTCACCCCGGCAGCCCTCCTGAGCCTGGCATCGGAGCATCTCATGCTCCGATGCGCTCCCGTGCCCTGCGCTAGATCGCGCAGGGCACAGGCTCTTGTGTTTTCAATAACACACTGCCGGGCGGTAACTTCCGCCCAGCAGTGTGTTCGGTGACGTCACCGGCTCTGAGGGGCGGGCTTTAGCTCTGCCCTAGCCGTTTTACTGGCTAGGGCAGAGCCAAATCCCGCCCATCAGTGCCGGTGACGTCACCGGGCTGCCTGTCAGCCCCATAGAGAGCCCGGTATGTCACCGGAACTCAGAAAAATGCCTTTGCCCTGCGCGATTTAGCGCAGGGCAAAGGAGAGCATCGGAGCATGAACTGCTCCGATGCTCATGTCAGGGGGGCTGCCGGGGTGAAAATGGGGATATGTCCAGGTTCAGCTCTGAACCTGGACAACCCCTTTAAGTGTGGGGAGAATGTCTTACTCTGTGTTCTGATTATTTAATGCCAAACTGGCTGGGGCACTAGAGGCTTTTTTATTTCTCATATTATAATTTTTTATGTGAATTTTTCAATATTTATGCATAAATGGATGACAGTTTTGTAGCTGGTTATTTATGATAATGACAGGCTTTGTTGAATAGACCTGGGTGCATTTACTCACCTGTTATATTCCCTGGCACCTGTTTTTTGGCCTTATAGTTGGAAAGTCAACGTAAATGGTATGATGTAAAGAGCTGAGGAGTATAATATCCAGCTTGCACAGAGCTAAAGCTAACTATTCATAGCTATATTTACTGACTATGAAATTACTTATTTAGCTGCAGGTGCTATCACACGCTGTCGAAACCCTGAGGAAATCCAGCCGAGTGAGTGGGACAGAGTGTGCATTTTATTGCAAATTGTTTCAAATGAACCAAACATTTAAAGACCAATTTCCGCAATTTTCTGTGCTAATTAGGCAAAAGGGACTCTTAAATAATCTTGTATGTCTTGTCTCCTCATTACAACACCTACATCTAGCTCTGAATTAGAATCCGTAAATAAGAAAACTCAAACCAGTACAAATTATTTCAGCCCACTGACAACTGCTGGAAGATTGTAAGGAAGAAACACACACTTTCTTATTTCTTCTATTTTATGAGTTTTTGTAAGTTAAAATGACATGGTATATGATGTGTATGACCAGGAAACAGGAAGGGAATGCTTAAGCTCTGCTTTGACTGGCATTTGGACATTGTACAATGGGTCCAAATAGATTTATAATGGGGTCCGTTATAGCGCTTCCAAGATACATGTCTTCTAATGGTAATAAAAGCACAGCATGTTGTGATATTCTTGCTGACAAATGTGGCAAAACACAGGCGGACCTCCACTGCATAGCCGTAAAGTGGGAACCCCACTTGCTCAAGTTTAAAAGAGCGACATGTATACCTCAACCATACCATACATTCCAATGCCTGACTCTCCAAATTGCACGATAGTTTAAGTTTTGGGTCCAATTTGTCCTGAGAAGCCCAAAATAGTTGGCCAAGGAATTCTCAAAAAGCTCTAAGAACTGCTTACTTTATGCACATTTGTAAAAACTCTGCCCTTTATGATTCATTGTGGGGGACAACCCAGCATGGGAATTATGCCTTGCCCTCTGCTAATCATCAATCCAGGACTTCTAAACACAATTCTAAATTGCCCCACTTATAAAAACAGTGCCTTAACTGAACACTTCAGGTAAATTGTGTTATGACACACTGGTTTATGACTAAAAGAGTTAAAATTGCTTAGGAAATATTGTGTGACATAGGAGAAGAGAGGAAGTAGAAAAAGTAGTCCTGGAGGAGACCAACTAGCCAGCTTGAGAGACAGAGCCTATACCACCTGCCTCTGTGGAGGCAAATTAGGATTTATTCTGAAGGTAGAGCAGCCTGTACAAGGAATAGAAATTGGTCTATATGAGGGACAGATATTGGTCTGTCATAAAGGGGAGTCACCCCCTTGCTGAATTGGAAAGATATCAGAGTTTTTGGCCTGTCTACCACCTCTCGAACTGTGAAAACTGCATCCCATTGTAAGATATGCCAGCTTATGCATTATAAAAACTGTTGTATTTGAAGATTATTGCCGGTAAAGAACAGTTGATGCAAACCATGTGTGCTTCATCGCTGCATGTACCAGCACCCGCATAGCCATGGCATTCCACGTTATTGCTCTTTAACCTCATGGCTCCATTGTATCGAGGATGGAGCTACCAGCCGCAGGTCCACTCGCATGCACTTGACAATGGATGGAGCTGTGTAGTTTCAGCACCCTCTTCTAGCGCTGATCAGATATTAATAGCTTATCCTGAGGATAGGCCAACAATATTAAAATCCTGAACAACCTCTTTAAATTTCTTTGTCTCTTATGTGTGCCCTGAGTTTTTAACCACCAAAGATATAAAGAAAAGTTAGAATATAGGGTGACAGTGAATTGGAAAAAGGGTATTTCATTAAATGGGGTTGGCCAATTTAAACTTAAATTCTTTAAAAATGCCAGTCATGTTTGCTCAATGCAAGTATACTGTATATGACATTGTACTGTCTCCCATCTGTGATTGTAAAGACCCCTGGGTGCCCCAGTATTATTGCAGTAAACATACAGACTAGACATCCTCTGTATCTATATAAGTCAAGTGACTTGTTTATGTGACTGCACTCGGGCTGTTCCTTGTTTCCAGTACTTCAGCATAAGAGGTAAATGCCGAATGGATGCACAGATACAGGGGATTTTAATGCTTGATTCAATAAGCAATAAAGTACTACAAGACCATATACTTGCACATTTCACCCCATTCCACTTCCAGAGACGCCGCTCCATTCCTTCCTGTCAAAATAAACACATGCCCGTCTGGGCGCTACCTATACAAAATTCATCCCTACCTCTCTTGTAGAGCACCATTCACATTTGCAAGTCGGTCCGGCTTTACTCAGCCATATAATCCACCCAGGGAAGTGATCAGGTGTCGCATAGCCTTGTGGCCCCTCAGTCCTCCTGACTGAGACCACGCAGAGCCTCATCAGGTCTCTGCTTCCAAGTCACTCTCTTATCCCAAGAATGACACCCTGGAATGTACTTTATCGCAGTCTGATTATCGCAGACCTTACCTGCAATCCTCTCTGGACCAAGGGAACATCCGTCCTGGAAGGGTGTGGATTGGCGGATCCCACTTCCAGTCCTATCTGCCAATCCAACTAAAATCCAGCCCAGAATATACCAAAAACAACCTTGTCTCAGCAACCTACATGCTGCTGAGACTATTGCATCCCATATTTTAGCTATCCCACCCAGCCTAGGTATCTGAGCGGGCTATACACACCTTCCTGCACTATCCACCTTATCACATATCCCCCCCTCTGTTCACAATTGTGAGGGTGAACACTTGTAATACCCAGATGCTCGTGAGAGGGCATGGCCCGCACACCTTTCCCTTTATTTTTCCACACCCATGGCAGCAGAGCTTGGTTTATCACCAAAACTGATGTTCTGCCTAACAGATAATGTTTAAAGGACTCCAGTGTCCATATAACGGGCCGACCCTCTCTTTCGACTCTTTGACCTCGCTCTCCCTTTGTTTTGCATAGCTGCTTCAGCAGATCATGCTTCTCATGGCTCGTTCCTTTTCCATGCATCTGGACTACTTTTTCCTTATTTTCAGCAGGGGCGTCCTTGGGTTTGGGGGCAGATTCAGAGTCTTCTGCGTTTTCAGTGGATTTTCATACTTCAGCAGCCGCTCCTTTTGTCTTAACTTTGGTCTCTGCAGCACCTGGGGACTTCATGTTCTCCAACACACCGGCCTTAGCTTCTTCGGGCCCTTGTCTTTTTTTTGGTTTACATTCTTTTTTCGTTCCCCTTTTCATTCTTCTTGAGCATGGCAGCATATACTTGCCCTCTTAACCCCTCCTCCTCTTTCTCACCACGGTAGGAGGCACCGTGGCCTTCACCAGATTCGTAGTCTTCTGGTATTTTGATTATATCTGATATTGTTCACCTTTCGGGCAGGATTCAGGAGAGCCGGCCCATTGTAGTTGAACAGAACCGCATTCTGGTCATCCACCTCATCGTATTTCTTCCCCAGCAAGCTGCTGGCTACTTAGAAGGGCTTGTAGGCTGAGGGGACATCTTTCAGGCCCGGGCTACACTCTACCGTGAGTCTGCCTTATCAACTAGGTCAACAGAGACCTCTTCCATCTTTTCTGCTTTGGCTAGCACCGCAACATCACAGTTCCCAGACCTATTCTTAACAGGTCCTGGTTTGTACTTTTCTAACTTGTGGACATTCTTCATGATGTCATC
Source organism: Bufo gargarizans (assembly GCF_014858855.1). Taxonomy (NCBI): domain Eukaryota; kingdom Metazoa; phylum Chordata; class Amphibia; order Anura; family Bufonidae; genus Bufo; species Bufo gargarizans. Next base: position 491,788,932 of record NC_058084.1, on the reverse strand, counting down.
CTTTGAACTTATAATATCTTCCAATTCTGCTCTAAGGTGTTTTTCCAGTACTTCCCCTTTACTTTGCTCCTTAGGTACTTCCTCAAGGGCCCCTGCCAGAGAGCCTTATTCTCCTTCTCTTGAACATTGTCAGACACAGGAGTACCCACATTTTCTTTTGGCAACCCTGTGGGAGTTCCACTCTTCAAGCACTTTGTCGATGTCTACTGTAGTCCTTTGTGTTATATATGGAGTCTTTACTCTTCTCCTGGACATCAGGCAGTAGACCATTCAATTCACTCATCTCTTTCTGGGTCTCCTCCTTTGACCCCTCTGAGGCCTTCTTCAGTTGCTCTGTGAAGACAGCTAGTCCCTTCTCTATCGTATCTAGGGATATATGTGGAGAGAAATCATCCTCCTGATTGCAGCTGTACTGACATGTCAGGTCACCTATCACTGCCTGGGCATGGGTCTCAGACACTAGGCTGACGTCTCCCCACTTAACTCTCGTCTCGTCAGGTATAACTGTCATCGGGGCGCTACTAGTAATCACCTTCGTTTTTCAGGACTTTGACATGGTAGCTTCATTCTCTGAGTTGCTATCAGTCACAGCACATTTGTCACATTTGCGCTCATGTCATTATTAATCCTGACCTGTAGGGGTACCGATGAGCTAATCCCCACCTGGGACATTTCCTTATTAAACATAGAACACTGGAGAGACTGCACCCTCTCCTCTGGTACGGCTGCGTTCTCTCAATATTTATCAACACTTCTGCATCCTATATATATATTTTTTTTTCCCAGGGGGCTCTTCTCCCCTGATCACAACCTGCAATGGAAAAGGCATGTCATCATCACCACATATTTCACATGATATCACACTTTCATTCTGCATTTCCGCAAACTTGGCACCATCACTTTGCAACTTATCGGTACCATTGTCTTCAATGGTCAAATCACTTAAAGGGGTTGGTACAATTTCTGCAGGGAGGTCGTCACTAACTGCAGAAGTGTTTCCACTTCCCACCAACTCACTTAACAATGGGAAATCACAGCCCAAAATCCCCTCATTAGCATATTTCTACCAGCAAGTTCATAAGTCTCAGTTCCTACTGGAGTCTCACACCAGATAGTCCTTATTATCCGCATGACTGTCCAGCACATTTATCATTTTACCAGTATCAGGTTTTTCTATCATGCTACCTCTTACCCGGGTTAGCATAGGATCTGAGTTTTTCCATCCCAATCCTAGCTTTTGTTACGGGCAATTTAGACAACACAGTAACCTTCTCCCCTGCAGACTCCTGTGGGGGAGCAACCTTAAAGAGGACCTTTCACCAGGAAAAAGTATCTAAACTGACTATACCGACGTGTAGAGCGGCGCCCAGGGATCCCCCTGCACTTACTGTTATGCCCGGGCGCCGCTCCGTTCTCCGGTTATAGCCTCCGGTATGTTCCTAGTTAGGCTCCACCCAGGGGAACTTAGGCTCCACCCAGGGGAACTTAGGCTCCACTCAGGGCAACCTGCCTGCGTCTCTTTCTCCTATGCTGTAGCGCTGGCCAATCGCAGCGCTCAGCTCATAGCCTGGCTATGAGCTGAGCGCTGTGATTGGCCAGCGCTACATCATAGGAGAAGGAGACCGCGGCAGGTTCCCCTGGGTGGAGCCTAACTAGGAACATACCGGAGGCTATAACCGGAGAACGGAGCGGCGCCCGGGGATAACAGTAAGTGCAGGGGGATCCCTGGGTGCCGCTCTACACGTTGGTATAGTCAGTTTAGATGCTTTTTTCTGATGAAAGGTCCTCTTTAACAGGCTCCCACACCTGTTCAGCTTTTTTCACATTGTCACATATTTTTGTAGCAGTTTCTCGACTGGCTGTCTTACCCCCTACCGGCCCGGCATGTAGCAACTGCCGCCGGCTCACTGTCACAAGGTCTGCCATACAACCAACAACAGGAATGCTCTTACCCCCTGATGTCACGGGTTTGGCAGTCTTGGCAGACAATAACATTCTAGGGACATCTCTATCAAGATCATCCTTCTTCCGGACTTTGTAAACCTGCCCTTGGTTCCTGGTACCATGATCACCTGCAGACTCCGTGATGCAACCGTTGCTACTAGAAATGCTCTGGCCTTGCGTCCAGCCTTTTCCCAGATGGTAATTCTAGCGCACCTTTTATGACTCTGTGCACATTTGCAGGAAATATAGGTACTCCTGAAAGCCGAACCGCTCTCCACCTCCTTTTCTTCCCGTTGGTTGCCATTGACAACGGCACATATCTTTGTCTCCGGAACTCCAACCGCAGAACTTGAAGCACTCTTGCTTCTCCATATCTGCCAAAAGAACGGAAAGTTCTTGCCCAGTATGAACTCTACCCTCAGGGTCTCGCATTTCAAGCACTCCCACAGTACAGAGCCATATTCCGTTATAAAGGTCAAAGACACGGTGGCATGTGTCTATGGCCCCCTGTTTAGAAAGTCCAGTATTTTGGGCATAACCCAGGACACTTGTTGGCAGGAATCTAAAGTGACCCACAGCGGGATTCCCCCAATCACCAACTCGCAGGATCTTTCATATGGTTTTTCTGTTCTCCCTTTTAAACGATCATCCTCAGGTTTCCTGACCAAAGAACAATCAGGTGCACACCTTCCCACTTGACGGCATCTCTCTGTTGCCGGACAGCTGCATGCTGTCGTGATTGGTTGCTCTCAGTAACGGAACACATCACCTTTTCCTTTTAATCTCCAGGTATATTACTGACACTTTGAACCTTTGCAAAGTGTCCACTCAATGTTAAAGACTTTTTCTTCAAGACCAACTGCAGTTGTGCCTCCAAAGCCTCCCGCTCTGCATCAAAACGCATTATTTCACTTTGGGTAAAACCCATCTGTTTGGCCAGGTTTTCCTGCCGTTTTATTCTAATAACTCAGACAACCCTGTTAAAGGATTCAGCCCGCACAACCCCTAGCAGGTGCAGATTGCTATGGCAAAATACAGATACAAACGCAAAAACACAAAATGCAATCGCACTCTGCAACCAGCACTCTGCCCTGCCTTTATGCTGGATGTTGAATAAGGCATTGGTGTACATTTTGGCCAAAGCGTAATAAGCCACTCACCACATTAAGGTCGCCTTCATGAGTGGTCCCTAACTTTAGTTCCTACTTGTTATGGGCCACGACAGCCACACAATGTCCAGGGAGCGCAGGTACAGCATGCACGCCAAGCACACTCTGCTTTTAACCCCGTCCGGTGCCATTACAGCTTTCATCGGATCCAGGGATGCAAGTACCAACATGCATGCTGAGCCCTCTATATACTTCTCCTGGAGCCTAATGGCTACTGGTAGGTGTTATATAAGCAGACTCAGTTTTATACTGACTTTAAAACCAGCCTCCAGGGCAGACTAACTGGTCAGGTGTGCATGACTGCTTGGAGATCGCCACGCCTCCAATATATACTACAAAGAAAAAATATGGGGGATTCAGCCCGCACAACCCCTAGCAGGTGCACAATGCTATAGCGAAATACAGATACAAATGCAAAAACACAAAATGCAATCACACTCTGCAACCAGCGCTCTGCCCTGCCTTTATGCTGGATGTTGAATAAGGCATTGGTGTACACTTTGGCCAAAGCGTAATAAGCCACTCACCACGTCAAGGTCGTCTCCATGAGTGGTCCCTAACACTAGTTCCTACATTTTATTGGGCCATGACAGCCACACAAAGTCCAGGGAGCACAGGTACAGCATGCACGCCAAGCACACTCTGCTTTTAACCCCGTCCGGTGCCATTACAGCTGTTAAAGAGTTTAACCCATGATTAAATAAAAAATAAAATAAAAACTTAAATCAGATATGATATTGTACATGGCAAACTAATTCGAACAATGCTAGAACCAGCCCTGTACCTCACATGGATCCAGGGTTTCCATCATTCTTTGCATCAATTGCACTTCTATATGTACTTCAAGTCGGCAGCTCGGGGAGTGTGTCCTTTCTGTAACTGTCACAGTTTCTAATAGCTGGTGGCAGTTAAAGGATGGAACTGAGCATGTGTGACCACCACCTAGCGTTGGAAAGAGAAATAAGGAAAGGAACTAACAGATGGCACTATACAGATACATTCTATAGAATAACAGTGCCTATATGATGGATGAGCAACCTTTGGCACTCCAGCTGTTATGAAACTACATCTCCCATAATGCTCCATTCACTTCTATGGGATTTAGAATAACAGCTGAGCATTTTGTATGCTGGGAGTTGTAGTTTCATAGCAGCTGGAGTGCTGAAGGTTGCTGATCCCTGGCCTATACTAAATTTGCAATTACATACAATTACATAAGTATTTAGATCCAGGTGTTGGATTGAAAAGTGTAGAAATTTTTTTGAGTGACAATCCCCTTAAATGAAATAAAAAGTTTGTTTTTTCTGTGTTTTTGTGGATTCTTTGGTAGTTTTATAGAAAAAAAAAACTACAGTTAGCTGTAACTGTGGGAATAATGGAATGCAGTACAAACATTATTTGTAGAGTCAAGTTTTCTTCAATTGCTGTGTTTTTTCTTTATTTTTTTGTTTCATTGTGTTTTTAAAGAAAACCACAACATGCTCTGGAGATGGATTATTTTTCACAATTGTTTTCCCCATAGGTTTCTTCTAATGGGCAAAACACTAGAAAAGAGCTTGTTGCAAATGGCACAAAAAAAACTTGTAAAAACGTATAAATGTCATGATGTTTTTAACAAGGTCAAAAAACTGTAACACAAAAATTATATAACAGAGAAAATATGAGCTTAATAAGAGCTTAAAAAAATATTCTATTGAAAGTGAGTGCCTGTTTAATAGTACACTTAGGCTATGTCTACACAACGACATTTGTCGTGCAACATTTTGCTGCACTAATGTTGCGCGACAATTTTTATAATGGCAGTGCATGGTGTCGCACTGCAACATGCGACATGCTGCGACTGCGAAGCAACAGTCGCAGAAAATCCATTCGAGATGGATTTTTCTGCGACTGTTGCATCGCAGTCACAGCATGTTGCATGTTGCAGTGCGACACTATAGACTGCCATTATAAAAATTGTCACGCGACATTCGTGCAACAAAATTTTGCGCTACAAATGTTGCAGTGTAGTTGTGCCTTATCTGTCGCGCGACTTATTGTCGTGCGACAAATGTCGTTGTGTAGACGTAGCCTAATACTAGATGTGCAACAAAGGTTTTGTTGACGATTTAACCCCTTGACTAGTACATTGATGAGGGAATTTATCATGGCCTTTGTGTCAGTTTTCTGGCACCAAAAAGTCCCCAACATTTGTCCAAGCATCATTTGCATGAACATTTTGTTATTTTTTTTATTTTTTTTGGGAGTGGGCCTAACTCCACTCATGTCACAAAATATTGGGCAGGGCTTAGTGGGAAGGTTGTGGCCTTCCACACCCCAACAGGTTTGCGGTCATTTATGTCCCTGATTAGTGAGTGTGGACTCATTGTGCCAACTAAGGTCTTATTCACATGAACGTATTTCGCGTTTCGTATACGGACCGTTTTTTGCGTTTCTCATGCGGTCCATATACGGAACCGTTAAATTCAATAGGTCCGCAAAAGATGCAGACAGCACTCTGTGTGCTGTCCGCATCCGTTGCTATGCTCCGTGGCCCCGCAAAAATTATGAGGCATGTCCTATTCTTGTCCGTTTTGCGGACAAGAATAGGCATTTCTATAATGGGCCTCCTGTTCCATTCCGCAAATTGCGGAAGGCACATGGGTGGCATCAGTTTTTTTGCGGATCCATAATTTGCGGACCGCAAAAATGGCACGGTCGTGTGAACAAGCCCTAACTGTTTTGTCTTTCGGCTAAACCGTAAGGGCATTAATCTGGTACTCACTTGGAATTCGTCCTTTAACCTTTCACCGTTGGAAACTTGGCTGGATGGCTGAGGTGCAGGGAAACTGCACCACAATCTCAGATGCTGTCAGAACAGTCTGTAATACTGGAACTGCAGATATTTGTCAACCTGAACTGGAGACACTAGGATCACTTGCGGACAGGGTAGTGGTGAATGCTGGAACAAGGCAGGCAGGTACCAAAACTGTAGCACAGATAGGGCAGACAGACGAGAATAGCTAAAACTTGAAGTGAAAGCGGAACTATGAGGTCAGTAGGACATGGGCAGGATGGGTACACGGCAGGAACACAGAATACAGAAGTCTTCCAAACACCTTTGCTGGTCAGAGGGAACCTTTCAGAAGTGTGCACTGGTCCTTTAAGAGGCCACAGGAGAGTGTGCATGTGTCCTAAGGTTAGGGTACATTCAGACATCTGTATGTGTTTCGCTTTCAGCAAATTGCACTTCACAAAACACGAATACTGCTGCCTGCGTTTCCACATTTTGCGTAGCACAAATGGCCAGCCATATGATAGAAATGCCTATTCTTGCCCACAAATTGCAGATAAGAATAGCACATATTCTATATTTATTGCGGGGAAACGGAATGGAAGTATGGATGCGGACAGCACACTGTGTGCTGTCTACAAAATTGAGGAACAGATGCAGACCGATAAATAGGGTTGCGTGAATGCACCCTTAGAGAGAATGTAGCAATAGAGACAGCAGTATGCAGATGAAGCCGGGCAGCATAGTGAGTAGCAGACAGGGCTGGCCTTTGGGGTGGACTGGCTGTGCAGCCGCACAGGGCGCCATAGCAACAGTGTAATATGCGGCAGGCGAGCGAGCTGGCGGCGGCGGCTGGGCACAGGGAGATGAGCGCTTCCATTGTGGAAGCGCTCGTCTCCAGTCATCTGTATCGCCGTCCTCAGGACAGCGATACAGATGCCTGCCTGTGCTGCGGTAGGGGAGGGAGAGGCGTGTCCCTTTCTCTTCCTCTGATAGGCTGCCGGCCTAGTGCCTGCAGCCTATCAGAGGCCGGCGCAGGTGGCGCGATGACGTCATTGCGCTGCCTGAGCCATACAGCGTGGGACACAGGCCAGAAGAGGCCTGCATCGCATCACTGACATGGAGGTAAGTATGTGTGTTTTTTTATTATTTTTATTATGTACAATACTTTTACTGGCGGGGGCTGTTATTACTGGCAAAGGGGGGGCTGTTTGTTATTACTGGCAAAGGGGGGGCTGTTATTACTGGTGGGGGCTGTTATTACTGGCAAAGGGGGGGCTGTTATTACTGGCGGGGGCTGTTATTAGTGACACAGAGGGGCTCTTATTACTGGGGGCTGTTATTACTGGCACAGAGGGGCTCTTATTACTGGGGGCTGTTATTACTGGCACAGAGGGGCTCTTATTACTGGGTGCTGTTATTACTGGCACAGAGGGGCTCTTATTATTGGGGGCTGTTATTACTGGCACAGAGGGGCTGTTATTACTGGGGGCTGTTATTACTGGCACAGAGGGGCTCTTATTACTGGGGGCTGTTATTACTGGCACAGAGGGGCTCTTATTACTGGGGGCTGTTATTACTGGCACAGGGGGGATGTTATTACTGGGGGCTGCTATTACTGGCATAGGGGGCTAATATTACTGGCACGGGGGGGCTGTTAATACTGGCACATGATTGGGGGCACTATAGGGGCATCTACTGAGGCCACAAAGAAGGGGTATTTTATATGGGCTCTCTGTACAGTATAATTTTATACTGGGACACATCTACTGGAGCATTTTATACTGGTACAGTATGGGGGGCACTAGGAGGAAGGAGGGTGTGGAGCACTATGGGGTCATTTACTAGGGGCACTATATAGGGGTATTTTATACTGGCACATTATGGGGGCACTATGAGGACATTAGCTCAAATGGGGGCATTACAAGGGGGTATTTTTTGCACTGTCACATTATAAGGAGAATTATTACTACTGGGGGGGGGGGCATTATGGTGGGCTTTATTACTCCCCCATGGTATGACCCCCTAGTAGCAGCACCAGCCTCTCTCTGCTATCCCTCTGCCCCTTCTCCAAATCCTTATTATGAAATCTTTCTCATTAGGATAAAACACAACATCAGCTCCACCGAGCCCCCGGCCAAAGTGTGGAAGTGGCGTCCGAGATCCCCAAGGGCCAAGCCAAGTAACTGTAAGTTTTCATGTGAATATGTTTGTTATACACATATAGCCTACACTGTGCCACACAATATTATTATAATTATTTTTTTTGAGGGGGGGGGGGGAGCGCCACAAGGTTAGCTCGCACAGGGCGCCTGAACACCTAAGGCCGGCCCTGGTAGCAGAGCAGCAGCAGCCACGGACTGCTGACCTAATCATTTACACCAGAAATTGGTGCAAAATTTAGCACAAATCTATGTCAGCTAATAGCAGGAGTAGATTTCCAGACTGCCAGAAGATGTGTCAATCTTATAAAGAGGCTTGCATCTTACTCCAGCACATTTTCATTAAGACTGGTGTATAAAATGCAAAGGGTAATATATTTTCCCCAATATTAGGTCCCTTTCACATGAGCGAGTTTTCCGCGCGGGTGCAATGTGTGGCATGAACACATAGCACCCGCACTGAATCCTGACCTATTCATTTCAATGGGTCTGTGTACATAGGCGTTTTTTTTCTTTCTAGAAGTGAATGGGGCTTTAGTAAAAAACGCATTGCATCCGGAAGCAAGTGCGGATCCGATGCGTTTTTCACTGATGGTTGCTAAGAAATGTTGTTTGTAAATCTTCAGTTATTTATCACGCGAGTGAAAAACTCATCAAAACGCATTGCACCCGCGCGGAAAAATCTGAACAACTGAATACAATTGCAGACAAAACTGACTGAACTAGCAAAATAGTGTGAGTTTCACTGAACACACCCTAAACGCATCCGGATCTAATCCGCCGCGTTCGTGTGAAAGAGGCCTTAGAAATGAGCGAACCTTTTTAGATTTGTTTCATTTCAGGTTCTTTGAAATTTTCTAAAAGTTGGGTTACGACTCAAATCGATTTTACCCAATGAAAAGTTGCTCTAATTGTCCTGATATTGGTAGATAACTCCCTCTAGTCTCCTAAGGCTTAACATCTTTAGGAAAAGATGCTATCGCTTTTTGTTAATTTATTATGAATATTTGCATTTTTTTTAACACAATGACATCAATAGCAAATAATGTCAGTGATACTAACAGTAGTGTTGAGCTAATCAAAGTTTACTATGTGAAATACGATCAGAATTTCAGGAAAAATTTGATTTACCACGAATCTGAATTTCCTGCCGCTCCAAGGTAAGAAATAACTTTTTCCTGATATGGCAGTAAAAAAAATATATACCTCATTCATTTGTTCACAGGGAGAATGTCGTGGCCATCTTGATTGAATAAAATGTGCCAGTTCTCTCGCGTGCTGATGTGTGTCCATACTAATGACCTGTCAACAACATTTCTTTTTGTGTTGTGATGCATAAAGGAAAAAAACTGAACTGCTATATGTGCCCATGGAAATATATTAGGACAGAGCAAAACAAAATGCCTCTTAAAGGGTTTAGTTTTGCATTCCATCCTAAAATTCTGTTATATTCAGTTATAACTCTGTTATAACATCTGTCGTGGGTAAACTGTTTAAAGGTTTTCTAAGAGATGGGGGAAAGTGACTGGCTCAGTGATAGAAAACAGAGGTTATTAATGGTACTCACTCAGATTGGGTCATTGTCACTAGTGGGGTACCTCAGGGGTCAGTATTGGGCCCTATTCTCTTCAATATATTTAGTAATGATCTTGTAGAAGGCTTGCACAGTAAAATATCAATTTTCGCTGATGACACTAAACTGTGTAAAGTAATTAACACTGAAGAGGACAGTATACTGCTACAGATGGATCTGGATAGATTGGAGGCTTGGGCGGAGAAGTGGCAGATGAGGTTCAACACTGACAAATGTAAGGTTATGCACATGGGAAGGAATAATGCAAGTCACCCATACATACTAAATAGTAAAACACTCGGTAACACTTACATGGAAAAGGATCTAGGAATTTTTGTGAACAGCAAACTAATCTGTACAAACCAGTGTCAGGCAGCTGCTGCCAAGGCCAATAAGATAATGGGTTGCATCAAAAGGGGCATAGATGCTCATGATGAGAACATACTCCTGCCACTTTACAAATCACTAGTCAGACCACACATGGAGTACTGTGTACAGTTCTGGGCTCCTGTAAACAAGGCAGACACAGCAGAGCTGGAGAGGGTTCAGAGAAGGGCAACTAAAGTAATAACTGGAATGGGTGGACTACAGTATCCTGAAAGATTATTAAAATTAGGGTTATTCACTTTAGAAAAAAGACGACTGAGGGGAGATCTAATAACTATGTATAAATATATCAGGGGTCAGTACAGAGATCTATCCCATCAGCTATTTATCCCCAGGACTGTGATTGTGACAAGGGGACATCCTCTGCGTCTGGAGGAAAGAAGGTTTGTACACAAACATAGAAGAGGATTCTTTACGGTAAGAGCAGTGAGACTATGGAACTCTCTGCCTGAGGAGGTGGTGATGGTGAGTACAATAAAGGAATTCAAGAGGGGCCTGGATGTGTTTCTGGAGTGTAATAATATTACAGGTTATAGCTACTAGAGATAGGTCAGTGATCCAGACAGTTATTCTGATTGCCTGATTGGAGTCGGTGAGGAATTATTTTTTCCCCTAAAGTGGGGAAAATTGGCTTGTACCTCACTTTTTTTTTCTTTTTTTTTTCACCTAGATGTTATAACAGATGTTATAACAGAGTTATAACTGAATATAACAGAATTTTAGGATGGAATGCATAACTAAACCTTTTAAGAGGCATTTTTGTTTTGCTCTGATAGCAGGATAGCAGGCTGAACTTGATGAACAAATGGCTTTTTTCAGCCTTATAAACTATGTTACTATAATGGAACACTATAACAAAATTCCTAACGCTGGTGAGAACATACTCTGATTTACAAAAAAGATCTTTCTTTACTATTAAGACTATTCCTTATTATTATGTTATTATGTGGTTAGCGCGATGACATCAGCTTTAACATCAGTCCTTTTGCAGGTCCTGCAAGAAGAAGAAGGAAGACGATAACCGCTGCGAGATCAAGTGGATGAGGTGAGTAATTGTTTTTTTATTTTTTTAACCCTCAATGGACATTTTACAGCATTCTGTATAAAAAAAATGCTATTATTTTCCATTATAACCATGTTATAATGGAAAATATTAAAATCTACAGAACACCGAACCCAAACCCAGACTTCAGTGAAAAAGTCCGGGTTCGGGTCTGGGTACCAACATTCATTTTTTTATAACGTGCGTGCAAAGCGCATTAAAACGCTTTGCACTTGTGCAGAAAAAACTGAACAACGCAACGCAATCGCAGACATATTGCATGTAAACTGGAGCAAGTTTCCCTGAACCCACCCGCAACGCATCCAGACTGAATCCCGCAATGAATTCGAACTGAATAACAGCTTTCACTAGTAGGTGTATTACTCCCCACCCCAGGCTCGGTGTCCTCCGCTCCGGTAGCGGGCTCCACATGTCTCTGCTCGCAGTCTCAGTGAGCGCTTACTAGGTATTGAAACCTCATATATGCATTGTCCTGGCATCAGGCTGGCTATGCTCTGTGGTACTTTTGGGTGCAATCACAGCAGGTATTCCAAATGATGTATGCAAGGAGAGGTTCTCTTTGTTTCTGTTGACTATTAAAGCCCTGCATCAGGTGATTAAAGCAAATGAACTGGTGGCATATGGAAACAAGTTTCCAGAAATGGACTCTAAATAATTAGCTATGCAGGCTAAGCGCATTTCGGGGCTCCTAGCACCGTCCTCATTTGCTAAAAATACAGAAAAGTTGTTTTCAGCTCCAAATTTCACCATTTTATAAGTAAAAGGTTACATGCAAAATAATTTTAATTAATTTTAGTATACTTAATCATAATATACACTCACCTAAAGAATTATTAGGAACACCATACTAATACGGTGTTGGACCCCCTTTTGCCTTCATGGCATTGATTCAACAATGTGCTGATAGCATTCTTTAGAAATGTTGGCCCATATTGATAGGATAGCATCTTGCAGTTGATGGAGATTTGAGGGATGCACATACAGGGCACGAAGCTCCCGTTCCACCACATCCCAAAGATGCTCTATTGGGTTGAGATCTGGTGACTGCGGGGGCCATTTTAGTACAGTGAACTCATTGTCATGTTCAAGAAACCAATTTGAAATGATTCGAGCTTTGTGACATGGTGCATTTTCCTGCTGGAAGTAGCCATCAGAGGATGAGTACATGGTGGTCATGAAGCGATGGACATGGTCAGAAACAATGCTCATGTAGCCCGTGGCATTTAAATGATGGCCAATTGGCACTAAGGGGCCTAAACTGTGCCCAGAAAACATCCCCCACACCATTACACCACCACCACCAGCCTGCACAGTGGTAACAAGGCATGATGGATACATGTTCTCATTCTGTTTACGCCAAATTCGGACTCTACCATTTGAATGTCTCAACATTATATGGAGTATGAATCTCTATACTAAGAAACAAATTTCACAGTCAAAGAGCAAAGACAGCGTTGTACAGACATCAACCTGCATGCGCCAGAAGAAAGTGCCAGCACTAGTGCACATATCAGCGAGGTAACAAGCACTCTGCAAGACGAGTGAAACTTGATCAAAGCCATGTATGTATTAACTACCATTGAATACAGCGTCAAGTTCGGTAAGCAGCTAACATCGCAATTTTCTTAATCATAGCGCACAGTAATCGTATCATTTGTCAAATATATCAAAAATTGACTGCAAACTCACTTATTACCGTGTGTCTTATGGAATTATTTCCATAAGTGGCAACTGCTACATTTGGATACATTTAACGGCCATATCATCCTTATGACAAAATAATTAAGAACATTACAACGAGAAAGCTTGTATCAACAAGACAATTTACCTATTCCTCCTAACAATGCTGTGGAACATATTCAACTTGCAGTGGTGCATGAGCTCCGCACTACCTATTCATAGAGGGACCGAGACTGTATATTATTTTATGCCTATTTTTATATAGTGTTTCTATACAGATTATATTTTATGTATATTTTATACAATTTTAGAAGGCAAGAAATATGGCTATATTATTGATAAAAAGTGGGCCATTTATTACTAATTGTACTGAGCAGCTAGGTAGTTTAGCAGTGAGCTCCCTTTCTTTTGTTATTTTTCAACATCTTAGCATCGCAGCTGATTATTAACCACTAATAAACAAAATAAACTAACAATTATATTAGTGTTCAATTATTAATATACATAACATACTTATCTAAGGATTTGTAATCGTATATCCTAGAGATGGGCATTATGACACCATGACATCTGCACCTTTTTCAGCCTCTGAGCCAATCAGGACAAGCCCTCCTCACCACTTCCTACCGGGGTTATGTGAGCATTAGTGATGATCGAGCATGCTCGGCTGAACACCTGTTTGGCTCGAGCATCTCGATGCTTGGCACATGGCGGTACTCAGTTGAGTAACGCATGTCCTCGAGCGCCATGCTCGAGTCTCCTTCCCGCATGTTACTTGGCTGCTACTCAGCCAATAAATGTGCAGGTAAGTACTGCCCTCACTGTAATGCCAGTAGCCGTGTTGGCTACTGGCATTACAGTGATTGGCTGGCCGAAACGTGTCATTGGGTGCTTTATAGCATCCGATGACGCATGATGGGCTCATTCATACACAGAGAGTGTAGAAAGTGTAACTGATTTTTTTTTACAAAAACGTTTCAGAGACCCAAACGTCCTTTGTAAGGACTATTGTGTGTGACAGCAGCAATATATGTTTTTAGTGCAACATGTGCTGAATTGCTTTGCTCAGTGTTAGGGAGAGCTGTGCATAGGAAGGGACAGACAGAGTAGGGAGTGTAATAGGAAAACTTTTATACAAAAACTTTAAAGACTTTTAAGGACTCTTGTGTGTGTGATAGCAGCAATATATATTTTTAGCGCATCCTGCACTAAATACTGTGTACTAGGCCGCTGCGGACAGTTAAATTATCTGAGCTACATCTCCTTTTTAAAGTGTGCGCATCCCTAAAATATCAGTGACATCCAGTGCACTTTTGCCGTAATGGTGTCCACTGTGGACAGTTAAATTATCCGCGCCACATCCCTGTTTAAAGTGTGCGCATCCCTAAAATATCAGTGACATCCAATATACCTTTTTCCATAGACTGTGTCTGCTGCCGACAGGTAACCCCTTATGGACCGGGCTCATTTTCACCTTACGGACCAGGCCATTTTTTGCAAATTTGACCAGTGTCCCTTTATGTTGGAATATTGTTCTTCATATTATACTTCATGACACTGGTAAAATGGAGCAAAAAAAATATCATTTTTATTTATAAAAAAAATACCAAATTTACCAAAAATTTAGAAAAATTTACAAATTTCCAAGTTACAATTTCTCTACTTCTATAATATATAGTAATACCTCCAAAAATAGTTATTACTTTACATTCCCCATTTCCATTTTAATAATTTTTTTTCCAGTAACAAAGCAAGGGTTAACAGCCAAACAAAACTCTATTTATTGCCCTGATTCTGTAGTTTGCAGAAGCACGCCATATGTAGTAATACTGTACGGCCACACAGTAGGGCATAGAGGGAAAGGAGCGCTGTGTGGTTTTTGGAAGGCAGATTTTGCTGGACTGGTTTATTTAAACCATGTCCTTTTTGAAGCCCCCCTGATGCACCCCTAGAGTAGAAACTCCATAAAAGTGACCCATCTAAGAAACTACAGTCGTGGCCAAAAGTTTTGAGAATAACACAAATATTAGTTTTCACAAAGTGCTTTTAGATATTTGTTTCAGTTGTTTCTGTGATGTAGTGAAATATAATTACACGCACTTCATACGTTTCAAAGGCTTTTATCGACAATTACATGACATTTATGCAAAGAGTCAGTATTTGCAGTGTTGGCCCTTCTTTTTCAGGACCTCTGCAATTCGACTGGGCATGCTCTCAATCAACTTCTGGGCCAATTCCTGACTGATAGCAACCCATTCTTTCATAATCACTTCTTGGAGTTTGTCAGAATTAGTGGGTTTTTGTTTGTCCACCCGCCTCTTGAGGATTGACCACAAGTTCTCAATGGGATTAAGATCTGGGGAGTTTCCAGGCCATGGACCCAAAATGTCAACGTTTTGGTCCCCGAGCCACTTAGTTATCACTTTTGCCTTACTTTTGGCCACGACTGTACACCCCTCAAGCTATTCAAAACTGAGTTTACAAACTTTGTTAACCCTTTAGGTGTTCCACAAGAGTTCTTGGCAAATGGAGATGAAATTTAACAATTTAGATTTTTGGGCACATTTTCCATTTTAACCAATTTTTTTAAGTAACAAAGCAAGGGTTAACAGCCAAACAAAACCCAATATTTATTGCCCTGATTCTGTAGTTTGCAGAAGCACCCCATATGTGGTCGTAAACTACTGTACGGGCACACGGTAGGGTGTAGAGGGAAAGGAGCGCTGCGTGGTTTTTGGAAGGTAGATTTTGCTGGACTGGTTTATTTACACCATGTCCCATTTGAAGCCCCCCTGATGCACCCCTAGAGTAGAAACTCCATAAAAGTGACCCCATTTTGGAAACTACGGGATAAGGTGGCAGTTTTTGGTGGGACTATTTTTAGGGTACATATTATTTTTTGTTGCTCTATATTATATTTTTGTGAGGCAAGGTTACCAAAAATAGAAATTCTGAAATTTCCGCTCCATTTGCCATAAACTGTTGAGGAACAACTAAAGGGTTAATAAAGTTTGTAAAATCAATTTTGAATACCTTGAGGGCTGTAGTTTCTTAGATTGGGTCACTTTTATGGAGTTTCTACTCTAGGGGTGCATCAGGGGTTCTTCAAATGGGACATGGTGCCAAAAAAAAGGCCATCAAAATATGCCTTCCAGAAACCTTATGGCATTCCTTTCCTTCTGCGCCCTGTCGTTTGGTCATACAACAGTTTATGACCACATATGGGGTGTTTCTGTAAACTGCAGAATCATGGTAATAAATATAAAGTTTTGTTTGGCTGTTAATCCTTGCTTTGTTACTGGAAAAAATTGATTAAAATGGAAAATTGTGTTCATCTGAGGGGTTAGGTCATGGTCTCAAGTTTGAGAACAATATTTTTATTTTTTTTCGATTGTCAGTGGCTAAATGGAATTAAAATTGGGGAAGGGGATTATACATTTTTTACTCTATTCAAATGTGGTACTCCCTGAAGCAACCAATAATGCAGAGGCCCAGATGATCAGGGCAAGTGTCACACTGAGTGGTGGTGTCCTTCCGTATCCCCCTCCTGTGACTCACTCTGCCCTTTTTTTGGGTCCGTCCCTTCTTTTCAGTATGGAGGACCACACCTGGAAAGTGTTGGCCAGGGACGATCCGGGCGCCTTCAGTTCCCGAGGTACTCTGGCCTGCTCTTTCCCAGGTCCAGGACAGCACAAAAGAGTTGTACAAGGAGACCTGTACAAAATAGACCGCAACCTTTTTGTACCATGCCCAGATTTTGCGCATGGTGTTATATGGCTTGAGGACTTGATCAGAGAGATCAACCCCTCCCATATACCGATTGTAGTCAATGATACAATCGGACTTGAGGACCGTTGCCACGGTACCTCGCACAGGGGCACGGGTGATGCTGTTACCGTGAATTGTGGAAAGTACAAGGACATCCCTCTTGGGCCTCATGCACACGACTGTGCCGTTTATGCGGTACGCAAACCACGGATCCGCAAAAAACGGAAGCCGCCCGTGTTGCCTTCCGCAATTTGCGGAAAGGAACGGGCGCCGGCAATATAAATGCCTATTCTTGTCCGCAAAGCGCAGACAAGAATAGGACATGTTATATTTTTTTTGCGAGACCGCGGAACAGAGCAACGGCTGCTGACAGCACATGCTGTCCGCATCTTTTGCGGCCCCATTGAAGTGAATGGGTCAGCATCCGAGCCACTGAAATGGTGATTCGGATGCGGACCCAAACAACGGTCATGTGCATGAGGCCTAGTCCTTATATCTGACCAGCAACAGGTTTCCACTGGTAAGAGGACAGATCTCACCCCTGGGGATAGGTACCTGGAGGGGGCGGGCAGGGAGGCCACGTTTATTTTTCCGCACGGTCCCACAAGCGGGCGTGGATCTGGCGGCGAGGGACTGGAACAAGGGGATACTAGTATAAAAGTTATTCGCGTACAGGTGGTAACTAGGGATGAGCGAACTCGAACTGTATAGTTCGGGTTCGTACCGAATTTTGGGGTGTCCGTGACACGGACCCGAACCCGGACATTTTCGTAAAAGTCCGGGTTCGGGTTCGGTGTTCGTCGCTTTCTTCGGCGCTTTTGTGACGCTTTCTTGGCGCTTTTTGAAAGGCTGCAAAGCAGCCAATCAACAAGCGTCATACTACTTGCCCCAAGAGGCCATCACAGCCATGCCTACTATTGGCATGGCTGTGATTGGCCAGAGCACCATGTGACCCAGCCTCTATTTAAGCTGGAGTCACATAGCGCCGCCCGTCACTCTGCTCTGATTAGCGTAGGGAGAGGTTGCGGCTGCGACAGTAGGGCGAGATTAGGCAGATTAACTCCTCCAAAGGACTTGATTAACTGATCGATCTGCAGCTGTGGATCATTGAGCTGCTGATCCTCAATTGCTCACTGTTTTTAGGCTGCCCAGACCGTTTGTCAGTCACATTTTTCTGGGGTGATCGGCGGCCATTTTGTGTCTTGTGGTGCGCCAGCACAAGCTGCGACCAAGTGCATTTAACCCTCAATGGTGTGGTTGTTTTTTGGCTAAAGCCTACATCAGGGTGAAGCTGTCACACCAAGTGCATTTAACCAGCAATAGTCTGTTCATTTTTTGGCCATATACAAAATCAGGGGCAAGCTGCGCCTGTCACCAAGTGCATTTAACCCTCAATGGTGTGGTTGTTTTTTGGCTAAAGCCTACATCAGGGTGAAGCTGTCACACCAAGTGCATTTAACCAGCAATAGTCTGTTCATTTTTTGGCCATATACAAAATCAGGGGCAAGCTGCGCCTGTCACCAAGTGCATTTAACCCTCAATGGTGTGGTTGTTTTTTGGCTAAAGCCTACATCAGGGTGAAGCTGTCACACCAAGTGCATTTAACCAGCAATAGTCTGTTCATTTTTTGGCCATATACAAAATCAGGGGCAAGCTGCGCCTGTCACCAAGTGCATTTAACCCTCAATGGTGTGGTTGTTTTTTGGCTAAAGCCTACATCAGGGTGAAGCTGTCACACCAAGTGCATTTAACCAGCAATAGTCTGTTCATTTTTTGGCCATATACAAAATCAGGGGCAAGCTGCGCCTGTCACCAAGTGCATTTAACCCTCAATGGTGTGGTTGTTTTCTGGCTAAAGCCTACATCAGGGTGAAGCTGTCACACCAAGTGCATTTAACCAGCAATAGTCTGTTTATTTTTTGGCCATATACTACATCAGGGGCAAGCTGCGCCCGTCACCAAGTGCATTTAACCCTCAGTAGTGTGGTTGGTCAAGCTGTGACACCAAGTGCATTTAACCAGCAATAGTCTGTTCATTTTTTGGCCATATACTACATCAGGGGCAAGCTGCGCCCGTCACCAAGTGCATTTAACCAGCAATAGTGTGGTTATTTTTTGGCCATATCCCAGTCTAATTCTGTCACTAAATCCATACCGGTCACCCAGCGCCTAAATACTAGGCCTCAAATTTATATCCCGCTAAATCTCTCGTTACCGCTGTCCTGTTGTAGCTGGGAAAGTTATTTAGTGTCCGTCAAAGCACATTTTTTGTTCTGGGTTGAAGTACAATTCCCAATTTAGCAATTTCATAATTTAGTGGTTTCTGCTATATCAGAGCTATTTGAAATCTATCCCTAAAAGGGTATATAATATTCAAGGTGCACATTGGGTCATTCAGAATAACTTCACACACACCCGCTACTGTGTATTTTCAAGTCTAATTCTGTCACTAAACCCATACCTGTCACCCAGCGCCTAAATACTAGGCCTCAAATTTATATCCTGCTAAATCTCTCGTTACCGCTGTCCTGTTGTAGCTGGGAAAGTTATTTAGTGTCCGTCAAAGCACATTTTTTGTTCTGGGTTGAAGTACAATTCCCAATTTAGCAATTTCATAATTTAGTGGTTTCTGCTATATCAGAGCTATTTGAAATCTATCCCTAAAAGGGTATATAATATTCAAGGTGCACATTGGGTCATTCAGAATAACTTCACACACACCCGCTACTGTGTATTTTCAAGTCTAATTCTGTCACTAAACCCATACCTGTCACCCAGCGCCTAAATACTAGGCCTCAAATTTATATCCTGCTAAATCTCTCGTTACCGCTGTCCTGTTGTAGCTGGGAAAGTTATTTAGTGTCCGTCAAAGCACATTTTTTGTTCTGGGTTGAAATACAATTCCCAATTTAGCAATTTCATAATTTAGTGGTTTCTGCTATATCAGAGCTATTTAAAATCTATCCCTAAAAGGGTAGATCATATTGAAGGTGCACATAGGGTCATTCAGAATAACTTCACACACACCCGCTACTGTGTATTTCCAAGTCTAATTCTGTCACTAAACCCATACCTGTCACCCAGCGCCTAAATACTAGGCCTCAAATTTATATCCCGCTAAATCTCTCGTTACCGCTGTCCTGTTGTAGCTGGGAAAGTTATTTAGTGTCCGTCAAAGCACATTTTTTGTTCTGGGTTGAAGTACAATTCCCAATTTAGCAATTTCATAATTTAGTGGTTTCTGCTATATCAGAGCTATTTGAAATCTATCCCTAAAAGGGTAGATCATATTGAAGGTGCACATAGGGTCATTCAGAATAACTTCACACACACCCGCTACTGTGTATTTCCAAGTCTAATTCTGTCACTAAACCCATACCTGTCACCCAGCGCCTAAATACTAGGCCTCAAATTTATATCCCGCTAAATCTCTCGTTACCGCTGTCCTGTTGTAGCTGGGAAAGTTATTTAGTGTCCGTCAAAGCACATTTTTTGTTCTGGGTTGAAGTACAATTCCCAATTTAGCAATTTCATAATTTAGTGGTTTCTGCTATATCAGAGCTATTTGAAATCTATCCCTAAAAGGGTATATAATATTCAAGGTGCACATTGGGTCATTCAGAATAACTTCACACACACCCGCTACTGTGTATTTCCAAGTCTAATTCTGTCACTAAACCCATACCTGTCACCCAGCGCCTAAATACTAGGCCTCAAATTTATATCCTGCTAAATCTCTCGTTACCGCTGTCCTGTTGTAGCTGGGAAAGTTATTTAGTATCCGTCAAAGCACATTTTTTGTTCTGGGTTGAAATACAATTCCCAATTTAGCAATTTCATAATTTAGTGGTTTCTGCTATATCAGAGCTATTTGAAATCTATCCCTAAAAGGGTATATAATATTCAAGGTGCACATTGGGTCATTCAGAATAACTTCACACACACCCGCTACTGTGTATTTCCAAGTCTAATTCTGTCACTAAACCCATACCTGTCACCCAGCGCCTAAATACTAGGCCTCAAATTTATATCCTGCTAAATCTCTCGTTACCGCTGTACTGTTGTTGCTTGGAAAGATATTTAGTGTCCGTCAAAGCACATTTTTTGTTCTGGGTTGAAATACAATTCCCAATTTAGCAATTTCATAATTTAGTGGTTCCTGCTATATCAGAGCTATTTGAAATCTATCCCAAAAAGGGTATATAATATTCAAGGTGCACATAGGGTCATTCAGAATAACTTCACACACACCCTCTACTGTGTATTTCCAAGTCTAATTCTGTCACTAAACCCATACCTGTCACCCAGCGCCTAAATACTAGGCCTCAAATTTATATCCTGCTAAATCTCTCGTTACCGCTGTACTGTTGTTGCTGGGCAAGATATTTAGTGTCCGTCAAAGCACATTTTTTGTTCTGGGTTGAAATACAATTCCCAATTTAGCAATTTCATAATTTAGTGGTTTCTGCTATATCAGAGCTATTTGAAATCTATCCCTAAAAGGGTATATAATATTCAAGGTGCACATTGGGTCATTCAGAATAACTTCACACACACCCGCTACTGTGTATTTCCAAGTCTAATTCTGTCACTAAACCCATACCTGTCACCCAGCGCCTAAATACTAGGCCTCAAATTTATATCCTGCTAAATCTCTCGTTACCGCTGTACTGTTGTTGCTGGGCAAGATATTTAGTGTCCGTCAAAGCACATTTTTTGTTCTGGGTTGAAATACAATTCCCAATTTAGCAATTTCATAATTTAGTGGTTTCTGCTATATCAGAGCTATTTGAAATCTATCCCTAAAAGGGTATATAATATTCAAGGTGCACATTGGGTCATTCAGAATAACTTCACACACACCCGCTACTGTGTATTTCCAAGTCTAATTCTGTCACTAAACCCATACCTGTCACCCAGCGCCTAAATACTAGGCCTCAAATTTATATCCTGCTAAATCTCTCGTTACCGCTGTACTGTTGTTGCTGGGCAAGATATTTAGTGTCCGTCAAAGCACATTTTTTGTTCTGGGTTGAAATACAATTCCCAATTTAGCAATTTCATAATTTAGTGGTTCCTGCTATATCAGAGCTATTTGAAATCTATCCCAAAAAGGGTATATAATATTCAAGGTGCACATAGGGTCATTCAGAATAACTTCACACACACGCTTCTGTGCATTTCCAAGTCTAATTCTGTCACTAAATCCATACCGGTCACCCAGCGCCTAAATACTAGGCCTCAAATTTATATCCCGCTGAATTTGAATACAATACATTGGGCCAAATAATATATTTGTTGTTGTGGTGAACCATAACAATGAGAAAAACATCTAGTAAGGGACGCGGACGTGGACATGGTCGTGGTGGTGTTAGTGGACCCTCTGGTGCTGGGAGAGGACGTGGCCGTTCTGCCACATCCACACGTCCTAGTGTACCAACTACCTCAGGTCCCAGTAGCCGCCAGAATTTACAGCGATATATGGTGGGGCCCAATGCCGTTCTAAGGATGGTAAGGCCTGAGCAGGTACAGGCATTAGTCAATTGGGTGGCCGACAGTGGATCCAGCACGTTCACATTATCTCCCACCCAGTCTTCTTCAGAAAGCGCACAGATGGCGCCTGAAAACCAACCCCATCAGTCTGTCACATCACCCCCATGCATACCAGGGAAACTGTCTCAGCCTCAAGTTATGCAGCAGTCTCTTATGCTGTTTGAAGACTCCGCTGGCAGGGTTTCCCAAGGGCATCCACCTAGCCCTTCCCCAGCGGTGAAAGACATAGAATGCACTGACGCACAACCACTTATGTTTCCTGATGATGAGGACATGGGAATACCACCTCAGCATGTCTCTGATGATGACGAAACACAGGTGCCAACTGCTGCGTCTTTCTGCAGTGTGCAGACTGAACAGGAGGTCAGGGATCAAGACTGGGTGGAAGACGATGCAGGGGACGATGAGGTCCTAGACCCCACATGGAATGAAGGTCGTGCCACTGACTTTCACAGTTCGGAGGAAGAGGCAGTGGTGAGACCGAGCCAACAGCGTAGCAAAAGAGGGAGCAGTGGGCAAAAGCCGAACACCCGCCGCCAAGAGACTCCGCCTGCTACTGACCGCCGCCATCTGGGACCGAGCACCCCAAAGGCAGCTTCAAGGAGTTCCCTGGCATGGCACTTCTTCAAACAATGTGCTGACGACAAGACCCGAGTGGTTTGCACGCTGTGCCATCAGAGCCTGAAGCGAGGCATTAACGTTCTGAACCTGAGCACAACCTGCATGACCAGGCACCTGCATGCAAAGCATGAACTGCAGTGGAGTAAACACCTTAAAACCAAGGAAGTCACTCAGGCTCCCCCTGCTACCTCTTCTGCTGCTGCCGCCTCGGCCTATTCTGCTGCTGCCGCCTCGGCCTCTTCCTCCGCCTCTGGAGGAACGTTGGCACCTGCCGCCCAGCAAACAGGGGATGTACCACCAACACCACCACCACCACCTCCGTCACCAAGCGTCTCAACCATGTCACACGCCAGCGTTCAGCTCTCCATCTCACAAACATTTGATAGAAAGCGTAAATTCCCACCTAGCCACCCTCGATCCCTGGCCCTGAATGCCAGCATTTCTAAACTACTGGCCTATGAAATGCTGTCATTTAGGCTGGTGGACACAGACAGCTTCAAACAGCTCATGTCGCTTGCTGTCCCACAGTATGTTGTTCCCAGCCGGCACTACTTCTCCAAGAGAGCCGTGCCTTCCCTGCACAACCAAGTATCCGATAAAATCAAGTGTGCACTGCGCAACGCCATCTGTAGCAAGGTCCACCTAACCACAGATACGTGGACCAGTAAGCACGGCCAGGGACGCTATATCTCCCTAACTGCACACTGGGTAAATGTAGTGGCAGCTGGGCCCCAGGCGGAGAGCTGTTTGGCGCACGTCCTTCCGCCGCCAAGGATCGCAGGGCAACATTCTTTGCCTCCTGTTGCCACCTCCTCCTTCTCGGCTTCCTCCTCCTCTTCTTCCACCTGCTCATCCAGTCAGCCACACACCTTCACCACCAACTTCAGCACAGCCCGGGGTAAACGTCAGCAGGCCATTCTGAAACTCATATGTTTGGGGGACAGGCCCCACACCGCACAGGAGTTGTGGCGGGGTATTGAACAACAGACCGACGAGTGGTTGCTGCCGGTGAGCCTCAAGCCCGGCCTGGTGGTGTGTGATAATGGGCGAAATCTCGTTGCAGCTCTGGGACTAGCCAATTTGACGCACATCCCTTGCTTGGCGCATGTGCTGAATTTGGTGGTGCAGAAGTTCATTCACAACTACCCCGACATGTCAGAGCTGCTGCATAAAGTGCGGGCCGTCTGTTCGCGCTTCCGGCGTTCACATCCTGCCGCTGCTCGCCTGTCTGCGCTACAGCGTAACTTCGGCCTTCCCGCTCACCGCCTCATATGCGACGTGCCCACCAGGTGGAACTCCACCTTGCACATGCTGGACAGACTGTGCGAGCAGCAGCAGGCCATAGTGGAGTTTCAGCTGCAGCACGCACGGGTCAGTCGCACTACAGAACAGCACCACTTCACCACCAATGACTGGGCCTCCATGCGAGACCTGTGTGCCCTGTTGCGCTGTTTCGAGTACTCCACCAACATGGCCAGTGGCGATGACACCGTTATCAGCGTTACAATACCACTTCTATGTCTCCTTGAGAAAACACTTAGGGCGATGATGGAAGAGGAGGTGGCCCAGGAGGAGGAGGAGGAGGAGGAGGAAGAGGGGTCATTTTTAGCACTTTCAGGCCAGTCTCTTCGAAGTGACTCAGAGGGAGGTTTTTGGCAACAGCAGAGGCCAGGTACAAATGTGGCCAGCCAGGGCCCACTACTGTAGGACGAGGAGGACGAGGATGAGGAGGAGGTGGAGGAGGATGAGGATGAAGCATGGTCACAGCGGGGTGGCACCCAACGCAGCTCGGGTCCATCACTGGTGCGTGGCTGGGGGGAAAGGCAGGACGATGACGATACGCCTCCCACAGAGGACAGCTTGTCCTTACCCCTGGGCAGCCTGGCACACATGAGCGACTACATGCTGCAGTGCCTGCGCAACGACAGCAGAGTTGCCCACATTTTAACCTGTGCGGACTACTGGGTTGCCACCCTGCTGGATCCACGCTACAAAGACAATGTGCCCACCTTACTTCCTGCACTGGAGCGTGATAGGAAGATGCGCGAGTACAAGCGCACGTTGGTAGACGCGCTACTGAGAGCATTCCCAAATGTCACAGGGGAACAAGTGGAAGCCCAAGGCCAAGGCAGAGGAGGAGCAAGAGGTCGCCAAGGCAGCTGTGTCACGGCCAGCTCCTCTGAGGGCAGGGTTAGCATGGCAGAGATGTGGAAAACTTTTGTCAACACGCCACAGCTAACTGCACCACCACCTGATACGCAACGTGTTAGCAGGAGGCAACATTTCACTAACATGGTGGAACAGTACGTGTGCACACCCCTCCACGTACTGACTGATGGTTCGGCCCCATTCAACTTCTGGGTCTCTAAATTGTCCACGTGGCCAGAGCTAGCCTTTTATGCCTTGGAGGTGCTGGCCTGCCCGGCAGCCAGCGTTTTGTCTGAACGTGTATTCAGCACGGCAGGGGGCGTCATTACAGACAAACGCAGCCGCCTGTCTACAGCCAATGTGGACAAGCTGACGTTCATAAAAATGAACCAGGCATGGATCCCACAGGACCTGTCCGTCCCTTGTCCAGATTAGACATTAACTACCTCCCCATAACCATATATTATTGGACTCCAGGGCACTTCCTCATTCAATCCTATTTTTATTTTCATTTTACCATTATATTGCAAGGCTACCCAAAGTTGAATGAACCTCTCCTCTGCCTGTGTGCTAGGCCTAAATATATGCCAATGGATTGTTGCAGTGGTGGCTGACGTGAAGCCTCATTCTCTGCTATGACATGCAGACTGATTCTCTGGTGACATGAAGCCAGATCCTCTGTTACGGGACCTCTCTCCTCTGCCTGGGTGCTGGGCCTAAATTTATGAAAATGGACTGTTGCAGTGGTGGGTGACGTGAAGCCTGATTCTCTGCTATGACATGCAGACTGATTCTCTGGTGACATGAAGCCAGATCCTCTGTTACGGGACCTCTCTCCTCTGCCTGGGTGCTGGGCCTAAATTTATGAAAATGGACTGTTGCAGTGGTGGGTGACGTGAAGCCTCATTCTCTGCTATGACATGCAGACTGATTCTCTGCTGACATGAAGCCAGATCGTCTGTTACGGGACCTCTCTCCTCTGCCTGGGTGCTGGGCCTAAATTTATGAAAATGGACTCTTACAGTGGTGGGTGACGTGAAGCCTGATTCTCTGCTATGACATGAAGACTGATTCTCTGCTGACATGAAGCCAGATCCTCTGTTACGGGACCTCTCTCCTCTGCCTGGGTGCTGGGCCTAAATATCTGACAATGGACTGTTGCATTGGTGGCTGACGTGAAGCCTGATTCTCTGCTATGATATGAAGACTGATTCTCTGCTGACATGAAGCCAGATTGTCTGTTACGGGACCTCTCTCCTCTGCCTGTGTGCTAGGCCTAAATATATGCCAATGGATTGTTGCAGTGGTGGCTGACGTGAAGCCTGATTCTCTGCTATGACATGCAGACTGATTCTCTGGTGACATGAAGCCAGATCCTCTGTTACGGGACCTCTCTCCTCTGCCTGGGTGCTGGGCCTAAATTTATGAAAATGGACTGTTGCAGTGGTGGGTGACGTGAAGCCTGATTCTCTGCTATGACATGCAGACTGATTCTCTGGTGACATGAAGCCAGATCCTCTGTTACGGGACCTCTCTCCTCTGCCTGGGTGCTGGGCCTAAATTTATGAAAATGGACTGTTGCAGTGGTGGGTGACGTGAAGCCTCATTCTCTGCTATGACATGCAGACTGATTCTCTGCTGACATGAAGCCAGATTGTCTGTTACGGGACCTCTCTCCTCTGCCTGGGTGCTGGGCCTGAATTTATGACAATGGACTGTTGCAGTGGTGGCTGACGTGAAGCCTGATTCTCTGCTATGATATGAAGACTGATTCTCTGCTGACATGAAGCCAGATTGTCTGTTACGGGACCTCTCTCCTCTGCCTGGGTGCCGGGGCCTAAATATCTGAGAATGGACTGTTCCAGTGGTGGGTAACGGGAAGCCAGATTCTCTGCTATGATATGAAGACTGATTCTCTGCTGACATGAAGCCAGATTGTCTGTTACGGGACCTCTCTCCTCTGCCTGGGTGCTGGGCCTAAATTTATGAAAATGGACTCTTACAGTGGTGGGTGACGTGAAGCCTGATTCTCTGCTATGACATGAAGACTGATTCTCTGCTGACATGAAGCCAGATTGTCTGTTACGGGACCTCTCTCCTCTGCCTGGGTGCCGGGGCCTAAATATCTGAGAATGGACTGTTCCAGTGGTGGGTGACGGGAAGCCAGATTCTCTGCTATGGAACCTCTCTCCAATTGATTTTGGTTAATTTTTATTTATTTAATTTTTATTTTAATTAATTTCCCTATCCACATTTGTTTGCAGGGGATTTACCTACATGTTGCTGCCTTTTGCAGCCCTCTAGCCCTTTCCTGGGCTGTTTTACAGCCGTTTTAGTGCCGAAAAGTTCGGGTCCCCATTGACTTCAATGTGGTTCGGGTTCGGGACGAAGTTCGGATCGGGTTCGGATCCCGAACCCGAACATTTCCGGGATGTTCGGCCGAACTTCTCGAACCCGAACATCCAGGTGTTCGCTCAACTCTAGTGGTAACCCTTATCTAGCAGTGGGGGCACAAGTTTCCTGCTAACACCCAGAGTGGGGGTACATTCTGGGGGTTCAATACGGGAATCTCGCCCATCGTACACACAAAACCTCTAAGTGTACCCTGAGGTACTCTCACAAAGTTAGTACAGATTCACACCATACCTCGTCTGCTCAGAGGGAATATACTGGCGGAAAATGAGTCTCCCCTTGAAAGCAATGAGAGACTCATCAACCGCGACCTCCCTTACAGGTACATAGGCCTCCAAAAATGTAGCCCTAAAGTGATTGATGACTGGCCTGATTTTGTACAGGCGGTCATAGGCAGGATCACCTTGGGGGGAACATGCTGCATTATCTGCATGATGCAGGCATTTCCGAATTGCCTCAAAATGGGAACATGTCATGGCCGTACTGTAAAGTGCGGTCAGGTAGAGGATGTTCCCACTCCAGTACTGCCTGACACTGGGTTTTTTAAATAGGCCCATGTGCAGCATGAGTCCTCAAAATGTCCTCATCTCGGCTGCACCGACTGTAACGGGGTGCCGAAGGCACATTCGGTCTCCCATCAGCCGCAGACCTGCTACTTAGCTTCGGAAGCAAGGATCTGTGTTTGACCTCGTTCCCAGGGTAGCTTTGCTAGCTGGGAGGCTCCCTGCTCCTAGGTCTGCCTTGAGCGCCGAGCTGATCACTCGGTGCTCGACTGGTCGGTCTGTCGGTCATGTGACACTGGCCACGTCACATGACCCTCACTCCCCACTATAAATACAGGCAGCCTGATGGCCACTGGTTGCCTGTTAATTTCTAGGTTCCTGGCTATTTGTTCGACTACTGAATACTCACCTGATCCTGTTCCTTGACGATCCTTTGCCTGCTCCTCCTGTACTGCGCATCCGTCCTGGTATTGTGACCTCGGCTCCCACCTGACTACTCTTTGCGGACTCCTCTGGTACTTCTCTACTCTCCTGGTATTTGACCCCGGCTTCTCCTGACCATTCTTTGCTTAATCCTTTGTACTGCGTAGCTCTCTTGGTTCTGACCCGGTCCGTTGACGTTCTGTATTTTGTCTGTCTTCCCTGCCCATATCCTTAGTAAGGGACTGTCGTCCAGTTGTACCCTGTCATCAGGACTTGTGAGGCAAGTAGGCAGGGCCAGGGGTGAGGGTAGGAGCGCAGTGGTCACTATCCTTCCCCCTGTGTGTGTGTGGACGTGACCGTTACACCGGCCCTAGCCAAAAAGGAGCCCGGGTGTTGAGCAATGAACTGTTGGGCGTACAATTTCATTTGCTCCACCATCAGATTCACAAAGTGGTCACTGACAAAAAGACTAAAATAGTCATATTCAGTGAAGCCCACTATGGGAATCTGGATTCCTAGTTGGCCAACAAAATCTGCTGCTCGAACTAGTGTGGGCCACAGGGTCCCTGGCATGGTGGTTCCCTCCGCCGCCTTGGGGGCTCATCATCATCGATAGATGATGAGGAGAATGCAGATGACAAGAGGAAAGTGGAGACATCCTCATCCTCACTGGGGCTCTCGGATTCGGAGACAAGCAGGGTGTATGCCTCCTCGGCCGAGAACGTCCGGCGAACCATATGGGAGTGTGTGTGTGCGGAAAACTTTATTTAGTGTGTGTTGGGGGACGGATGTTCGTGTACACTTACCCCTAAACCTAACAGAAAAAATAAAATAAAAATGAAAGCTCCAAAAAATTTAAAAAAATATTTTTAAAAAGATTCAAATGTGCTGATCAGCGGTGGGGTGGGTGATGCACTAACAGTGGCCGGACGCTAAGGGTGCCGGCCACAGTCAGCGCACGAAAATAAAAATGTGTGTGTGGGGGGGCAAGCTGCAGCACCCCTGGGGGCTCTGGGGTCACATAGCTGTGCTGTGGACCTCAGACACCCGATCAGGGTAATGTAACAGTTAAACTTTTTAGGGGAAAAAAAACTTTCCCTGAATATCCCTGCCTAACCTTACCTTTCCCTAACCTGTCCCTTTGTACCTTTTAGTGCCAGATGGCACTGTGGAATGTCAGTAGGGGGGTGCTGGGCAGAGATGGGGGTTGCTGGTCACAGATCTAATGCTGTTCCTCTTTCTGTTCCTCCGGACACAGAAAGGGAGAGGAGGAAGAGCCGCAGTAAGTTTAATCCTCCCTCCTGCCCTGCAACCAATTTGAAGTGATCCTGAGAGGTGATGTCACCATCCCCTCTCAGGATCTCAAGATAGTGATTGGTGGTGTATTATCACACTACCGATTACCATCTTGTCCTGGGTTTTCGGGTCACCAGAGACCCGAATAATCCGGAAACACAGCAAACCGCAGGTCTAAAATTGACCTGCAGTTTGTAGCGATCGCCGATACGGGCGAGTCACAGGACAACCCCCCCGCATTGTCCCAGGGTGCCTGCTGATTGATTTCAGCAGGCATCCAGTTCCGATCACCACCCGCCATGCGGCAGTGATCGGAAATACACATGACGTAATGGTACGTCATGTGTCTCCACGCCACATCAGTGTGCCCATCCCTAAAATATTAGTGACATCCAGTGCACTTTTTCCGTAGACGGTGTCCGCTGCAGACAGTTAAATTATCCGCGCCACATCTCCTGTGTAAAGTGTGCCTATCCCTAAAATATCAGTGACATCCAGTGTACCTTTTTCCATAGACTGTGTCCACTGGGGACAGTTGAATTTCCGCGCCTCATCCCCTTTTTAAAGTGTGCGCATCCCTAAAATATCAGTGACATCAAGTGCACGTTTTCTATAGACTGCGTCCGCTGCGGACATTTAAAAAATTTGCGCCACATCTCCTGTGTAAAGTGTGCGTATCCCTAAAATATAAGTGACTTCCAGTATACTTTTTCAGTAGACTGTGTCCGCTGCAGACAGTTAAATTATGCGCGCAGCATCTCCTGTTTAAAGTGTGTACCTTTTTCCGTAGACACTGCAAACAGTGAAATTACCTGTGGTACCTGTCCTGTATAACGTTTCCTAATCACAAATACAGTTGTAATATTGTCTTTGCAGCAAAAGGATTGGAAATTACCAGCGAAACTGAGCCCTCCGCAGTTTTCCAAGCTATAGACACAAGATGATTGTACCTGCCAGCATCACCGCTGTATGATCTGCAACAACCATGGCATCATCCCCCAGTGCACACAAGCAATCAGACAACATACCTAAGGTAAGATCGCTCTAAGGCCCCTTTCACATGGGCGATTATTCCATGCGGATGCGATGCGTGAGTTGAACGCATTGCACCCGCACAGAATCCCAACCCATTCATTTCTATGGGGCTGTTCACATGAGCAGTGATTTTCACGCATCACTTATGCGTTGCTTGAAAATCGCAGCATGCTCTATATTCTGTGTTTTTCACGTAATGCAGGCCCTTCAGAAATGAATGGGGTTGCGTGAAAATCGCAAGCAGGTGCGGATGCGGTGCGATTTTCACACACGGTTGCTAGGAGATGATCGGGATGGAGACCTGATCATTATTATTTTCCCTTATAACATGGTTATAAGGGAAAATAATAGCATTCTGAATACAGAATGCATAGTAAAATAGCGCTGGAGGGGTTAAAAAATAAATAAAAATAAAAATAACTCACCTTAGTCCACTTGCTCGCGTAGCCGGCATCTCCTTCTGTCTTCATCTTAGCTTTGTGTAGCAACAAGGACCTGTGGTGACGTCAGTCATCACATGATCCATCACCATGGTAAAAGATCATCTTTTACCATGGTGATGGATCATGTGATGACTGACGTCACCAAAGATCCTTGTTGCTACACAAAGCTAAGATGAAGACAGAAGGAGATGCCGGCTACGCGAGCAAGTGGACTAAGGTGAGTTATTTTTATTTTTATTTATTTTTTAACCCCTCCAGCGCTATTTTACTATGCATTCTGTATTCAGAATGCTATTATTTTCCCTTATAACCATGTTATAAGGTGAGTTATTTTTATTTTTATTTATTTTTTAACCCCTCCAGCGCTATTTTACTATGCATTCTGTATTCAGAATGCTATTATTTTCCCTTATAACCATGTTATAAGGGAAAATAAAACAATCTACAGAATACCGATCCCAAGCCTGAACTTCTGTGAAGAAATTCAGGTTTGCCTACCAAACATGCGCAATTTTTCTCACACGAGTGCAAAACGCATTACAATGTTTTGCACTCGCGTGGAAAAATCACACGTGTTCCCACAACGCACCCGCCTCTTATCCGGGCCAAAAATATGAAGCCCCGTGTGAAAGAGGCCTAAGGCGAACGACACGTGGGACATGAGTCTGAGATCCCTCAGCAACTAACTCTGAGTCAGTGGGTATATACCCATGTGCATGAAAAAAGGGGAGACTGCCGTGATATATATTAGTGCTGCCCATAATTATTCATACCCATGGAAAATTTTTACTTAAAGTTACTTTTATTCAACCAGCAAGTAATTTTTTTACCTTTGCAAAAGCTCATCTGGACAGAGAAGACAAGAAGAAGACTTCTGGTCTTCCATGTTATGGTCAGATGAAACAAAAATTTTATTGTTTGGTCACAATGATGTTTCCTTCATTTAGCGTAAAAAAGGAGAAGCCTTCAACCCAAAGAACACCATCCCCACTGTCAAACATGGTGGTGAGAACCTAATGCTTTGGGGGTGTTTTTCAGCCAATGGACCAGGGAACCTAATCACAGTAAACGGCACCATGAAAAAAAAGTAATACATGAGGATTCTCAACGACAATATCAGGCAGTCTGCAGAGTAACTTGGCCTTGGGCACCAGTGGACATTTCAGCATGACAATGATCCAAAACACACAGCAAAAGTGGTGAAGAAATGGTTAGCAGACAACAACATTAATGTTTTGGAGTGGCCCAGCCAGAGTCCAGACTTGAATCCAATTGAGAATCTGTGGAGGGAGCTAAAGATCAGGGTGATGGTAAGAAGACCCTCCAACCTGAAAGATTTGGAGCTCATTGCTAAAGATGAATAGGCAAAAATACCTGTGGAGACATGCAAAAAGCTGGTCTGCAATTATAGGAAGCGTTTGATTGCTGTAATAGCCAATAAAGGCTTTTCTATTGATTATTGAAAAGGGTTTGAATAATTTTAGACTGGACACTTTTTGCTCAAATGTAAATAAAAGCTGAGAAATGTTTTTTTTTTCCCCACCACAATAATGCCTCCTGTACATCGTCTTATTATCTATTGGGAGACAGGTATGTCATTTCCCGTCAAAAAAATACTTACTGGTTGAATAAAAGTAACTTTAAGTCAAAATTTGCCTGGGGTATGAATAATTATGGGCATCACTGTATATATATTTATCAATTTCTTTTACTTTTTATCGCATTTCGGTCTCTATTTTAATTGAATATATTTTAGTGAGATTTTATCTGTATACAATTAGTTGTTTTTTGTGATGACCAATAAAGGTTTTACATATTTTAAAGTATATGTCCCAGTGTGTAATGACCGGCGTCACGCAAATGGAGGGAAAAGGGAAGGCCGTGCCCAAGGGAGAGGGAAAGGTGGTGACCCCTGACTCACCTTGCGGCTGGCACCTGACTGCCCTGACGTCCCTAGATGGGTTCCTCACCCGTACGCCAATCACGTGCCTAAACCCTGGCTTCCCCTAAGATGAGCCCTAGGTAGTGAATAGGGCGGTGGAAGCACTAGTCCGCACTACTGACACTACTAAGAGGAAAACACCAAGGAGAGGACAGACAATACAGACAAACATATAATCCCAGGTGGGCGACAACAGCAGACCACAAAGGCCCAACAGGGATCCGGAGGGTAATGTTCTGGAACAACAACCAGGGAACGCAGCAACACAGCTCCAGTGGGTCAGTATAGAAGTCCAGGCAGGAAGCTCTATATCTGGCAACCAGAGAAGTGTGAGAGGGGAATATAAGGAGGTTGGGAGTGCTGGACAAGGAACAGCTGAGGAGAAGGAGCTACGGATCCCTGAGTGAGCCAAAAAGGGTTGCAAAGCAAACCCAGAAAGCTACCATAAAGAAACAGCCCTATCTTACTACATAGAGCGCGCAGCCAACCGCTGCAACTTCCTGACCCTGGGTATAACAGAGTCAGGCGTGGTTCTTGACACCCTCGTGACAGTGTGATTCCAAAGAGAGTGGCAATCGTTTATCTATTATATATCTTCTTTATGTTTGGGTGAGACATATTGATTAGAGCACCTGTTCCTGATAGTTGGCAAGTGAGCCACCCTTTTCTCTTATTTATATTCTGTTTTTCAACCGCAATTACTGTCTCAAGAGCAAGAGGTTGATGAAGAGGATGAGACACAGTTGTCAATCACTAAGGTTGTAGTTAGGTCAACAAATCAGGAGGATGATTAGAGTGAGGAAGTGGAAGAGGAGGTGGTGGACGATGAGGTCTCTGACCCAACCTGGGAAGGTTGAAAGCCGAGCGAGGACAGCAGTACAGAGGGGGAGGAATCTGCGGCACCGCAACAGTCTGGAAGAGGCAGTGGGGTGGCAAAAGGTAGAAGGCGGGGCACAGCAAACAGGCACAAAACTGTTCCACAGAGCACCCCCTTGTGAAAATCTCCCTTGCCAAGGGGTAGATGTTCCGCAGTATTGCGCTTTTTTGAGAAAAGTGCGGACGACAAAAGAATAGTAGTTTGCAACCTGTACCATACAAAAATGAACCGGGGCCTGAACACTAGCAACCTCACCACCACCAGCATGATTCGCCACATGGCATCCAAGCACCGTAATAAGTGGAACGAACACCTGGGTAACAATCTGTGTCTGCGGGTCACACCACTGCCTCCTCTTACCCTATGTTGCGTGCTGGCCAATCCCCTGTCGAAGGTGCAGGCCTGGATTCCTTTCACTCTGGACCTTCGCAAGCACATCAGCGACCACGTCTATTTCCATGTCCCAGCACAGTGTCCAAATGTCCTTACCCCAGGCCTTTGAACACAAATAAAAATACCCAGCCACCCACCCACAGGTCATAGCACTAAATGCGCAGCTTTCCAAATTACTGGCCCTGGAAATGTTGTTATTTTGGCTTGTGGACACTGAGGCCTTCTGCAGCCTGATGTCGGTGGCTGTCCTTCATTATGCAGTCCCCAGTCACCACTATTTTTCAAGGTGTGCCATGCCCGCTTTACACCAACATGTGTCCCGTAACATCACACGTGCCCTGACCAATGCAGTTACTGGGAAGGTCCACTTAACCACGGACACATGGACAAGTGCATTCGGCCAAGGATAGACAGAACACTGGGTGAATGTTGTGGAGGCCGAGAGCGGGTCATACTCTGGGATGGCGCAGGTGCTACCAATAGTGTTGATCACGAATATTCTAATTGCGAATTTTTATCGCGAATATAGGTACTTTGAAAATTTGTGAATATTTAGACCATAGTGATATATATTCGTAATTTAGAATATTCAAGATTTTTTTTATTGTGAATTTTTCGTAATGCGAGTTTTTATCTCAAATTTTTAAATAGCCGAGTAAAAACATGATTCCTCCCTGCTTCTTGCTTGTGGGCCAATGACAATTATTTTTTTTCGAATATTGTCTGTATTACTATATATTCTTGTTTTAGAGTATTATGAATATTCAAAAAAACTAATATATTCGTTTTTTCTAATATTCACAATATATTAAAAAGAAAATATGTAGCGAATATTCGGAAAAAAACGAATATAGATCAATTTACCTAATATAGTGCTATAATCTTCTTTGTCTAATAGTTTTAATTTTTTTCACATCTGAAGTTCAGATTGGAAAAAAAATTCAACTATTGAAAAAAAAAGATTATAGCACTATATTAGCTAAATTGCTCTATATTTGTTTTTTCAAATATTTGCCGTATTGCTATATATTCTTGTTTTAGAATATTATGAATATTCAGGAAACAAATATATTCGATACAGTGCTATGACTCATTGGCCCACAAGCAAGTAGCAGGGAGGAATCATGTTTTTGCTCTGCAATTGAAAAATTCTACAAAATATTTGAGAAATATCACAAATTCGAATATGACCCCTGCCGCTCATCACTAGCTACCAACACCAAGGATTGCAGGCCCTAGGTCGATCAGGGTTTCCGCCAGCACCTATGTCAGTGGCTCCAAACCCCACTTCTCCTCCTCTGCCTCCTCCTCCAATTCCATCTCCGATTTATCCTTGTGCAGCACCAGTCAGTCATCAGTCGGTCGCTGGAAGCAATGTTGCACTGCAGTGGGGAAGCGGCAACAGGCCGTGCTCAGGCTGATATGCTTAGGGGGACAAACAGCACACCGCCGCAGAGCTGTGGCAGGGGATAAGAGACCAGACTGGCATGGTTGTGTCTGATAATGGCCGTAACTTGGTGGCAGCTTTATAGCACGGCAAGCTCAGACACATCCCATGCCTAGTCCACTTTTTCAAGCTTGTGGTTCAGCGGTTTCTCAAAACCTACCCCAATTTGCCTGAGCTACTGGTGAAGGTGCTCCACATGTGTGCACATGTCTGCGAGTCATTGACAGCTTCAATTGGACGATGAAGAGGAGGAGGAGGAGGAGCAGGAGACGGTTGCCTCGTTGAAATTCGAAACTAACCTGGTTCTTTAGGAATCACTTATCTAATCCTTGCCCAATATCTTTTCCTTAACTCAAAAAATATTGACCATGATGGATCAAAAAGAATATTATTACTTTAGTCCTGCAGAACCAGTAATCAAACAGAAATCATTTGGCTTTTAACACATGGGAACAACTTTTTTTCATGAAGGATGGTGCAAAAAAAAAAAGACTGGATTTGAATTTTCTGTATCACCGCAGGTATGACGTAGAGGGGGACTAAGATCATTTTAAAGCTCTCAAGGGAGGCTGACATTAATGTTTGATTCCATCACAGTGACACAGTACAGAAGTTATTACCTTTTTATAACAGGTAGAGAAAGCTTATTTTATTATGTAATCAGAACTGGCTTTTAGTTTAATTGAACTGTTCTCAGGAATCATGAATCAACAGTAATTGCCTTTGTGAAAAATGTAATATTTTTGTGTCCATGGGAATATGTGATATATGACTTTATAAGTCTATCAAGGAAAAAAAGTATATTAGGCAGATGCTGTATAGGGATTTAAAGCTCAGATAATTAGGAAGTTTTACATTTTTTGTAATCTGCACATCTCAAGTGATGATTTATTGTGTCTATTTTTTATAAATAACCTTTTTTAACACACAAACACACAAAAAAATATATATAACATAATTTCCTTTTTTGCTCTTGTTTCATTAGATATCACAATTGCAGACCAAGTTAAATACAATATAAAATGCATTGTTTACTCTGGCTGCAGCCATGACTACCACCTCTCCGCCTTTCCCTCATGCTAATGCATGTGAGCCAGGAATATAGTTAGAGGGGGCTGGTTTTAGTCTGGATAACTTTTGTTTACACAGCAAGAGTGGACATTTTCTTGGAAGGAATATTCTAATTAGTCATTGTACAACATTTATTTGGTTTCAAGTTGCAACCATATGGAACTGTAATAGACTTCAGAATACGAAATCTACTAGGATAACTCCCCCTCCTCACTTAAATATTAACAAATATAACCCAGACAATGGTTTGTAGCAACAGTTAGTGAGAGAAAATGCCTATTCTGATGGAAACCTTCTCCATTTGTCAGAAATTATTAGGTTTTCATCTCTAGTGTATGTTGTTATTACTTAAGCCTGAAATGCTTATTTTGGGGTATCAGTGGACATTATAGGGAGAAGGATATAATAGGACAGAACTACAATGTAAATCTCCCCATGCAGCGACTGGGACCATAGGGACAATGTGTGTGTGTGTGTTGGCCTGATGGGTGTAGTAGTTGGTACTCATGTTTCTGCAGCTCTCTAGCCCACGCGCAGTGACGGGAATAAAGGCACCTGATTTCTTCAAGGCACACTTTGGTGTTGGGGGATCTCCCAGGAAGGGTCCCTGAGGTTTGTGATGCCAGCACCCTTGGGTGCAAATGAGGTGGTAAAAGAAAGAGGAGTCCATTTAAATAAATAACTGAAACATTTACTGGTTATCAGTTGCCTTGAGGTAGATGTAAAGGTTAATTGACATGGAAGAGGTAGTTGTATTGTAATCCATACAAAGCATACACAGTTAGTTGTGGCTGCAATTGTAATAACTGGCTCTTGGTGAGGTATAGATTCTGATCACACTCAGGCTGTTGTAAAATTTGGCTGACTATCTTCCAGGTGTGGAGTATACATCAATAAACTGCTTCACATGGCCATTATACATATGTCTTTCCTTCCTGGCTTACTCACAATTTCCATAAGTATTGTCCACACTCTCCATAGAGGAATGCAGCTCTAAATATAGCTTGTACTTTACTGTAGACTGTGAACAGGCACCGTAGGCTAACTCCTGTCTCACATAGGTTGCTAATGGAGTCCGTAGGCTGACGTGACACTTTCATCTACACTAGTCTCTCTCTATACTCTCTCATCATGCTAGGATTCTTGTATTTCTCACTTGAGGCTTACCATTGGACTGCACACAACTCAGAGGGGTAGCTAAATGTCAGCCCACTTCAGGTCTAGTAGGTCCAGCCCTAGCTTTGATCATCCACTTCTTTAATCTGACCCTTCAGTCTGGCTGAGGCGTCTGACTTCTTGGGTCTGATGTTGGAGGTAGCTTTCCTTGGCTGAGAACAAAACTTATGCTGCCCTTCATTTCCTTCTTGCACTTCTCTGTGTCTCAACTGCTGAACTTAACTGACTTGATACACTCATTAACTTCCCTATCCCCCTGCTCTACATATATACAGTGGATATAAAAAGTCTACACACCCCTGTTAAAATGTCAGGTTTCTGAGCTGTAAAAAACAACAACTTTTTCCACCTTTAATGTGACCTATAAACTGTACCACTCAATTGAAAAACAAACTGAAATATTTTAGGTGGAGGGAAGAAAATTAAAAAAACTAAAATAAAGTGGTTGCATAGGTGTGCACACCCTCTTATAGCTGGGGATGTAGCTGTGTTCAGAATTAAGCAATCACATTCAAAATCATGTTAAATAGGAATCAGCATACGCCTGCCATCATTTAAAGTGCCTCTGATTAACCCCAATAAAGTTCAGCTGCTTTAGTTGGTCTTTCCTGAAATTTTCTTAGTCGCATCCCACAGCAAAATTCATGATCCACAGAGAGCTTACAAAGCATCAGAGGGATCTCATTGTTAAAAGGTATGTGAAAGGTCTGTGCGGCGCATTGCTTATAGCACAGACCTGTCACTTACCAGTAGGTGGAGCGCCCGGCTGGCCACAGACAGTGCACGTAAGTATAATGCTGCTAAAAGTGCTAAGTAACCATGGCAGCCAGGACTGCAGTAGCATCCTGGCTGCCATGTTAACCGATCGCAGCCCCAGCAATTAAACTGGGAATCCGATCGGAACCGCCGCTCTGCTGCCACCATTGATGGGGGGAGAAGGGGGTTGTTAACCTGTGGCCACTGCCACCAATGATTTAAATTAGGGGTGGGGGGAGGCCGCACTGGACACCAATGATTTTAATAGGGGGGCCTCACTGGACACCAATGATTTTAATAGGGGGGTGTGTGGGTGGGGGGGCCACACTGGCCACCAATGATTTTAATACTGGGGAGAGAGGGAGGGGGGCCGCACTGGTCACCAATGATTTTAATACTGAGGAGGGAGGGGGTCTGGCCCCTGCTGCCTGGCAGCACCCAATCTCTTGCAGGGGGCTGAGATCCGCACAATTAACCCCTCAGGTGCGGCACCTGAGGGGTTAATTGTGTGGATCACAGCCCCCTGTAAGAGATCGGGTGCTGCCAGGCAGCAGGGGGTAGGTATGTACACAGTTCTTAGTATATTCTAACTTGAAGCATCCCCATCACCATGGGAATGCCTCTGTGTTATAAAATACTGTCGGATGTGAGTTTTCACTATCGTGAAAACTCAGATCTTGAAAAGCTAATACTATTATTTTCCGTTATAACCATGTTATAACGGAAAATAATAAAGTTAAATTCGGGTCCTCATTGATTTCAATGGGGTTCGGGTTCAGGTCCAAGTTCTGATCAAGTTTGGGTCCCGAACCCAAACTTTTTTTTTAAAGTTCGGCCAAACTCCCCGAACCCAAACATCTAGGTGTTCGCTCAACTCTACTTGTGAGCAGTGCCCTTATTCCTCTTGTAATTATTGACTTGTCTGTTGCTCTGTTATTTATAACTATTTGTACATGAACCCCTAAATTGCAGAATATGTTGGCGCTATCTAAATAAAGATTATTATTATTATTATTATTATTATTATTATTATTACTACAGTGATCCCTCAAGATACAATGGCCTCAAAATACAATATTTCCAACAAACAATGTTTTTTTCTGACCCATTGTAAGTTGAAATTAGACTCAACATACAATGCCTTAGACTCAGATCCAACCAATCAAGGCCACTTCTCTGGTAAAATAGCTGTATTAGCTTCTAGTTATCAACTTTTCCTGACTATTATATGGAAGGACTTGCTTTAGCTGTCCTAGTTATCTGCTTATTTTATCTTCATTTTCTTATCTTGGATGACATTTTGGGGCTTTGGAACCGATTAATCAACTTACAATGGTTTCAACATAGAATAGTCGTCCTGGAACCAATTAATATTGTAACTTGAGGGACCACTGTACATCCAAACTATTGTTAGAGGGAATTAGTGGACATTACATGGAGAAGAGTGTAAGTGGACAGGACTACTACTCACAGCATGTCTAGGCTATTTTGAGAATCTCTGAACATTGCAGGGAGAGAAATCTAAAAGGAGGGAACTACAACTCCCAGCATGCCCCGACTTTTATCACGGGGAATCAGTGGACATAATAGAGAGAGGGGTATAAGAGGAGAGAATTATAGAATATCCCAGAATATCCAGACTGCTATTATGCAGAGAAGATTTCCACCACTACCATTTCTACACCTACAGTGCTGCCCATAATTATTCATACCCCTGGTAAATTTAGACTTAAAGTTACTTTTATTCAACCTTCAAGTACTTTTTTGACAGGAAATGACATAGGTGTCTCCCAAAAGATAATAAGACCATGTACAGGAGGTATTATTGTGGGGGAAAAATAACATTTCTCAGCTTTTATTTACATTTGAGCAAAAAGTGTCCATTTGAGCAAAAAGTGTCCAGTCCAAAATTATTCATACCCTTCTCAATAATCAATAGAAAAGCCTTTATTGGCTATTACAACAATCAAACGCTTCCAATAATTGTAGACCAGCTTTTTGCATGTCTCCACAGGTATTTTTGCCCATTCATCTTTAGCAATGAGCTCCAAATCTTTCAGGTTGGAGGGTCTTTTTGCCATCACCCTGATCTTTAGCTCCCTCCACAGATTCTCAATTGGATTCAAGTCTGGACTCTGGCTGGGCCACTCCAAAACGTTAATGTTGTTGTCTGCTAACCATTTCTTCACCACTTTTGCTGTGTGTTTTGGGTCATTGTCATCTTAAAATGTCCACTGGTGCCCAAGGCCAAGTTTCTCTGCAGACTGCCTTATGTTGCCGTTGAGAATCCTCATGTATTGCTCTTTTTTCATGGTGCCGTTTACTGTGATTAGGTTCCCTGGTCCATTGGCTGAAAAACACCCCCAAAGCATTAGGTTCCCACCACCATGTTTGACAGTGGGGATGGGGTTCTTTGGGTTGAAGGCTTCTCCTTTTTTTACGCCAAATGAAGGAAACATCATTGTGACCAAACAATAAAATTTTTGTTTTATCAGACCATAACATAGAAGACCAGAAGTCTTCTTCTTTGTCTTCTCTG
The DNA here is from genome assembly GCF_014858855.1 of Bufo gargarizans. Taxonomy (NCBI): domain Eukaryota; kingdom Metazoa; phylum Chordata; class Amphibia; order Anura; family Bufonidae; genus Bufo; species Bufo gargarizans. The sequence goes on along the minus strand of NC_058084.1, from coordinate 491,747,778 downwards.
TCCAGAAGAGCTTTTACAAAGGTAAAAAAATTACTTGCTGGTTGAATAAAAGTAACGTAAAGTCAAAATTTGCCAGGGGTATGAATAATTATGGGCAGCACTGTAAATGAAACATTTGTGCTGACCTGAAAGTGGTAGCACTGCTGCTTGGCCTACAGTTAGGGTACACAAAACATATGTGTTTCTTGTGCCTATGGAACAGTCGTGTTGACAACAATCATTACAAAATGAGACAGTGGCCTCTCAGAGTCGAGCACACAGTTGGTCAGTACAATGTACAACACAAATCACTGGTCATTCCACTTCAAGTTTATCTTCCACGACTTCACATTAAACTTGTTTTAATGAAACATTTTGTAATTGCACTTGATCGTGATGGAAATGGTTTCCAGTATTTGAAGGAGAAGTTTAGCAGAATGAAAACTGATGCTAAAATAAAGGCTGGAATTTTTATTTACCTCAAAATCAACAAACTAATGCATGGTGACATATTCAGAACAAAACTCAACCCTCTGGAACTTGCAGCTTGGGATGCATTTGTGCTAGTTTTGCAGAACTTCCTAGGGAACAGACGAGCTGCAAACTGTGCTGAATTAGTAGACAACATGCTTACAGCATATGAACAACTTGGCTGCTGAATGTCATTGAAAGTGCATTTCTTACATTCCCATCTTGACTTTTTCCCACTTAATTTGTGACACATAAGTGACGAACACGGAGAGCGGTTCCATAAAGATATTTCTACAATGGAGAACAGGTATCAAGGCCGCTGGAATCCGAGCCTTGAAGCACTTTTAACAGTACTGGGCCTTGCTCAAATCAGACTTTTAAAATGAAAAACAAGACTTTCCGATAGTTTTCCAAGCATTTTTATGTCTTTCTTATACTTTCAGGAAAAAAAAAGTGTTATGACACGGGGCTGAGATTATTGTGTTAAAGAGACCACATTATTACATCTATTAAGTCCTAATTATACAATAAAAAAAACAATGCAACAAACAAGATTTTTGTAGCCATAGCATGTTCCAATTTAAAATTTGCAATTTAATTAAAATCTCCCAGCTGTGAAGGAGACAAAAAATGTAAAAAAAAAAATCCACTTAAGAGCAAATGAATGTATTGCTCCACGGTACTTTCAAATCGATTTGACTTTGGCAAGTCATACAGCACAGTTTCCAAATAAAAGTAAAAAATGTCTGAATACAATTTAAAAAGGTTTTAAAGGATTAGAAAAATATGCATGCTCTACTTTCTTCCAAATGTAGTGGCACATTTGGTGGTGTGTGGTACTGCAGTTGAGCCCCATTTATTTTAATGGAGCTGAGCTGTAGTACCAGCCTATTGACAGGTGTGGTTACTTTTCTGGAAGACAGCAGATCGGTTTTCCAAATCCTTTATAACATTCAATTCTCCAGATCATATTGACCCCTGAGTCTCAATAACAAAAAGAGAACCTGGGATCACAGACCATGACCATTATTATCACTGGCAATGGCATCCATTATTTGGATTGTGTTTCTTCAGATGTGTCACAATTTGGAATGTAGAGGCTGTGGAATGTAGAGGCCTAAATGGAGACTTTACTCCATAAACCATAATAGCAGTCCAGTAGTATAATATACACATGATAGTTGGGATATTTGATTACAGATTTTGTATTGGGGCCCGGAATCTTCAAGTTATACCTCCTCATTGTTTATAGGTAGTAAAAGGCTACTGGAAAAAGGGGAGACCTAACTCTGTATGGCACCATGATGCTTTGTCATCAGACTCAGCACTAGCTCCACACATGCTTTGAGTTGGCATGAACAGGTATGGCAGCACACAGTGCCGTAACTAGAGTGTTTGGGCCCCATTGCAAACTTTGGATTGGGCCCCCCCCCCCCCCCCCGCATTTATACAGAGAGGCGGCAGATTTTCTTTACACTAAGCCCAATGCATGGCTACACTCACCCAGTCCTAACTAATAAAATCTGGTCCTACCTCATCTAGGGTGTCGCTGGCATCGGCGTGATGTCCACTGGATCCAAAATAAGGTCCGTGTAAGGAGAAAAAAAGGAAGTGATGGTGACTGCTGGTGACTGTCCTGTGAAATCACCAACAGGGGCGCTGTGCTAGCCTGTAAGACTGAGCCATGCCAATGTATAGCAGGGTAATCTAGGGCATTTCCCCTTAGTGCTACCACACAGTACTAATGCCCACATTGTGGCCCCTCACAGTACTAATGCCCACCTTGTGGCCCCTCACAGTAATTGAGACCACCTTGTGGTCCCTTCAAAAATAGTTATAGTAGATAAATGTGAGCTACAGCAGCATCTCCATAAACTTCTTTATTCAAACCTCCAAGGTGCAGTACAAAAATTGCAACATTTCGGCTAGATATAGCCTTTGTCAAGCATAAAACACAATTGATGATACCAACATATAGATAGTGAAAAACATGTACTCCCACGTGGTTATCCATCCAATCAGCAAACAAGAATGATGCAACAACTTAGATCCTGTCCAATCAAAGAAGAGTCACAATGCAACACCTGTTTGATATTGTATAAATGCACCCCTATAGCTCACCTGTGCGGGCTTTCCATAATCACGACTGCATGTACCTCAGCGTTCCCATCCAGTGAATGCGCATGTCCATGAACGTCATAAGACAGCGACAGACCAAATCTCGCTAGTATCACATTAGTCCTGCCTTCGACCTGGAGGCAACCATGAAGATAAAACAGCGGCGCCATTACCCAATGGGAGGCACCCGCACAGACGACGTCATAGTCTACGTGCACGTCACGTGACCGATAATCACGAGCACATGACCACTGTATGTGTATACATGGTTACCAACCAAGCTGTGTCATAATCTCATACTGTCAATGTCTGGAACAAGCGCATCCACATAAGAGGGACAACGAGGCATATGGGACTTTAGTCCGCTATCAGGGAATGAGAAACGCAATATTGTAGGGAATGACAGTAGTCAGCTCCTAAATCCCATACAAAAATGCCTTAAAAAAGAAATTACTAAACAACCATTGTGTAAAAATGCATCATTCTATGTTATGATAATCCCATACATACATTTATAAAAGCATGTGGATAAAAGACACACATCAACATGCACCATGTATTGTTTTCTTAAATTGAAAATAAAAAACTTTTAATAGAAAAAAAATAAAACTTATACCGGATGGTTACCTAACTGATCCCAGCCACATTGAACTCCAAATTGAGTCCATGTGGTTGCAGAGACCTTAGGGTGTATATCCATTTAAGTTATTTTCTCCTAAGAACTGCATCTCTGTCTCCATCCCTATGTAAAACACCCACACTGTCTATCACCCTAAAGCGCAATTGGTTGACAGAGTGTCTTGCGTCTACAAAGTGTTTGGCTACTGGTTTGTCCAAGTTGGCTTTACGTATTGGACTTTTATGTTTATTGATCCGCTCACGAATCTCCATTGTAGTCTCACCAACATAGATGAGACTACAAGGACACTGTATAACGTACACAACATCTCAGGATCTACATGTGTAGTAGCCATTAATCTTGTATTTCTTGCCACTGTAGGGGTGAAAAAAATTATCACCTTTTAGAATGTTACTACAGTTGCAACAAGACAAGCAAGGAAAGGTTCCATTCCTACGTGGGGCCAAAAGGTTCTGCGCACCAAAACCCGAGCCTCCAACATCAGTTTTTACCAGCCTACCACGCAAATTAGAGTTCCTCTTGTATGCCATTAAAGGAGGGGCACTAAATTCTTCAATGTCTGGCAAACCTAGTTGCTCTTTTCTAAGAATGTGGGCAATGTCCCCACTGTCCCGACCATATACAGACACAAAAGGAACTCTACTCGTGACCTTGGTCCTTGATGATTTGCGGAGCGCAGAATCCCTGTCAACCAATGTGACCTTCTTTCTAGTCATATCTAGGACCTTCCTGGGATAACCTCGTTCAGTGAATCTGTTACACATGGCATCCACCCTTTGTGTGAAGTTGACTCCATCGGATACAATCCTTCTGACCCTGAGTAATTGACTCCAAGGCAAGGAGTCTAAAATCCGACGTGGGTGGTAGCTGTCATGTGTTAGAAGGGTATTCCTATCTGTTGACTTCTGATGAAGGTCTGTTTTAATTTCACCCCCCACTACATAGACTCGCACATCCAAAAAGTTGAGTTCACTTTCCGAGGATGTAACAGTAAAATGTAGCCCAGTTACACCCGAATTCAAGTGTAGATGGAACTCATCAAGCTCACTAGTAGTACCAGTCCAGATCATGAAGATGTCGTTGATGTAGCTCCACAACACAGGACCCTCCCAAAAAATTGTGATTGGTATACCAACTTGTCCTCCACCTCAGCCATGAAGATGTTGGCATAGGTGGGGGCCACATTGGACCCCATGGCCACACCCCGCCTCTGCTGATAGAAGGTGTCACCGAAAAGGAAATGATTCCTCCTCAGGACAACCTCCAAGAGGTGGAGGACAAATCAGCACACACCCAGGGAGAGTCCCATGTCGGCCAGGGCCACATCGACGACATTCAGACCATGTGTATGGTCAATGGAAGTGTACAAGGAAACAACGTCAAAGTTGACCAACAAAAAATGAGCTGGAAGCTGCAACTTACATAATTTGGATAGGAAATGTCCGGTATCCTTGACATAGGACAGGGGGCGGAGGTCGCACGGATCTGCAAAAGCCTGTCGAGAAATATCGAGATGGGATTAAAGACCGAATTCCTGCCCGATACAATCGGTCGGCCTGACGGGTTGTCAAGCCTTTTATGTATTTTCGGGAGTATGTATAACAAAGGAGTGACAGGATGGCTTACTTTCAGATATTTAAATAGCCCATCATCAATGATGGAATTTTGCACCTCCTCCTCCAGTATCACTCCTATGTCACGCATAATCTCCCATTTAGGGTCCCCAGGCAATTGTTCATATACCTCTACATCCTGTAACTGTCTGTTAATTTCTTCAACATACATTGCAGTATCCATGACGACTTGTCAGCAGGTTTTATGGTGATGCAATCATCATTTTCCAACGACAAGATGGCTTCATGTTCCAGTTTGGTTAGATTGTTTCTACCCAAAGAGGAAGGCTTTAAAGTTTCAATTTGCTTATGTACAATCTGAATATAAGATTCAACCACATGGTTAGTGTGGGGGATAGAAAAATTACTAGGTATCAAACCTCTTGCACTTAATTCTGCTACTTTTTTATTACTAGGTAAACCTAACCCCAGATTATCACATTTCTTAAAGGCAAAGAAACTTTTTAGTCGCAGATTTCGAAAAAAAAGCGTTGTAGGTCCAATTCGAGGGTGAACCAATCCCTTTCCATAGCGGGAGAAAAGGTCAAACCTCGACCCAGCACTTGGGTCTGTTCTAAGGTGATTTTGACTGATGAAATGTTCACCACCAACTGCATCATTTCCTGAAGTTGCGTCTCGTTGATCTGATCGGAACCCCCCTGCTCTTTTCCGGATTCGGAGGTAATGTGCCCCTTGAGGGATCAACGGTGCTTACTTCCGCCCCTGCGGCATCTCCGCCTCCTTGTTTCCCTAAAAAACTGAAGTAGAAGACTCATCGGTGGACTCAGAGTCAAAAGTGTCCATGATCAAAGCGTTGGTTACATCTCCTTCTCGGTCTATTCTGCACTTGTGGATTACGCCAATTGTAGACTTTACCCAACTGGTAGTCCTTGAGGTCTCTGTGCTATTTGTCACGCTTCACTCTCTCGGTTTCACATTTATGGCATTGCAGATGTTGTGCAATCTTATCATTATGTATGGTCAAATCTTCCACAGTAATGAGACCTTGAATTTGCACATTCAGGTCCACGATGATTTTTTTAATATTCTCTACCTCTTTACTAAGAAAGTCAATATTTATTAGCATGAGGTCAAAGGAGTATTTATTACACACCGCTTCAAACTTTGAACAAAAGTCCGTATCATTGGGAAACAGGTTAGGGCGCAGATGTGATCTAAAACCCCTTGGAATTCGTTGTTTTTTATAATACTCCCTCAGGGTGCTTAAGTGGAGTTCCATAGTGATCAGCCTTTTTGATTCTTGTTCTCCCTTGCGCTTTAATAACTCGACAGATGGGGTGCTGAGGAAAGAAACATCGCCAGAGTCTGTTCCAATAAGCCTTTGGATATCCTCATCCGTGTATATATATACCGTATCACATGGAATGTCCATGCTGTTACCCGAACCTGGAAGGGTTTCCATATCACACAATTGCATGTGTTATAACATATGTGATCACCGGTGCACGCTCCTCTGATCAAAGATAGTGAAAAACAAGGGTTAAGAGCAGCACACAAAAACAGGTTTACCAGACCTAGGGTTGTGGAATGCAGCAGCTGAGCCAAAAGACCCCAGATCCAAGGTGGTCAAGATAAACGTAGTAGAAAAATGTGAGCTACAGCAGCATCTCCATAAACTTCTTTATTCAGACCTCCAAGGTGCAGTACACAAATTGCAACGTTTCGGATATATATAGCCTTTGTCAAGCATAAAACACAAGTGATGACACCAACATATAAATAGTGCAAAACATGTACTCCCTCATGGTTATCCATCCAATCAGCAAACAAGAATGATGCAACAACTTAGATCCTGGCCAATGAAAGAAGAATCACAAAGCAAAACCTGTTTGATATTGTATAAATGTGCCCCTATAGCTCACCTGTGCGGGCTTTCCATAATCGCGACTGCATGTACGTCCCTCGGCGTTCCCATCCAGTGAATGCGCATGTCCATGAACGTCATAAGACAGTGACAGACCAAATCTCGCTAGTATCACATTAGTCCTGCCTTCGACCTGGAGGCAACCATGGACATAAAACAGCGGCGCCATTAACCAATGGGAGGCGCCCGCACAGATGACGTCATAGTCGACGTACACGTCACGTGACCAATAATCACGATCACATGACCGCTGTATGTGTATACATGGTTACCAACCAAGCTGTGTCATGATCGCATACTGTCAATGTCTGGGACAAGCGCATCTACTTCAGAGGGACAGCGAGGCACATGGGACTTTAGTCCGCTATCGGGGAAAGGGAAAAGCAATATTGTAGGGGATGAAAATAGTCAGCTCCTAAATCCCATACAAAAATGCCTCAAAAAAGAAATTACTAAACAACCGTTGTGTAAAAATGCATCATTCTATGTTATGATAATCCCAGGGCTACATACATTTATAAAAGCATGTGGATAAAAGACACACATCAAAACTTATACCGGATGGGTACCTAACTGATCCCAGCCACATTGAACTCAAAATTGAGTCCATGTGGTTGCAGAGACCTTAGGGTGTATATCCATTTAAGTTATTTTCTCCTAAGAACAGCATCTCTGTCTCCACCTCTATGTAAAACACCCACACTGTCTATCACCCTAAAGCGCAATTGGTTGACATTGGTTTGCCAGATATTTAAGAATGTAGTGCCCCTCCTTTAATGGCATACAAGAGGAGCTCTAATTTGCGTGATAGGCTGGTAAAAACTGATGTTGGAGGCTCGGGTGTTGGTGCGCAGAAACTTTTGGCCCCACGTAGGAATGTAACCTTTCCTTGCTTGTCTTGTTGCAACTGTAGTAACAGTCTAAAAGGTGATAATTTTTTTTCACCCCTACAGTGGCAAGAAATACAAGATTAATGGCTACTACACATGTAGATCCCGAGATGTTGTGTACGTTATACAGTGTCCTTGTAGTCTCATCTATGTTGGTGAGACTACAATGGAGATTCGTGAGCGGATCAATAAACATAAAATTCCAATACTTAAAGCCAACTTGGACAAACCAGTAGCCAAACACTTTGTGGACGCAGAACACTCTGTCAACCAATTGCGCTTTAGGGTGATGTGTGTCCTCCTTGTGGTCCCTCATAGCAGTTATGTCCACCTTTGTTCCTTGCACAGTAGTTATACCCAGATATGTGCCTCCCTCACAGTAGTTATGCCAGATTATGTACCCCCTCACAGTAGTTATGACAGATTATGTGCCCCCTTACAGTAGTTATGCCAAATTATGTGCCCCTCACAGTATTTATGCCCAGATATGTTCCTCCCTCACAGTAGATATGCCAGATTATGTGCTTCTCACAGTAGTTATGCCAGATTTTGTGCCCCTCACAGTAGTTATGCCAGATTATGTGCCCCCTCACAGTAGTTATGCCAGATTATGTGCCCCTCAGTAGAAATGCCCAGATATGTGCCCCCTCACAGTGGTTATGCCAGATTATGTGCCCCGGTTACAGTTGTAATGTCCAGATATGTGCCCCTCACTGTAGTTGTTGCCAGATAGGTGCCCCCTTACTGTAGTAAGTCGTGGTCGCACCATTGTTACGCTACTGACAGCACAACATTTCACATACAAACAATAGGCTTGACCTAAGCCTACAATCTCCAGGGCGGTGTAGAAACCAGCTACATTTATGCTCTGCTCAGAAGCCCTGGGCAGATGGGCAGGGAGTGCTCAATCTAAAAGAAAATTTAGACTAGCACATTCATTCACATTCGCAGGTGGACATCCATAAAGCTAGCATGCAGGAAGCAAGCAATCCCTGCCCATCTCCCCGGGGCTTCAAAGCAGAGTTTAAATATAGCTGGTTTCTACACTGCCCTGAACAGTTCTGTTAGTGTTAGGGACCCATCTGCAGAAGCCACCTTGACGCCTGGTAGATGGGCCTGACAAACGTTTGATCAAAAATGTGCGCAAAGAGTTTCTATTTTTTTCATTTATAGCAGTTATAATACCACTTTAATTTAGTATAATCCCAATTTCCCAGTTTTATTGTTTGTATGTGAGATGTTATGCTGCCATACCTGTTTTTGTTTGCTTCCTGCATGCTAGCTTTATGGATGTGCACCTGCGACTATGAATCTGCTAATCTAAATTTTCTTGTAGCATCATGGAAAAGGGCATGACATGTCATGAAAAGTGTGTGGTATATGCAGGAAAGGAATATGGGATTTGAGAAGGGGCATGCCTATGCCTGAAAAAAAATTTGCACTCTAAGGCCTCTTTCACACGGGCGTCATGGTTTTTGCCCGGATAAAATGCGGGTGCGTTGCGGTAAAATGCACAATTTTTCCGTGTGAGTGCAAAATGTTTTAATGCGTTTTGCACCCGGGTGAGAAAAATCGGCATGTTTGATACCCAGACCTAAACCCGGACTTCATCACTGAAGTTCAGGATGCAAAGTAATTTAGGGATGGAGGGGTTAAAAAATAAAAAATAAAGTTTACTTACCTGCTCCATAGCTGCCGGTCTCTGTTCTATCTTCAGGACCTGGCAAAAGACCTGTGGTGACGTCACTGTGCTAATCACATGGTTCATTGCCATGGTGAGGGACCATGTGATTGGACCATGTGATGTGACGTCACCACAGGTCCTTAGCCGGCAGCTCAACATTACAGAAGAAGACAGAGATCCACAACTACGCGATCAAGTGGAGTGGGTGAGTTAATTATTCTTTTTTTTTTTAACCCCTCTATCACTATTTTACTATGCATTCTGTATTCAGAATGCTATTATTTTCCCTTATAACCATGTTGTATTGGAAAATAATACAGATTGGGTCCCCAGCCCGATCGTCACCTAGCAACCATGCGTGAAAATCGCCCCGCATCCGCACTTGCTTGTGGATGCTTGCGATTTTCACGCGGCCCCATTCACTTCTATGGTGCCTGCATTGCGTGAAAAACGCAGAATATAGAGCATGCTGCGATTTTTGTGCAACGCACAAGTGATGCGTGAAAAATCACAGCTCATGTGCACAGCCCCATAGAAATGAATGGGTCCGGATTCAGTGTGGGTGCACTGCGTTCCCATCATGCATTGCACCCGCACGGAATACTCGCCCGTGTGAAAGGATCCTAAGGGGTGCGTTATTAAGACAGGCATTTTAGATACACGTCTTAAAAAAAACCCTGCTCTGGCGGTGGATCGGAAAAAAAACAAAAAACGGACGCGGAAAGAAAATACATTAGTGTGCATGAGGCCTTACTCAGACAAACAATTGACTGTCAATGTTTAATGTTTCAATTGCCCTGTGGTGGCGCTGTGAGAGAAATTGTGCACTCCCTACCAGGTTTCCTCACAGATTACAGTTGATTTCTGAAGGTCCCAGCAAGGGTCACTGTGTGTTTACCTTATTTTTAAGCAACTCTTGATTGTTCAGAGAGGAGAATCCCTTTAAGCAGTCACAAATTAGTTAACAGTTTAAAATTTAGCACCCAGACCTTTTCTGCCTTTCGGAGTCATCTTTTTTGTGCCTGCCCTGTCTGATTTTTATTCCAGCAACCCGTCTTCTGTAAAACTGAGTGGAGCTGGCAGACAGCCTGTGCTCTTTCCTTGTTGAGATTCAGCATGCCCCTTCTCTTCCCATCTGTTCTGCCAAGAAACAGTCGCAGCTAATCTGTCTCCATCCTCAGTGAACGGTGAGAAAACACGGACCGAACACAAGCGCCTCCCTCTGCACTCATATATGATATCTGCAGAGATTCACTGACACATTAAGAAAGCCTGATCTCATCTTTCTCAGATACATACACATAATTAAATCTGGTGTCGTGGACTGTACACGCTTCTCAGCCGTACTGTACCTACTGAGTGTGACAAATTGCGCTCCTTAACTGATTGATCATTTATCACTTCTCTACAGGGCATGAATGGACTGTGCGGCAAGTAGCTTAAAATCTAGAGGTTGCAAATATAAACCTCTATAGCAGTCAGAGTGTTAGGGGGATCATGAAGGATATCACCAGATTGCTACGTAGTTACCAGTAGATATTTATTTATTTAGGCTAGAGCTACATGTGTCGTGTATGACTGCATGTCACCTGTTGCAACTTTGCAACCACATTGATATTCCTTGGATACGACATTGCAATTTTCATGTCACATTGCTTTGTGTCAGTGAACTCACTGTGCCAATGAACCTGTTTGGCATAGGGCTAACCCTAGGGGCGTTATTCTGTCATTTCCACAGTATTTACCCTTTAACCCCTATACAGAAATCTGCGGATTAGCAACCAGCCGCTACCTCTTACGATAGTCCTGGCGCTTTGCAAGCTGACCAACTGGGGTCCGGGACTTCGGTGAAAGCACTGGGAGCAGAGGCGGACTGGAAACCTAAAGTAGCCCCTTGCTGTAGGAGGGTCTAAATTGACAAAAGTTGGGGCAACAAAAGTAGGGGGTCAGTAATACCATAGTGCAAATACCATATACCATGTTGCAGCACAATGTATTGCCCCAAAAGCTGACCCTCTGTGTTGGCCATCAATAGGGGCCATTTTTGGTCCTCCTCCTCCAGTTGTCTCTGATTATAATATAAAGCAGGGGGTTTAGGAGGTGATATGCAGGACATATTTAAATTCAGGAGGAAATGTAGCTGGCCAAGTACATGAGTACCTGATTCTCACAGCATTAATTACCACTAACAGCTTATTTTTGTACCCAGCTAGCGGCAGAGATAGGGGCTTGGATGGCCCCCTGGACATTGGCCCACCCAGAAATTTCCCTGTAAGGTCTATGCCAATCCGCCCCTGACTGGGAGCTCAGGATATAGGAAACACAACAGAAATGCAGGAAACCACAGGTAAAGTCTGAACTGTCATTGAGGCTTGAAAGTAGGGATGAGCGAACCCGAACTGTATAGTTCGGGTTCGTACCGAATTTTGGGGTGTCCGTGACACGGACCTGAACCCGAACATTTTAGTAAAAGTCCGGGTTCGGGTTCGGTGTTCGTCGCTTTCTTGGCGCTTTTTGAAAGGCTGCAAAGAAGCCAATCAACAAGCGTCATACTACTTGCCCCAAGAGGCCGTCACAGCTATGCCAACTATTGGCATGGCTGTGATTGGCCAGTGCAGCATGTGACCCAGCCTCTATTTAAGCTGGAGTCACGTAGCGCCGCACGTCACTCTGCTCTGATCAGTGTAGGGAGAGGTTGCAGCTGCGACGTTAGGGCGAGATTAGGCAGTGATTAACTCCTCCAAAAGACTTCATTCAGTGATCGATCTACAGTTGTGGATCATTGAACTGCTGCTATTCAATTGCTCACTGTTTTTAGGCTGCCCAGAGCGTTTTTCATTCACTTTTTTCTGGGGTGATCGGCGGCCATTTTGTGTCTTGTGGTGCGCCAGCACAAGCTGCCACCAAGTACATTTAACCATCAATAGTGTGGTTATTTTTTGGCTATATCCTACATCAGGGTCAAGCTGTCACCAAGTGCATTTAACCATCAATAGTGTGGTTATTCTTTGGCTATATACTACATATGGGGCAAGCTGTCACCAAGTCCATTTAACCCTCAATAGTGTGGTTGTTTTTTGGCTATATCCTACATATGGGGCAAGCTGTCACCAAGTGCATTTAACCATCAATAGTGTGGTTATTTTTTGGCTATATCCTACATCAGGGTCAAGCTGTCACCAAGTGCATTTAACCATCAATAGTGTGGTTATTTTTTGGCTATGTCCTACATCAGGGGCAAGCTGTCACCAAGTGCATTTAACCATCAATAGTGTGGTTATTTTTTGGCTATATACTACATATGGGGCAAGCTGTCACCAAGTGCATTTAACCATCAATAGTGTGGTTATTTTTTGGCTATATCCTACATCAGGGGCAAGCTGTCACCAAGTGCATTTTACCATCAATAGTGTGGTTATTTTTTGGCTATATCCGAAATACAATTGCCAAAATAGCAGTACCCTAAATCTGGTGTTTCAGCTGTGGCCAGCCAATTGTAATACTGTCTGCTGTCTGGCAAAGGATATATTTTTGTTCAGGGTTGAAATACAATTCCCAACTTAGCAATTTCCTAAATTAGTGGTTTCTGCTGTATTAGGGCTACTTTAAATCTATCCGTAAAAGGGTATATTAGATTCAAGGTGCAGATAGGGTCATTCTCAATAACTTCACACACACGCTACTGTGCATTTCCAAGTCTAATTCTGTCTGTAAACGTATACCTTTCACCCAGCGCCTAAATACTAGGCCTCAAATTTACATTCATCTAAATCTGTGGTTATTGCTGTGGCTGGTCAAGTTATTTAGTGTCCGTCAAAGCACAGTTTTTGTTCTGGGTTGAAATACAATTCCCAATTTAGCAATTTCCTAATTTAGTGGTTTCTGCTGTATCAGACCTACTTTAAATCTATCCCTAAAAGGGTATATTAGATTCAAGGTGCAGATAGGGTCATTCTCAATAACTTCACACACACGCTACTGTGCATCTCCAAGTCTAATTCTGTCTGTAAACGTATACCTTTCACCCAGCGCCTAAATACTAGGCCTCAAATTTACATTCATCTAAATCTGTGGTTATTGCTGTGGCTGGTCAAGTTATTTAGTGTCCGTCAAAGCACAGTTTTTGTTCTGGGTTGAAATACAATTCCCAATTTAGCAATTTCCTAAATTAGTGTTTTCTGCTGTATCAGACCTACTTTAAATCTATCCATAAAAGGGTATATTAGATTCAAGGTGCTGATAGGGTCATCCACAATAACTTCACACGCTACAGTGCATTTCCAAGTCTAATTCTGTCTGTAAACGTATACCTGTCATCCAGCGCCTAAATACTAGGCCTCAAATTTATATTCAGCTAAATCTGTCGTTACTGCTGTGCCTTTATTAGTGTAATACGGTACCTAAATAGATAGACAGATAGTGTTAGGTGTCTGTAAAAAAAAGGCCTGAATTTGAATTCAATACATTGGGCCAAATAATATTTTTTTTATTCTGGTGAACGGTAACAATGAGGAAAACATCTAGTAAGGCACGCGGACATGGTCGTGGTGGTGTTAGTGGACCCTCTGGTGCTGGGAGAGGACGTGGCCGTTCTGCCACAGCCACACGTCCTAGTGTACCAACTACCTCAAGTCCCAGTAGCCGCCAGAATTTACAGCGATATTTGGTGGGGCCCAATGCCGTTCTAAGGATGGTAAGGCATGAGTCAATTTGGTGGCCGACAGTGGATCCAGCACGTTCACATTATCTCCCACCCAGTCTTCTACAGAAAGCGCACAGATGGCGCCTGAAAACCAAGCCCATCAGTTTGTCACATCACCCCCATGCATACCAGGGAAACTGTCTGAGCCTCAAGTTATGCAGCAGTCTCTTATGCTGTTTGAAGACTCCACTGGCAGGGTTTCCCAAGGGCATCCACCTAGCCCTTCCCCAGCGATGGAAGACATAGAATGCACTGACTCACAACCACTTATGTTTCCTGATGATGAGGACATGGGAATACCACCTCAGCACGTCTCTGATGATGACGAAACACAGGTGCCAACTGCTGCATCTTTCTGCAGTGTGCAGACTGAACAGGAGGTCAGGGATCAAGACTGGGTGGAAGACGATGCAGGGGGACGATGAGGTCCTAGACCCCACATGGAATGAAGGTCATGCCATTGACTTTCACAGTTCGGAAGAAGAGGCAGTGGTGAGACCGAGCCAACAGCAGACTCTGCCTGCTACTGACCGCCGCCATCTGGGACCGAGCACCCCAAAGGCAGCTTTAAGCAGTTCCCTGGCATGGCACTTCTTCAAACAATGTGCTGATGACAAGACCCGAGTGGTTTGCACGCTGTGCCACCAGAGCCTGAAGCGAGGCATTAACGTTCTGAAACTGACGTGTGGTGTGCTATAATGGGCGAAATCTCGTTGCAGCTCTGGGACTAGCCGGTTTGACGCACATCCCTTGCCTGGCGCATGTGCTGAATTTGGTGGTGTAGAAGTTCATTCACAACTACCCCGACATGTCAGAGCTGCTGCATAAAGTGCGGGCCGTCTGTTCGCGCTTCCGGCGTTCACATCCTGCCGCTGCTCGCCTGTCTGCGCTACAGCGTAACTTCGGCCTTCCCGCTTACCGCCTCATATGCGACGTGCCCACCAGGTGGAACTCCACCTTGCACATGCTGGACAGACTGTGCGAGCAGCAGCAGGCCATAGTGGAGTTTCAGCTGCAGCACGCACGGGTCAGTCGCACTGCGGAACAGCACCACTTCACCACCAATGACTGGGCCTCCATGAGAGACCTGTGTGCCCTGTTGCGCTGTTTTGAGTACTCCACCAACATGGCCAGTGGCAATGACGCCGTTATCAGCGTTACAATACCACTTCTATATCTCCTTGAGAAAACACTTAGGGCGATGATGGAAGAGGATGTGGCCCAGGAGGAGGAGGAGGAAGAGGGGTCATTTTTAGCACTTTCAGGCCAGTCTCTTAGAAGTGACTCAGAGGGAGGTTTTTTGCAACAGTAGAGGCCAGGTACAAATGTGGCCAGCCAGGGGCCACTACTGGAGGACGAGGAGGATGAGGTGGAGGATGATGAGGATGAAGTATGGTCACAGCGGGGTGGCACCCAACGCAGCTCGGGCCCATCACTGGTGCGTGGCTGGGGGGAATCGCAGGACGATGACGATAGGCCTCCCACAGAGGACAGCTTGTCCTTACCTCTGGACAGCCTGGCACACATGAGCGACTACATGCAGCAGTGCCTGCGCAACGACAGCAGAGTTGCCCACATTTTAACGTGTGCGGACTACTGGGTTGCCACCCTGCTGGATCCACGGTACAAAGACAATGTGCCCACCTTACTTCCTGCACTGGAGCGTGATAGGAAGATGCGCGAGTACAAGCGCCCATTGGTAGACGCGCTACTGAGAGCATTCTCAAATGTCACAGGGGAACAAGTGGAAGCCCAAGGCCAAGGCAGAGGAGGAGTAAGAGGTCGCCAAGGCATCTGTGTCACGGCCAGCTCCTCTGAGGGCAGGGTTAGCATGGCAGAGATGTGGAAACGTTTTGTCAACACGCCACAGCTAACTGCACCACCACCAGATACGCAACGTGTTAGCAGGAGGCTACATTTCACGACCATGGTGGAACAGTACGTGTGCACACCCCTCCACGTACCGACTGATGGTTCGGCCCCATTCAACTTCTGGGTCTCTAAATTGTCTACGTGGCGAGAGCTAGCCTTTTATGCCTTGGAGGAGCTGGCCTGCCCGGCGGCCAGCGTTTTGTCTGGATGTGTATTCAGCACGGCAGGGGGCGTCATTACAGATCAACGCAGCCGCCTGTCTACAGCCAATGTGGACAAGCTGACGTTCATAAAAATGAACCAGGCATGGATCCCACAGGACCTGTCCATCCCTTGTGCAGATTAGACATTAACTACCTCCCCTTAACCATATATTATTGTACTCCAGGGCACTTCCTCATTCAATCCTATTTTTATTTTCATTTTACCATTATATTGCGGGGCAACCCAAAGTTGAATGAACCTCTCCTCTGTCTGGGTGCCGGGGCCTAAATATATGCCAATGGACTGTTCCAATGTTGGGTGACGTGAAGCATGATTCTCTGCTATGACATGAAGACTGATTCTCTGCTGACATGAAGCCAGATTCTCTGTTACCGGACTTTTCTCCTCTGCCTGGGTGCCGGGGCCTAAATTTATGACAATGGACTGTTCCAGTGTTGGGTGACGTGAAGCCTGATTCTCTGCTATGACATGCAGACTGATTCTCTGCTGACATGAAGCCAGATTCTCTGTTACGGGACCTCTCTCCTCTGCCTGGGTGCCTGGGCCTAAATATCTGACAATGGACTGTTCCAGTGTTGGGTGACGTGAAGCATGATTCTCTGCTATGATATGAAGACTGATTCTCTGCTGATATGAAGCCAGATTCTCTGTTACGGGACCTTTCTCCTCTGCCTGGGTGCCTGGGCCTAAATATCTGACAATGGACTGTTCCAGTGTTGGGTGACGTGAAGCATGATTCTCTGCTATGATATGAAGACTGATTCTCTGCTGACATGAAGCCAGATTCTCTGTTACGGGACCTCTCTCCTCTGCCTGGGCCTAAATATCTGACAATAGACTGTTCCAGTGTTGGGTGACATGAAGCATGATTCTCTGCTATGACATGAAGACTGATTCTCTGCTGACATGAAGCCAGATTCTCTGTTACGGGACCTCTCTCCTCTGCCTGGGTGCCTGGGCCTAAATATCTGACAATGGACTGTTCCAGTGTTGGGTGACGTGAAGCATGATTCTCTGCTATGACATGAAGACTGATTCTCTGCTGACATGAAGCCAGATTCTCTGTTACGGGACCTCTCTCCTCTGCCTGGGTGCCGGGGCCTAAATATATGACAATGGACTGTTACAGTGGTGGGTGACGTGAAGCCAGATTCTTTGCTATTGGGACCTCTCTCCAATTGATATTGGTTAATTTTTATTTATTTTATTTTTATTTTAATTCATTTCCCTATCCACATTTGTTTGCAGGGGATTTACCTACATGTTGCTGCCTTTTGCAGCCCTCTAGCCCTTTCCTGGGCTGTTTTACAGCCTTTTTAGTGCCGAAAAGTTCGGGTCCCAATTGACTTCAATGGGGTTCGGGTTCGGGTCGAAGTTCGGGTCGGGTTCGGATCCCGAACCCGAACATTTCCGGGAAGTTCGGCTGAACTTCTCGAACCCGAACATCCAGGTGTTCGCTCAACTGTACTTGAAAGCTGTTTTTCAAGATCCAGGCAGGTTTAATATTGTGGTTAGACTCAGGATAGGCTTGCAGGCAGGATAGTGGTGAGGCACATACAAGGCAGACAGGCTGGGAACTTGACTGGAGCAAAGAATGGGTAGACAGACTGCATACTGACCTGAAAAGGCAACAGAATTGAACTGAACTAGAAGTGCTCGAGCACACAGTCAAGGTGGGTACTGGACTGGAACATGGCAGGAAATAAGGCAGGATAAACACAGGTAAATCACAATAGCACTAGACTATCAAACAACTTTTACTGGCAACCAGTAAACCTAAAGCTCAGACACACTCTCTCTGGAAAGGATGCCTTAAATACTCAGGTACCCTCAGCTATTGGTTGCGACCAGGATGTTGCATGGCATGGTGAGCAGAATCCATGTCTGCAGGGGATAGCAGGAGAGTGGTAGGCATGAACCACAGATCTGACATGCATGACGCATATCACCATGTAGCCTCACCCTATTTTGTAACAGGTTGCTGCAGCGCAATAGCTTACTGGTTAGTGCTGTTGCCTTGCCATACTTGATACTCTGCTGCCTACCTAAGCTCCCCCTTAAAGATCAGGCAGATCAATACGATCAGAACAGGGAAGTGGAACTGTCAGCTTTCATCTTTCTACAAGAGTTAAAGTAAGTGGCATTGATTATGTAGAGAACGTTAATACAAGCCACTTACTAATGTATTGTGATTGTCCATATTTCTTCCTTTGCTGGTTGGATTCATATTTCTATCACATTAAAGACTGCTCGTTTCCATGATTACGTTAGTATTACGTTTTTCATGACCAAGGGTCATTGATGCCCCAGTGTCCAGGTCAAAATTTGCAAATCTGACATGCGTCACTTTATGTGGTAATAGCTTTGGAACACTTTTATTTATACAAGCCATAATGAGATTGTTTTCTCGTGGCACTTTGTACTTCATGATCACTTTGTGGGGCTTACATAGTGGATACCCCCATAAATGACCCCATTGTAGAAACTACACCCCTCAAGTTACTCAAAACTGATTTTACAAACTTTGTTAACCCTTTAGGTGTTCCACAAGAATTAAAGGAAAATGGAGATGAAGTTTCTAAATTTTACTTTTTTGGGCAGATTTTCCATTTTATGAATTTTTTTTCTTTACTACATGGAGGGTTAACAGCCAAACAAAACTCAAAATGTATTACTCTGATTCTGCCTGCGGTTTACAGAAACACCCCACATGTGGTTGTAAACTGATGTAAGGGCGCATGGCAGCGAGCAGAAGGAAAGGAGCGCTGCATGGTTTTTGGAAGGCAGATTTTACTGGACTGGTTTTTAGATGCCATGTCTGATTTTAAACCCCCCTGATGCACCCTTACAGAAGAATCTCCCAAAAAGTGACCCTATTTTGGAAACTAGGGGATAAGGTGACAGTTTTATTGGTACTATTTTGGAGTACATATGATTTTTAATTGCTCTATATTATGTTTTTTGTGAGACAAGGTAACCATAAAATGTCTGTTTTGCCACCGTTTTGTTATTTTAATTTTTTTACAAGATTCATTTGACAGGGTAGATCATGTGCTATTTTTATAGAGCAGGTTGTTACGGACCCAATGATATCAAATATGTCTACTTTTTTTGTTTGTTTGTTTCGGTTTTACATAATAAAGCATTTTTTTAAAATAAATTTTGTTTTTGCGTGTCCATTTTCTGAACGCCATATTTTTTTTATTTTTCTGCCAATTGTCTTGTGCAGGGGCTCGTTTTTTGCAGAAAGAGTTGAGGTTTTTAATGGTACAATTTTTGGGTACATAGGTTTTTTGGATCGTTCATTATTACACTTTATGGGGCAAGGTGACCAAAAAGTTGGCTGTTTTGGAACAGTTTTTATTTATTTATTTTTACAGCGTTCATCTGAGGGGTTGGGTCATGTGACTTTTTATAGAGAAGATCGTTACGGACGTAGCAATTTCTAATATGTATACTTTTTCTTACTATTTAAGTTTTACTCAATAATAGCATTTTTTAAACAAAAAAATGATGTTTTAGTGTCCCCATAGTCTGAGAGCCATAGCTTTTTTAATTTTTTGGGTGATTGTCTTAAATAGGGTATCATTTTTTGTGGGATGAGGTGACAGTTTTATTGGTACTATTTTGGAGGGAGGACATTTTTATCGCTTGGTGTTGCACTTTTTGCGATGTAAGGTGACAAAAATTGCATTTTTGGCACAGTTTTTATATTTTTTCTATGGTGTTAACCTGAGTGGTTAGGTCATGTGATATTTTTATCGAATATGTTGTTATGGACGCAGCGATATGTACAATTTTTTTAATTTCACGTTAACACAATAATAGCATATTTGAAAAAAAAAGATGTTTTAGTATCTCCATGTTCTGAGGGCTATAGTTTTTTTTTTTTTTTTGTGATTTTCTTATGTAGGGTCTCATTTTTTGCGGATTGAGTTGAAGGTTTTATTGGTACCATTTTGTTTGACATATGCTTTTTTGATCACTTGGTGTTGCACTTTTTGTGATGTATGGTGACAAAAATGGCTTTTTTTCCAATGTTTTAATATTTATTTTTACGGTGTTAACCTGAGGGATTAGGTCATGTGATATTTTTATTAAGCATGATGTTACGGATGCATCTATACATAATATGTACACTTTTTTTTATTTATTTCACTTTACCCAATAATAACATATTTGAAATTTCTGTGATGTAAGGTGACAAAAATTGCATTTTGATATTTGTATTGAGAATGTTGTTACGGACGCGGCAACACCTAATATGTACACTTTTTTTTTTCACTTTAACACACTAATAGAATATTTGAAATTAAAAAGAGAGCTATAGTTTTTTTATTTCTCATTTTTTGCAGGATGAGGTGATGGTTTTATTGGTACTATATTCTTTGACATACGCCTTTTTGATCGCTCGGTGTTGCACTTTTTGTAATGTAAGGTGACAAAAATTGATTTTTTTAACACAGTTTTTTATTTTTTATGGTGTTTATCGGACAGGATAGATCATGTGATATATTTATATATATATGGTCGTTACGGACACGGTGATACCTAATATGTGTATTTTATTTTATTTTTCATTTTTTTTTATAGGAAAAGGCAATTAGTTTTTTTCATTTACAATTTTATTTTTATTTTTTTATCAAGTCTCACTTGGATCTTGAAAATCCAGTGGGGCTGATGGCTGTACTATACTTTCAGATGTCCTGTAGATGGCAACACCGGATGCCTTTGCAAAGCGTCCGGTTGCCATGGCAACCATCGGGCACTGCCATCACAGTGCGGCAGCCCCGATGGTTGAGAGAGGGAGCCCCCTCCCTCTATTAAACCTATGGATGCCGCTGCCGCGGCATCTAAGGGGCTACAGCAGAGTGTCAGCATACAGCTTTCACTCGCTGCTGATGGCGGCGGCTCATCAAATACAGCAGGGGGACCGTATCGGGGCAGGGGGCACAAATGGGGCAGCGCTGGAAAAGGGGGGTACGGCCAGCATTGAGGGGGCACAGATGGGGCAGGATGCATGGATAGTGGAGGACCGCATCAGGGGCAGGATACATGGATGTGGGGAAGGAACCACATCAGGGGCAGGTGTGGACAGATGGCGGAGGCAGGGCTCACATGGGGGGTTGGAGGCACACAGGGGGGCACAGATCGGCGGGCACCAGGACACATTACCTGATTTCAGGCTCTGATCTGCATAGTGCAAATCAGAGCCTGGAACAGACACTTTAACACTGCCGTGATCCAATTGGTTAGTCTGCACAGACTAACTAATCGGATTGATTGCCGGCAAGGGACCACTCTGATAGTGATGTCCTGAATAGTTCACCGGCGATTAGTTCCCGGCGAACATCGCTAAGGGCGAACATATGCGATGTTCGGTCCATCCCCTATACATCATCATTAAGTAAACCTTGACCCTCTACCTCACAATCAGCAGACACATTCCAGCCAATCAGCAGCAGACCCTCCCTCCCAGACCCTCCCACCTCCTGGACAGCATCCATTTTAGATTCATTCGGAAACTGCATTCACAGAGAGAGGAGGGACAGTACTGCTGCTGCTGATTCAATAGGGAAAGCGTTAGCTAGGGAATTTTTCTGTGTCCACAGACTCATCTGCTGTAAGGACAGCATCCTGACAGCACCCCAAAAAGCCCTTTTCAGGGCTGGTACATCAGTCTGCTTTTTTTTTTTTTTTTCATATATATATATTGCAGTTGCCTGGCTGACCGTGTGTGAGAGGCTGCAGGCTCAGTCATAGACAGCACTGTGTGCACAGTGCACACCATTCATACAGGGTGTGACAGAAAATACCTTGCAGATAAAAAATAATAATATTTAATATTTTTCTGTGATCTAATCACATTTGCAAGCCCGTGTGTGTCAGGAGCCCACACATACTGTATTGTGGCCACTGGCTAGTGGCTGGCTAGGCCTGCACTCATACCGTTACAGGGTGTCATTCACTCAAATACCTTGCAGAAAAAAATATTCTATTTAAAATTTAACTGTGATCTAATCACATTTGCAAGCCCATGTGTGTCAGGCCCACACATACTGTATTGTGCCCACTGGCTAGTGGCTAGGCCTGCACTCATACGGTTACAGGGTGTCATTCACTCAAATACCTTGCAGGAAAAAAAAACAATTTAAAATTTAACTGTGATCTAATCACATTTGCAAGCCCGTGTGTGTCAGGCGCCCACACATACTGTATTGTGGCCACTGGCTAGTGGCTGGCTAGGCCTGCACTCATACTGTTACAGGGTGTCATTCACTCAAATACCTTGCAGAAAAAAAAAAATATTTAAAATTTAACTGTGATCTAATCACATTTGCAAGCCCGTGTGTGTCAGGAGCCCACACATACTGTATTGTGGCCACTGGCTAGTGGCTGGTTAGGTCTGCACTCATACCATTACAGGGTGTCATTCACTCAAATACCTTGCAGAAAAAAAATTCAATACATTTTATTTCTGTTATATAATCACATTTGCAAGCCCGTGTGCGTCAGGCCAACACATACTGTATTGTGCCCACTGGCTAGTAGCTAGGCCTGCACTCATACTGTTACAGGGTGTCATTCACCCAAATACCTTGCAGAAAAAAAAATATTAAACATTTTCTGTGATCTAATCACATTTGCAAGCCCGTGTGTGTCAGGCCAACACATACTGTATTGTGCCCACTGGCTAGTGGCTAGGCCTGCACTCATACCATTACAGGGTGTCATTCACCCAAATACCTTGCAGAAAAAAAAATTGTTTTAAAATTTTTCTGTGATCTAATCACATTTGCAAGCCCGTGTGTGTCAGGCCAACACATACTGTATTGTGCCCACTGGCTAGTGGCTAGGCCTGCACTCATACCATTACAGGGTGTCATTCACCCAAATACCTTGCAGAAAAAAAAATTGTTTTAAAATTTTTCTGTGATCTAATCACATTTGCAAGCCCGTGTGTGTCAGGCCAACACATACTGTATTGTGCCCACTGGCTAGTGGCTAGGCCTGCACTCATACGGTTACAGGGTGTCATTCACTCAAATATCTTGCAAATAAAAAAAATTATATTGAAAATTTTTCTGTGATATAATCGCATTTGCAAGCCCGTGTGTGTCAGGCCCACACAGACTGTACTGTGCCAACTGCCCACCACTTATATAGGGTGGCACAGTACCTTGCACGCATAGTAACACTTATCTAATAAAAAATGACAGGCAGAGGCAGGCCACGCCGCAGGGGCCGTCGTGTTCGTGGTGCTGTGATTTCCACTGGCCCTGGAATAATGCCCAGTGTTCAGAGGCCACGTACCCTGAAACCAAAAAATTCTGAGAAAATAGTTGACTGGCTTACACAGGACACCCAATCTTCAACAGCTTCCGCTAAGAACCTTGACGCACCATCCTCCTTCAGCTCAGCTTTGGTCAGCTGCTCTCAAGTTACCACTCTTCCGCCCGCCGCCACCACCACCACCACTACCACCACAGCCACCACAGCCGCTTCACTTGATCCCTCAGAGGATTTATTTACACATCAGTTGGATGAAATTAGTGATGCGCAACCATTATTGCCAGGGGATGTAGATAACAGGCATATGTCTCAGTCAGGCAGCATTACACACATGGACGTACAGTGTGATAATGATGATGATGATGTTGTACCCGCTGCTGCTTCCTTTGCTGAGGTGTCAGATACAAGTGAAGTGGTTGAAGATGACAATGTGTCCGTGGATGCCAAGTGGGTGCCTGCTCGAAGAGAAGAAGAAGAGGGGGAAAGTTCAGAAGGGGAGACAGAGAGAAGGAGAAGACGAGTTGGAAGCATGGGGAGGTCGTCACAAGGAGCTAGTGGCACAGTCAGACAGCATGTATCGGCACCCGGGGTCAGCCAGACAGCACGCAAATCAATGCTTGCCACCACCAGAATGCCGTCATTGCAAAAGCTCAGCAGTGTGGCTTTTTTTGTGTGTCTGCCTCTGACAACAGCGATGCCATTTGCAACCTGTGCCAAAAGAAACTGAGTAGTGGGAAATCCAACACCCACCTAGGTACAACTGCTTTGCGAAGGCACATGATTGCACATCACAAATGCCTATGGGATCAACACATGATGACGAGTAGAAGCAGCACACAAGCTAAAAGCCACCATCCTCCTCCTGGTCCAGCATCTTCAGCCACGTCAACCACTGCTGTCCTCCTTGCCCCCTCTCAACCACCCGCCACTCCGCCTCTCACCTTGAGCAGTTCCATCTCATCTGCCCACAGTCAGGTGTCTGTAAAGGAAATGTTTGAGCGTAAGAAGCCAATGTCACAGAGTCACCCCCTTGCCCGGCATCTGACAGCTGGCTTGACGGAACTCAGCCCACCAACTTTTACCATACCACCCGGTGGAGTCTGAGGCCTTCAAAAAATTTGTCGCTATTGGGACACCACAGTGGAAGGTACCCAGATGAAATTTTTTTTCTAATAAGGCAATCCCAAACCTCTACTCATTGATTGAAAAGGAAGTCATGGCATCTCTGGCATACAGTGTTGGGGCAAGGGTCCATCTGACCAATGATACCTGGTCTGCAAAGCACGGTCAGGGCATATATATCACCTACACTGCTGTCACGGAAGGTGTACAGGAAACAAGACAACACAAAATGAATATACGACTCACTGGATCCAAAACTAAGGAACAAAAAGGGAGACCCCTGCATCAGACCTGGCACTTTCCCTGACTGCTCAGCCTATGCGAAAATCCCAATGGTAGATGATTGCATATCCTCGTACCTCGACTGTATAACACCTGAACCCCCTATAATAGTGAGGGGACTCGACCACCGGCTCCCTACACTAGATACGGAGGGAGTCAGGGTCACCTGGGATCCAGCAAACAGAAAAACACAAATGAATGCACAACACTTATCTTGTAGAAGACTGGGAAGTAGGATCAGCATGCACACACACTCCAGGAAGTAATATAAACCGCAAACTGATGCACTATGGGGAGGAATTTAAAGGGATGCAATCGGTACAACTACATGACAGCTGAGAGAGGCTAACGAGATGAGGAACTGAAAGCAAAACAAAGGAAGCTCAAGTAGGAGGTTCTGAAAGGCATCTGTCAGAGCTTCTCAGATGTCTGGTGGTGACAACTGCGCATTGGGTCAACCTGCTTACGGCTGCCAAGCATGGAATGCGTGGCTCTGCAGCGGAGTTAGTGACACCGTCACGACTTGCAGGCAGGCCTACTGCCACCTCCTCTACTCCTCCTACTTCATCCTCTTCCATAACCTCCTAGGCTTAGTCCTCTTCTGCTGCGGCATTTGGCTGCACATCAACTGAATCCCTCCAGCTCCCCAGGGGCTATTCCACATCCCGTATACGACAGTGTCACGCTGTCTTGGGGTTGACTTGCCTGAAAGCAGAGAGCCACACTGGACTAGCACTCCTGTCCGCCCTGAACGCACAGGTGGATCAGTGGCTGACCCCGCACCAACTGGAGATTGGCAAAGTGGTGTGTGACAATGGAAGCAATTTGTTGGTGGCATTGAATTTAGGCAAGTTGTCACATGTGCCGTGCATGGCACATGTGTTGAATCTCATCGTACAATGCATTGTGTCTAAGTACCCAGGCTTACAGGACGTCCTCAAGCAGGCCAGGAAGGTGTGTGGCCATTTCAGGCGTTCCTACACGGCCATGGCGCACTTTTCAGACATTCAGCGCCGAAACAACATGCCAGTGAGGCGCTTGATTTGCGACAGCCCGACACATTGGAATTCAACACTCCTAATGTTCGACCGCCTGCTCCAACAAGAAAAAGTTGTCATTGAGTATTTGTATGACCGGGGTGCTAGGACAGGCTCTGCGGAGCTGGGAATTTTTTTGCCACGTTACTGGACGCTTATGCGCAATGCCTGTAGGCTCATGCGTCCTTTTGAGGAGGTGACAAACCTAGTCAGTTGCACCGAAGGCACCATCAGCGACCTCATCCCATTTGTTTTCTTCCTGGAGCATGCCCTGCGAAGAGTGCTGGATCAGGCTGTAGATGAGCGTGAAGAGGAAGAGGAAGAGTTGTGGTCACCATCACCACCAGAAACAGCCTTGTCATCATTACTTGCCGGACCTGCGGCAACGCTGCAAGAGGAGTATGAGGAAGAGAAGTCAGAGGAGGAATGTGGCTTTGATGAGGAGGAAGACCAACCACACCAGGCATCTCAGGGTGCTCGTTGTTGTCACCTATCTGGGACCCGTGGTGTTGTACGTGGTTGGGGGGAAGAACAGACCGTCAATTACATCAGTGAGGTGGAGGAACGGGAAATGAGTAGCTCGGCATCCAACCTTGTGCAAATGGGGTCTTTCATGCTGTCATGTCTGTTGAGGGACCCTCGTATAAAAAGGATGAAGGAGAACGACCTGTACTGGGTGGCCACGCTACTAGACCCCCGGTATAAGCAGAAAGTGGCGGAAATGTTACTAAATTACCGAAAGTCAGAAAGGATGCAGCAGTTCAAAACCAAACTAAGAAATATGCTTTACACAGCTTATAAGGGGGATGTCACAGCACAACTGGAATCTAACTGGGGAAGAGGTGAACGTATTCCTCCTTCTACCACGACCACGGTGGCAAGGACAGGACGCTTTACAGATGTGTTGTTGATGGAGGACATGCAGAGCTTTTTCAGTCCTACACATCGCCACAGCCTTTCGGGATCCAGCCTTAGAGAACAACTCGACCGACAGGTGGCAGACTACCTCGCTTTAACTGCAGATATCGACACTCTGAGGAGCGATGAACCCCTTGACTACTGGGTGTGCAGGCTTGACCTGTGGCCTGAGCTATCCCAGTTTGTGATAGAACTTCTGGCCTGCCCCGCTTCAAGTGTCCTGTCAGAAAGGACCTTCAGTGCAGCAGGAAGCATTGTCACTGACAAAAGAAGTCGCCTCGGTCAAAAAAGTGTTGATTACCTCACCTTCTTTAAGATGAATGAGGCATGGATCCCGAAGGGACTGACAGTGGGGGATACGTTTAACTAACAAAAGGCCTGATGACATGCCTTGGCCTCAAAATGGTCCCCACGCTGCTCTATTTAATGTCTGCAAAACGGATGACTTTCGTGAATTCTCCGCCACCAACTAGGGTTCAAGCCAAAATGTTTTAGTCACCTTTCTGCCTTGAAAACATAAATTTTTCCGGCCACTGCTACAACAGCGGCTGCAACAATAACATTGTTTTTCGGGCATATGTACATGCCAAATTTTTCTGGCCTCTGGTGCTGCACTGTGGCTGCAAAAACAAAACTAAAAAAATGCACATACAAGTGTCAATTCCCCTTTCGTGATCTTTACCTTGTTGTGGTGAAGGGGCTTGCGTATCACAATGAAGCGATCATCACCTCTATGAATGTGTTGGCAATGTTGCCACACCCCAGATGATAAGGCCGTTGCTTCATTATGATCAGACCAAAAGCGATCGGGACGGCTGGATGTTTTTTCATAGAAAAACTTGAATTTTTTATTTATTTTTTTAAGTTGTATGGGTGGGTTTTTAATAAATAAAATAAAAAAATCATAATAAAGTCTCTTAATAGTTTATTAGAAATAATGCAGACAATTTAAAAAATCCCCAACAATTCCAATACAAATCAAGTACAAAGCTCAGAACTAAATTATTCCAGGATGTTGTAATGGTTCGTTAATTCGACAATGGTTAATCAATTCGACACACGTCGAATAGTACTAGTTAAGACACCACTCATACAGGGTGTCACAGCACATTGCTCCGTGCACGTGCAATGCCCCAACTTGGGAGTAAGAGGACCGACCAAGCTGCTTTTTCCATCTCCCGGTTCCTAAAATCAATTCAGTTTGGTGTATCAGAGTTTGGTCTGTCACTGTGAAGGCAGTCGAAGGTACCCGGCCTAAATTTTTTTTCATAAAAGGCAATCCCACCCTGATATGGGACGTAACAGGGATTAAACTGATGAGAATAGTACTACAGAAAATAGCACTCATATCGGGTGTGACAGTAAATTGAACGGCGCAGACGCAGTGACCATGGCATGGATTCAAATAAAGGGGAGGGAGCCAGCGTTTTTTTAACCATCTCCCCGTTCGAAAAATCCATTTAATAAATGGACCCCAGATTGGGGACGTAACAGGGATTAAACTGATGAGAAGGGAGAACTACAGGAAATACCACTCATATCGGGTGGGACAGTAAATTGCACGGCGCAGACGCAGTGACCGTGGATTCAAACAAAGGGGAGGGAGCCAGCGTTTTTTTTAACCATCTCCCCATTTTAAAAATCAATTCAATTCACCTTTCCGGGACCCTTGGTGTTGTACGTGGCTGGGTGGAGGAAGAAACCTTCAATGACATCAACGGGACATGGCTAGCTTGGTATCCAACCTTGTGCAAATGGGAAGTTTGTGGTTGGGCAAATGGACTGTTTGCGGTGCATTAATAGGGGAGTTTGGTCTGTCAATGTCTGTGAAGCGGGAGTAACCCTTACACTACCTGATCGATAATACATCATACCTGATCGTATACACACACTGGATGTTTTAAACCACGTTGTTAAAAAAAAAAATTGGATTGTTAGGTGATTTATGCCCTATATGGATTAAAATCCAACTCTGCATCAACTATGTAATTTTCCATAGGAGTTTTGCCATGGATCCCCCTCCGGCATGCCACAGTCCAGGTGTTAGTCCCCTTGAAACAACTTTTCCATCACTATTGTGGCCAGAAAGAGTCCCTGTGGGTTTTAAAATTTGCCTGTCTATAGAAGTCAATGGCTGTTCGCATGTTCGCGAACATTTGTAGAAATTTGCGTTCGCCATTCGCGAACGGAAAATTTTATGTTTGCGACATCTCTACAGTCTGATTGGTCCCTTGCTGGCATTACTGCACTGTATGCTGTCTGTGACAGCAGCAGTGCAGGTGCAGAAGCTTTAATCCAAGCGCTTTGGATTAAAGAGCTGCCATGACGTCTATACACGTGTTAGCTGCACGGAGTATGTGCAGCTAGCACGTATATAGCCATATGGCAGTCGGGAAGAGGTTAACCAATAAAAATGTATTATTTTCTTTTTTGTTTCTCTAAGGGCAGTGATATTTTTTTATATTTTTTGTGACACACAGCGAAGCTAGGGAAGTATTTTCAGAACAACAATTGCCTATACAAACTCAACATCTCAGTATTGCGAGTGGGTGTCACTCATATCTTATGTTAGTATTTACTAATAACAATGTATTATTATTTTATTTTTAGCATCTCTTTAAGTAGTGATATTAGCTCAATTTGTATCTATCTCATAAGAATTTGGCTAAAATTAGTGTTTATGAACTGTTAATAATTTAGAGATGAGGTTTATTAGACAGTTAACCATTTGTGACAGAATGGCTTAATATTTTTTTAAAAAGCCCAAATGAAAAAATATTTTTAGCTCACAATGCGAAACATGCAATCCTAAAAAAAATGGGCAAGCCCAGTTGGCCTGGGCACCACTTGGGGTCATTTGATACTCCTTCATCTTCCCTGTCCTATTGTCCTTTCATCTAAAACAAATTTTAAAAATTTCAGATTTGCTAGAATCCAAATTGTTTAAGAATTTCTCAACAAATTTATTTTTCTTTTACAATTCATTTGATCATCTCTTGTTATCGCTCTATAGATATATATATATATATATATATATATATATATATATTATTATTATTTTTTTTAAACAATGCTGTAGGACACTGATATAAACCACATAATAGGGATCTTGCATACAGCCCTTGGTTCCATCTCATGGCCATCTAACGAGGCCCCTTTATGTACTGACATAAGCCACTTTTGTGGTGTATATTAGTCGCAGATTTTGGCGCATTGTCGCAGTCATTTTGTGACAAAATCTGCAGCTTTTTCCAGCTCACATCACTTTCCCGAATGGTCTAAAAAATGTGGCATGACATGGGCGTGGAAGAGGGCAGACCATCAGACCTGTTTCATTCATACATTTTTGGCTACAAAATGACTTAAATCTATGCCAGCAAGGGGGCTGGCATAGATTTTAGATTGTTGCATGTCCTGCAGGAGGAAGCGACAAAGTTATGTAGAGGCCTGTGCCTCCATATAACTTTGCCACTTCCTCCAGCAGTGCAGGAACAAGTAAGACCAGTGTGTAGATCGCTGGTCTTAATAAATGTGCCCTATTGTGTTTAATGTTTTGTGTCAACAGCTTTTATCATGTAGGTTTTAGAATATGACAACCTTGCTGTTATTCCGCAAGTGTGAAAGTAGCACTAGGCCTCTTTCACACTTGCGTTGTCCGGATCCGGCGTGTACTCCACTTGCCGGAATTACACGCCGGACCTGGAAAAACGCAAGTGTACTGAAAGCATTTGAAGACAGATCCGTCTTCAAAATGCTTTCAGTGTTACTATGGCAGCCAGGACGCTATTAAAGTCCTGGTGGCCATAGTAGGAGCGGGGAGCGGGGGAGCGGCATACTTACAGTCCGTGCGGCTCCCGGGGCGCTCCAGAATGATGTCAGAGCGCCCCATGCGCATGGATGACGTGCCATGCGATCACGTCATCCATGCGCCTGGGGCGCCCTGACGTCACTCTGGAGCGCCCCGGGAGCCACACGGACGGTAAGTATGCTGCTCCCCCGCTCCCCACTACACTTTACCATGGCTGCCGGGACTTTAGCATCCCGGCAGCCATGGTAACCACTCTAAAAAAGCTAAACGTTGGATCTGGCAATGCGCCGCCGCTCCCCACTACACTTTACCATGGCTGCCGGGACTTTAGCATCCCGGCAGCCATGGTAACCACTCTAAAAAAGCTAAACGTTGGATCTGGCAATGCGCCGAAACGACGTTTAGCTTAAGGCCGGATCCGGATCAATGCCTTTCAATGGGCATTAATTCCGGATCCGGCCTTGCGGCAACTCTTCAGGATTTTTGGCCGGAGCAAAAAGTGCAGCATGCTGCGGTATTTTCTCCGGCCAAAAAATGTTCCGGTCCGGAACTGAAGACATCCTGATGCATCCTGAACGGATTTCACTCCATTCAGAATGCATTAGGATAAAACTGATCAGGATTCTTCCGGCATAGAGCCCCGATGACGGAACTCTATGCCAGAAGAAAAGAACACAGGTGTGAAAGAGCCCTTAGCTGGTGAAACATGTCGGGGGCAGTTAGTAGGTTTTAGGTGTCTGAGTCTAGTCCTGTGTAGTTCTCCAGCAAATGTGTAACCAGTTTATGGTGTTACATGTTCTCTCAAATAATTATGTAACCAGTGTATGGAGGTACATCATTATCGGTGAGATATCTATTGTTAGCGCGTCAACCAGCAAACATTGTCGCATACAGAGCCAGTATCTTGACTGGCAACACTGATAAGGTAGCGGCACAGAGATAGTGCATGGCTTTGTCAGCTATGATCCAAGTATTACATAAACACGTTTGATACACGGACTGGACACAGCTGTTTTAAACCTCTTGTGGTTGCCCACAGAGCCATTTTAAAGGCGATCAGTAAAAGTTATGTTTAAGGGCTCTTTCACACTTGCGTTGTCCGGATCCGGCGTGTACTCCACTTGCCGGAATTACACGCCGGATCCGGAAAAAACGCAAGTGAACTGAAAGCATTTCAGTGTTACTAAGGCAGCCAGGATGCTATTAAAGTCCTGGTTGCCATAGTAGTAGTGGGGAGCGGGGGAGCAGTATACTTACAGTCCGTGCGGCTCCCGGGGCGCTCCAGAATGACGTCAGAGCGCCCCATGCGCATGGATGACGTGCCATGTGATCACGTCATCCATGCGCGTGGGGCGCCCTGACGTCACTCTGGAGCACCCCGGGAGCCGCACAGACGGTAAGTATACTGCTCCTCTGCTCCCCACTACACTTTACCATGGCTGCCAGGACTTTAGCGTCCCGGCAGCCATGGTAACCATTCAGAAAAAGCTAAACGTCGGATCCGGCGACGGAACTCTATGCCGGAAGAAAAGAACGCAAGTGTGAAAGAGCCCTTATAGGGAGAAATTATCTGGGTCAAGATTGGGTATTTAGCCTAATAGGTCTCTCTTTTTTCATTGATTAGGAGCGTGAACCAACATCCAGAGATTTTGACATGCTCATTTTAACACAGACCACTCCTTCTCTGTAGATCACTTAGCCCAGCAAGTCATTTAAAAAAATTGCTAAATTAAATCCTCTTCTTGACGAACCATGTTATAATCCCATAATAGGTTATCTACAAATGATTTTTCTAAAATAGACAACCTCTATACATCCCAGTTTTCAAATAATTGCTAAAATTTACTAATCCTAAAGATGTCAGAAAAATGTGTAGAAACTGTAGATGCACAAAATTGTGTCACTTCTTTAGACAAATTTTTGATACAGAACATAAATAAATATGTGCCTCAATGAGAGCTCTGGGGTTGGTCACTTATAGATAGCTTTGGATTATCTCTTTATTGACTAAACGGTCATTCCTTAGATCTTAATTTCTTAACTGAGTGCCCGATAGTACTTATTGGATCCTTTTGATCTAGATGACAAGATAATATTAAGGGATGTCGAGAACGACCTCCATTATTTTTCTTTATAAGATTTGACTAGTCACTTGCTTTGGTTTCTAGTTTTAGGTACAGTCGATATCTAGGATCCTGGTTGCTTTACGAATTCCATGTTTTATGTATACAGTCATGTATTATATTATGTATGACATTTTAATCTTAATAAAGTTGTTTTAAAAACTAAAAAAATTAATAAATCAGGGGCCAATAAATATAAATTGAAATGTATCTCTTTAACTGCAGATGCAATTTGATAACCATAGTTAGTATTGTAGGAAACATATTTTGGGTTTGCCCTCACAATAGGCCTAATATACACAATAGGCCTAATATAAAACTGTAGACTCCGTACCCTCAAGTTACTTACAAAGAGTATGCAGATCTATCCCTCTACCTAAATTTCTTGACGATAGTGGAGTGGCTTGTTGGTGCGCCTCTGATCTACAGCAATAAGGGAACATGTCCCAACTGCACCCTTTAGCTACTCCTTTGGCTTACAGCTAAAATTCAGACAATGCCACTCCAAAATACATCCTACCTAAGGTGACCTTGTTTAGCTATATACTTAATTCAGATATTTTCTTATCACATTTTTACCTGCATAAATCAAATACATCTTATCATAAGTATCATATTTTGTCATATTGAAATGTCTATAGATTTAGCAGTAGTAGATACATATATTTTTGCAATCTATTTCTTATAAATATCCCAAAAGCACAGTCACTGCTGCCCTGCATTAAAAAGCAGGAGGTGGCCAGGACTTTATATTGATGCTGTCTGATTGATCACCAGGTCTGTAATCACATTACTGCAGCCTATAAAATGGACAGTGAGCGAAAGTTTACAAACCTAATAATGTAAGAACAGGAAGATTAATGTGTTCTGCATGCATCATGAATTAGTTAATATCTAAAAAACAAGAAGAGTAAGACTAGTTGATAGGGTCAGACAGGGAACTTAAAGTAGCCATGGAAAACAAATTAAAAGTGGCCTTATGATGTAAGTGGATCCAAATTTACAGATGGTGGGGCAAGACAAGTAGCTAGGGGCAGCATAAGTAGGCAGGGACAACAGAAGCAGGCAGGGTCAGTAATATCATAGTGCAGCACAAAATACTTCCCCAGCAGAACCAAATGCCACAGTGCAGTACAAAATACTGTCACCCTCAGAAAAGCACCTGCGGCCGCTGACCATGTGTATGAGTAAGTGATGCTCCATTAATGCTGAGAGGATCACATCTTTATGTAACCTGCCGGTGGCTGTGAAATGGGTTCAAGCGGCCACCGGAGTGACGGCCCACCAGGAAATTTCACTGTAGGGTCTATGGTCATTCCAGCCTTGCTGGTTGAAGTCATCACAGAAGTTGTAGATTAGATTATGTAGAGCTCTTCAGTAAGTGTCATCCATACTCAAGTGCTCCTCTCCTTGTGTTTCATCTAAATTTGTCATTTTTTAATCAAAATGTTGACATTTTGGCTATGGTGAATAGAATTATCATATATTTTCTCCAAACAAGTATCCATCTAAATTGTTCTTCAGAAGTTATGCAAGGGGTAAAATATAAATTACCACAATTATTTAGGGTTTCTTCAAAATTCTCTCTTAGAATTTTTAACATTTTTTTATGATAAAAAAAGGGGGGTTCTCTTTACAGGCAATCCGATTAACATGGAAGCTGCTGTGATGAGCAGCTGTTGGTCCTAGGTCCAGATTCCTAGACCCCAGTAAACAGCTAGTTTTACCAGGTGGAGTTGCATTCACCTGAATATGTATCCCTCCAGTGGAATCTGGTCCTAGTGTGCGTCTATATCATATGAACAGGGATAACAAAACAGGGTAATGAAAGACAAGTTCTCCACTCTGACTCATAGAGATCAGAGGGCCCTCACTCCTAGTGTTTCAGTTGTATATTAGTCAATTACGTTGTGATGTCTTTTGTTTTGTTCATGAACCCTCTGAATTGTAAAGTGCTGCAGAATATGGTGAAGTTATATAAATAAATATTATTATAATTGTTATCAGAGCAGAGAATTTCCCTTTATGATCAGGGGGAATTGGCATTTCTGGAGTCCAAACAAAATTATGCCTGTGGGCCACAAGACATTCTTTTATAATAGCAAAATACAATATTTACCCACTTTGTACAAATCCTCTTAAGTGCCCCTCAAACAGTATGATGTCCCTTATGTGCCCCCTGTGTAACATTATGTTCCATAATGTTTCTCAATACAGTATAATGCCCCTTATGTGTCACAATATAGAACAATACCCTGTTATGTACCTCCCACACAATTTTGTTGCCCCCTACAGTACATGCTCCCAAATATGGTACATTTTAATGGCTCCAAAATAAGTATTTACATATCACACATTCACCTTGTGAATTGAGCAGATATCTCAGTGCCATCTGCTCCAATTTGTCTGGTGGCTAGGCATCTCTTCGCGCCTGACAAATCAACAATTGCAGTGTAAATAGTGGAGTAGAGAGCTGATGCCATTGCTGCCAGGGAACCTGGTGACTATTTACTATTTGCACTATAGTTAAAGCCATCCTGCAGAGAGGGCTCAATTAGCTCTGGGTGCCCCTTCATTTGCATTGGTTACACAGTGGAAATTAGAGATGGCCTTGCGGTTTACCGGCGGTCATTTCGAGGCGAACTTTGTGCGAACACCATCCCCACTGTCCAACATGGTGGTGGGAACCTAATGCTTTGGGGATATTTTTCAGCCAGCGGACCAGGGAACCTAATCACAGTAAACGGCACCATGAAAAAAGAGAAATACATGAGGATTCTCAACAACAACATCAGGCAGTCTGCAGAGAAACTTGGCCTTGGGCACCAGTGGACATTTCAGCATGACAATGACCCAAAACATACAGCAAAAGTGGTGAAGAAATGGTTAGCAGTAGGGATGAGCGAACTCGAACTGTATAGTTCGGGTTCGTACCGAATTTTGGGGTGTCCGTGACACGGACCCGAACCCGGACATTTTCGTAAAAGTCCGGGTTCGGGTTCGGTGTTCGTCGCTTTCTTGGCGCTTTTGTGACGCTTTCTTGGCGCTTTTTGAAAGGCTGCAAAGCAGCCAATCAACAAGCGTCATACTACTTGCCCCAAGAGGCCGTCACAGCCATGCCTACTATTGGCATGGCTGTGATTGGCCAGAGCACCATGTGACCCAGCCTCTATTTAAGCTGGAGTCACATAGCGCCGCCCGTCACTCTGCTCTGATTAGCGTAGGGAGAGGTTGCGGATGCGACAGTAGGGCGAGATTAGGCAGATTAACTCCTCCAAAGGACTTCACTTGATTAATCGATCGATCTGCAGCTGTGCATCATTGAGCTGCTGAAATTCAAATGCTCACTCACTGTTTTTAGGCTGCCCAGACCGTTTGTCAGTCACTTTTTTCTGGGGTGATCGGCGGCCATTTTGTGTCTTGTGCGGTGCTGCGACCAAGTGCATCCAAGCTGCGACCAAGTGCATTTAACCCTCAATGGTGTGGTTGTTTTTTGGCTAAAGCCTACATCAGGGTGAAGCTGTCACACCAAGTGCATTTAACCAGCAATAGTCTGTTCATTTTTTTGGCCATATACTAAATCAGGGGCAAGCTGCGCCTGTCACCAAGTGCATTTAACCCTCAATGGTGTGGTTGTTTTTTGGCTAAAGCCTACATCAGGGTGAAGCTGTCACACCAAGTGCATTTAACCAGCAATAGTCTGTTCATTTTTTGGCCATATACTACATCAGGGGCAAGCTGCGCCCGTCACCAAGTGCATTTAACCCTCAGTAGTGTGGTGCGTCAAGCTGTGACACCAAGTGCATTTAACCAGCAATAGT
The DNA here is from genome assembly GCF_014858855.1 of Bufo gargarizans. Classification (NCBI taxonomy): domain Eukaryota; kingdom Metazoa; phylum Chordata; class Amphibia; order Anura; family Bufonidae; genus Bufo; species Bufo gargarizans. The sequence goes on along the minus strand of NC_058084.1, from coordinate 491,711,295 downwards.
CTGTTCATTTTTTGGCCATATACTAAATCAGGGGCAAGCTGCGCCCGTCACCAAGTGCATTTAACCAGCAATAGTGTGGTTATTTTTTGGCCATATCCCAGTCTAATTCTGTCACTAAATCCATACCGGTCACCCAGCGCCTAAATACTAGGCCTCAAATTTATATCCCGCTAAATCTCTCGTTACCGCTGTCCTGTTGTGGCTGGGAAAGTTATTTAGTGTCCGTCAAAGCACATTTTTTGTTCTAGGTTGAAGTACAATTCCCAATTTAGCAATTTCATAATTTAGTGGTTCCTGCTATATCAGAGCTATTTGAAATCTATCCCTAAAAGGGTATATAATATTCAAGGTGCACATTGGGTCATTCAGAATAACTTCACACACACCCGCTACTGTGTATTTCCAAGTCTAATTCTGTCACTAAACCCATACCTGTCACCCAGCGCCTAAATACTAGGCCTCAAATTTATATCCTGCTAAATCTCTCGTTACCGCTGTCCTGTTGTGGCTGGGAAAGTTATTTAGTGTCCGTCAAAGCACATTTTTTGTTCTGGGTTGAAATACAATTCCCAATTTAGCAATTTCATAATTTAGTGGTTTCTGCTATATCAGAGCTATTTGAAATCTATCCCTAAAAGGGTATATAATATTCAAGGTGCACATTGGGTCATTCAGAATAACTTCACACACACCCGCTACTGTGTATTTCTAAGTCTAATTCTGTCACTAAACCCATACCTGTCACCCAGCGCCTAAATACTAGGCCTCAAATTTATATCCTGCTAAATCTCTCGTTAACGCTGTCCTGTTGTGGCTGGGAAAGTTATTTAGTGTCCGTCAAAGCACATTTTTTGTTCTGGGTTGAAATACAATTCCCAATTTAACAATTTCATAATTTAGTGGTTTCTGCTATATCAGAGCTATTTGAAATCTATCCCTAAAAGGGTATATAATATTCAAGGTGCACATTGGGTCATTCAGAATAACTTCACACACACCCGCTACTGTGTATTTCCAAGTCTAATTCTGTCACTAAACCCATACCTGTCACCCAGCGCCTAAATACTAGGCCTCAAATTTATATCCTGCTAAATCTCTCGTTACCGCTGTCCTGTTGTGGCTGGGAAAGTTATTTAGTGTCCGTCAAAGCACATTTTTTGTTCTGGGTTGAAATACAATTCCCAATTTAGCAATTTCATAATTTAGTGGTTTCTGCTATATCAGAGCTATTTGAAATCTATCCCTAAAAGGGTATATGGGTATATAATATTCAAGGTGCACATTGGGTCATTCAGAATAACTTCACACACACCCGCTACTGTGTATTTCTAAGTCTAATTCTGTCACTAAACCCATACCTGTCACCCAGCGCCTAAATACTAGGCCTCAAATTTATATCCTGCTAAATCTCTCGTTAACGCTGTCCTGTTGTGGCTGGGAAAGTTATTTAGTGTCCGTCAAAGCACATTTTTTGTTCTGGGTTTAAATACAATTCCCAATTTAACAATTTCATAATTTAGTGGTTTCTGCTATATCAGAGCTATTTGAAATCTATCCCTAAAAGGGTATATAATATTCAAGGTGCACATTGGGTCATTCAGAATAACTTCACACACACCCGCTACTGTGTATTTCCAAGTCTAATTCTGTCACTAAACCCATACCTGTCACCCAGCGCCTAAATACTAGGCCTCAAATTTATATCCTGCTAAATCTCTCGTTAACGCTGTCCTGTTGTGGCTGGGAAAGTTATTTAGTGTCCGTCAAAGCACATTTTTTGTTCTGGGTTGAAATACAATTCCCAATTTAGCAATTTCATAATTTAGTGGTTTCTGCTATATCAGAGCTATTTGAAATCTATCCCTAAAAGGGTATATAATATTCAAGGTGCACATTGGGTCATTCAGAATAACTTCACACACACCCGCTACTGTGTATTTCTAAGTCTAATTCTGTCAATAAACCCATACCTGTCACCCAGCGCCTAAATACTAGGCCTCAAATTTATATCCTGCTAAATCTCTCGTTAACGCTGTCCTGTTGTGGCTGGGAAAGTTATTTAGTGTCCGTCAAAGCACATTTTTTGTTCTGGGTTTAAATACAATTCCCAATTTAACAATTTCATAATTTAGTGGTTTCTGCTATATCAGAGCTATTTGAAATCTATCCCTAAAAGGGTATATAATATTCAAGGTGCACATTGGGTCATTCAGAATAACTTCACACACACCCGCTACTGTGTTTTTCCAAGTCTAATTCTGTCACTAAACCCATACCTGTCACCCAGCGCCTAAATACTAGGCCTCAAATTTATATCCTGCTAAATCTCTCGTTAACGCTGTCCTGTTGTGGCTGGGAAAGTTATTTAGTGTCCGTCAAAGCACATTTTTTGTTCTGGGTTTAAATACAATTCCCAATTTAACAATTTCATAATTTAGTGGTTTCTGCTATATCAGAGCTATTTGAAATCTATCCCTAAAAGGGTATATAATATTCAAGGTGCACATTGGGTCATTCAGAATAACTTCACACACACCCGCTACTGTGTATTTCCAAGTCTAATTCGGTCACTAAACCCATACCTGTCACCCAGCGCCTAAATACTAGGCCTCAAATTTATATCCTGCTAAATCTCTCGTTAACGCTGTCCTGTTGTGGCTGGGAAAGTTATTTAGTGTCCGTCAAAGCACATTTTTTGTTCTGGGTTTAAATACAATTCCCAATTTAACAATTTCATAATTTAGTGGTTTCTGCTATATCAGAGCTATTTGAAATCTATCCCTAAAAGGGTATTTCCCTTACGTCCTCAACAGCAGCACAGATGGGGTTAACTGCCCCTGTGGACTGGTAGGACCGGCGGAATTTTAATGAGCCCAAGAACCAATAAACGATCTTCAGCTCCCTGAAAGGGAGGAGATCACCCCCCAGCCCACCGTGTTTTTTTCTGTCCTCTGGACAGGTGGACTGGCGTGTCGCTCCCTCTTTGGGAGCTGAAGATTGCTTAGGGGTTCTTTTTTCCCTCCTTAAAGCTTAGCTCGCTTTCTATGCATCTCAGTGCCTTTATTTTAGGCCTGATCATGGCGATTTCGGTCTGGGGTACCGTTGGGGAGGGGGGCGTCCCCTCCCCTCTTCTTTCATCATCTGTAGACGGTGCTCCGTTCCTCTGTTACCGCATGTGTGCGGCGCTATGGGCGCCGCCATTTCCCGGAAGTGACGCGCCTTAGGTGCGCTACGTCACTTCCGGTTTTCCGAAGCGATGCGGTGATGTATAAAACTCACCTTTTCTTAAACTGGCTCCCTAGAATGACATCCTGGACTTAGGATTAGTCTGGGGAGACAATTTTTCGTTTAGGTAGAGCCAGTATAGGCTCTGGTTTTTCTGAGTGCTTGCTTTGGCAGCACATATACAAAAAAAAAAAAAGGGAGTGGTGCTGATCTCGTTTCAGGAACCCGCCCATTGGGCGGGGTTTCCTCCTTTTAAGCGCCCAGAGCCCATCAGTCAGTGCTCTGGTTGCGTTGCTTTCACAAGTTAGCTCCAGAGCTCTCCTGTGCTTTGTGATATTCCTGCAGTATTGCTTTGCTTGGGTTTTGTACTTCCTCTTCTTTCAGCTCTATTTCTTCTAGTGCTGGTGGGCCCCCTTAAGGTCTGGTTTTCTCCACCTCCTGATGTTGTAGGTGTTATGACCTGTTTTGTTTCTTCCATTACAGACTATGGCTTCCCCTAAGGAGGATCAGCGGAAGGCTGGGGCCAAGAGGAAGCATTTGGCATGTTACGAATGTAACACACCCCTAGTTGACAGCTGTCCTTACTCCAGATGTGAGAGTTGTCGCACGGCATCCACGGAACCCACGATGCAGGAGATGTTCCAATGGACCAAGACATACGTGGATGATTCCATCAAGGGAGTAGTTCAGCTACTTAATGAGAGGCTACCAGGTCCCTCTCAGACTCCCATGGAGGTGGTCGCACCGGTCGAAAGACCTACCCCCTGTTCAGTGGGGTCTTCTTCTTCTGAGGAAGAAGAATCTACTTCTTGCTTTTTTCCTCCAGAAAAGACGCAGAAGTTACTCAAGTCCATCAGGTCGGGGGACCAGGATGTTGACATGGGGGAGTCCTCCGATCCCGCCGGTCGGACACAGCGTGTCTTTAGAGCGGATGAGACCCTCCTCTCTGTGATGCGCACAGAGTGGAAGAAGCCTGAGAAGGGTCCAGTGCTTACCAGAAAATTCAGACTCATGTACCCGATGGCTAAACCCTTGGTGGAATCGTGGGGTTCCGTTCCCAAGGTGGACATGGCTATAGCCAAGTTGTCCCGGCGCACTCTAGTCCCTGCAGACGATGGGTCTAGCCTGCAGGACCCCCTAGACCGGAGGGCAGAGTGCACCCTTAGGAGGGGTTACGCGGCGGCCGCCGCCTCCGCATCTACTTCCATTGCGGCCACTGAGGTAGCCACCTATCTACGCTCTAGGCTTAATCAAATCCAGACGGATGTGGACCAGAGCGTATCAAGAGACGACATCCTGGCAGCCTTCAAGTCAGCCAACCTGGCTATGGACTTTTTAGTTGATTCCTCCCAGATGCAGCTAAAGCTGGCCGCCAAAACTATGGCCCTAGTTTCAGCTGCCCGCAGACCACTCTGGCTGAAACCGTGGATTGCGGATAACGCATCCAAGTTTAACCTTTGTGGGCTCCCCTTCGAACCAGATAGGTTATTCGGGTCCGAATTGGACAAAATAATGGAGGGGCTCTCCGATAAAAAAGGGAAGAGCCTCCCCCAGCAGCCCTTTCGGGGACGCCCCAGACAGGAAAAGAAGGGTGGAGGTCGTTCTGGGCAGCAGTCTAGGCGCAGAGATTGGGGGGGGCCATCTCGTAAATATCCGAGACGCCCCCGCAAACCCACCAGGGAGGCAAAACCCTCCTGACTATGGGCCTCCTCGAGGCTCTTGGATAAGCCCTGCTGCCCCTGCAGTGTCTCCTCTAGATTTTCCCGTACCCCTCCCCCAGATTCCCGTGGGGGGCCGTCTTACCCATTTCAAAGACTCTTGGAGCCGGTTGATTGCAGACCCCTGGGTCCAGGACATAGTTTCCGCCGGGTACCGGGTAGATCTTATCTCTCTCCCCCCAGAGAGATTCATCGCCACACGAAGCTTCGGGTCTGCCAAACAGGTGGTCCTAGAATCTTACATTCAGGACTATATTTCCAAGGGAGCCCTGGAGGAGGTACCGGCAGGGGAGAGGGGCCTAGGGATTTATTCACCAGTGTTCCTGGTTCCCAAGAAGACAGGAGATCTCCGGATGATCATCGATTTGAGATTCCTCAATCGATTTATAAGGAAAACAAGGTTTCGCATGGAAACCATAAGGTCAGTCAGCCATATCCTCAATTCTGGGGACGTCATGGCTACTCTGGACCTCAAGGATGCGTACCTTCACATTCCGATCCATTCCGCTTCCCGGAAACTCCTCAGGATCGCGGTCCAGATCTCAGGGGTTTGCAGGCACTTTCAGTTCGCCGTGCTTCCCTTCGGAATCTCTTCTGCCCCCCTCATCTTCACCAAGGTGGTGGTTTCGGTGGTGGCAGCTTTGAGACTCCAAGGACTGACTATTATTCCTTATCTGGACGATTGGCTTTTCATAGCCTCTTCAGTTCCGATCCTTACCCACCATCTTCAGGTCGCAGTCTCCTTTCTCTTCCGCCTAGGCTGGATTATCAACTGGCAGAAGTCGAATGTGAGCCCATCGACTTCAATCCATTACTTAGGATTCGTGGTCGACTCTGTGGAGATGTCCCTCCGGTTGACTCCAGAAAGGAGAGCGCGGATTCAGGACCTGGCAAAGGTCCTTTATGTCCCTCGTCGAGTCTCTATCCGGACTCTCATGAAGATGCTGGGGCTCATGTCAGCGGCTGCGGATGCGGTCCCTTGGGCGTTATGGCACCTCCGTCCTTCTTCAGTCGGAGGTCTTACACCTATGGAACGGCAGCCCTGCGGGGCTAGATTCCCTGTGCTCCCTGTCCGGTCAAACCCGAAATTCCCTCAGATGGTGGTTTCAGCTACCAGCAGGGAAGTCTATGACCCAACCAGCTTGGGTCATATTGACTACAGACGCGTCCCTTGTAGGCTGGGGCGCTCACCTGGACGGATCCCCAATTCAGGGATCTTGGTCTCCTCTGGAGCGGCATCTTTCCTCCAATCTTCGCGAGATGCGAGCTATCCGGCTAGCCCTCCTTCACTTTGCGCCTCAGATCCGGGGCAAAGCAGTGAAAGTCCAGTCAGACAATATGACTGCTGTCCTCTATATAAACAAACAGGGAGGCACAAGATCATTGCCCCTTCTGTCAGAGATCGGGGTAATTCTTCGGTGGGCAGAGCTGAACCTTTCCCATCTATCTGCCGTTCATATTCGAGGCTCCCTCAATATGATAGCGGACCGCTTAAGTCGAGGATTACCGACCATGGAGTGGTCTCTGCATCCGGAGATCTTCAGGCAGCTAGTTCACAGATGGGGTATGCCAGAAGTGGATCTCATGGCAACCAGGTTCAACGCCAAGGTGATGAGGTTCTGTTCCCTCTACAGGGAAGACAACCCCCTGGCGATAGATGCTCTGTCAATACCGTGGAGGTTCAGGCTGGCTTACATCTTCCCTCCCTTTTCCATGATACCGAGGGTATTGATGAAAATCCGTCAGGATCAGGCCTCGGTAATAGCCATCATACCGTTTTGGCCCAGAAGATCCTGGTTTACCCAGCTCATTCAGATGAGTCGGGGACAATACTGGAGACTCCCCCCGGAGCAGACCCTGGTGTCGTGGGACACTCACCTCTGCCCAGATCTGCACAGGTTCAACCTGACAGCCTGGAGGTTGATCAGTCCCTTCCCAACATAGAAGGGCTTTCCGAGTCGGTCCTGAGAACTTTGTCGCATTCCCGAGCAGAGTCTACAAAGAAGGCCTACTCCAGGATCATGAGAATCTTCGAGGCATGGTGTGATTCCAGACAGGTGGCGTCTGCAGATCCGCCCCTTCCTGCGATACTTCAATTTCTTCAGGATGGATTAGATAGAGGCCTATCTCCAGCTACCTTGAAGGTACAGGTTTATGCCATCTCGGCCTGTCTCAACAGGCCACATTCTCGGGACCCACTCATCAAACGCTTCCTGAAGGGAGCTGAAAGACTAAAGCCTACTATACTGAAACCTATCCCCCAGTGGGATCTTTCAGTAGTGCTCAGGGGGCTAGCATCTCCCCCCTTCGAGCCCTTGGAGGAGGTAAATTTTAAATTTCTGACTTTAAAGATGGTCTTTCTTCTGGCTATAGCTTCAGCCAAAAGAGTTTCTGAATTGCAGGCTTTTTCCGCAAATCACCCGTACATTATTTTTCTACAGGATAGAGTACTCCTGAAGTTTTTACCTTACTTCAGGCCTAAGGTGCCTACTTTCCAGAACATCAATCAGGTAATATCTTTACCAGTTTTGTTTACAGCCTCCTCCTCTGATACTCCAGCTAGAGACCCGCTGGATATTTCAAGATGCCTCCAGATCTATGTGGATAGATCTAGTGAGTTCAGGAAAGATGAGAATCTTCTTATCCTGTTTGCCGGTAAGTCTAAAGGCCGTAAAGCGTCTAAGGCCACCATTAGTCGCTGGATCAAGGAGGCCATTTTGGAAGCTTTCGTCTCCCAATCCTTAGATCCTCCCGAGTTTGTGAGGGCCCATTCTACTAGGGCGGTCTCCACCTCGGTTGCGGAGAGAAGACTCCTCCCCTTAGAGTTGATCTGTAAGGCGGCCTCCTGGAGCTCTGAGTCAACCTTCATCTCCCATTATAGGATAGATGCTAGGATGGCAGAGTTTTCGGCTTTTGGGCAGACTGTTCTTAGTTCTGCCAGGCATGAGGACCCTCCCTAGGGGATTCTTCTTGCTATCTCCCCATCTGTGCTGCTGTTGAGGACGTAAGGGAATCGTTAATTTCTAACGATAATTTGTTTTCCCTTAGTCCTAACAGCAGCACACAAATATCCCACCCTAAATACATTATGCTTGTTAAAAACACGGTGGGCTGGGGGGTGATCTCCTCCCTTTCAGGGAGCTGAAGATCGTTTATTGGTTCTTGGGCTCATTAAAATTCCGCCGGTCCTACCAGTCCACAGGGGCAGTTAACCCCATCTGTGCTGCTGTTAGGACTAAGGGAAAACAAATTATCGTTAGAAATTAACGAATAATATTCAAGGTGCACATTGGGTCATTCAGAATAACTTCACACACACCCGCTACTGTGTATTTCCAAGTCTAATTCTGTCACTAAACCCATACCTGTCACCCAGCGCCTAAATACTAGGCCTCAAATTTATATCCTGCTAAATCTCTCGTTAACGCTGTCCTGTTGTGGCTGGGAAAGTTATTTAGTGTCCGTCAAAGCACATTTTTTGTTCTGGGTTTAAATACAATTCCCAATTTAGCAATTTCATAATTTAGTGGTTTCTGCTATATCAGAGCTATTTGAAATCTATCCCTAAAAGGGTATATAATATTCAAGGTGCACATTGGGTCATTCAGAATAACTTCACACACACCCGCTACTGTGTATTTCCAAGTCTAATTCTGTCACTAAACCCATACCTGTCACCCAGCGCCTAAATACTAGGCCTCAAATTTATATCCTGCTAAATCTCTCGTTAACGCTGTCCTGTTGTGGCTGGGAAAGTTATTTAGTGTCCGTCAAAGCACATTTTTTGTTTTGGGTTTAAATACAATTCCCAATTTAACAATTTCATAATTTAGTGGTTTCTGCTATATCAGAGCTATTTGAAATCTATCCCTAAAAGGGTATATAATATTCAAGGTGCACATTGGGTCATTCAGAATAACTTCACACACACCCGCTACTGTGTATTTCCAAGTCTAATTCTGTCACTAAACCCATTTTAACCTGTGCGGACTACTGGGTTGCCACCCTGCTGGATCCACGCTACAAAGACAATGTGCCCACCTTACTTCCTGCACTGGAGCGTGATAGGAAGATGCGCGAGTACAAGCGCACGTTGGTAGACGCGCTACTGAGAGCATTCCCAAATGTCACAGGGGAACAAGTGGAAGCCCAAGGCCAAGGCAGAGGAGGAGCAAGAGGTCGCCAAGGCAGCTGTGTCACGGCCAGCTCCTCTGAGGGCAGGGTTAGCATGGCAGAGATGTGGAAAACTTTTGTCAACACGCCACAGCTAACTGCACCACCACCTGATACGCAACGTGTTAGCAGGAGGCAACATTTCACTAACATGGTGGAACAGTACGTGTGCACACCCCTCCACGTACTGACTGATGGTTCGGCCCCATTCAACTTCTGGGTCTCTAAATTGTCCACGTGGCCAGAGCTAGCCTTTTATGCCTTGGAGGTGCTGGCCTGCCCGGCAGCCAGCGTTTTGTCTGAACGTGTATTCAGCACGGCAGGGGGCGTCATTACAGACAAACGCAGCCGCCTGTCTACAGCCAATGTGGACAAGCTGACGTTCATAAAAATGAACCAGGCATGGATCCCACAGGACCTGTCCGTCCCTTGTCCAGATTAGACATTAACTACCTCCCCATAACCATATATTATTGGACTCCAGGGCACTTCCTCATTCAATCCTATTTTTATTTTCATTTTACCATTATATTGCGAGGCTACCCAAAGTTGAATGAACCTCTCCTCTGCCTGTGTGCTAGGCCTAAATATATGCCAATGGACTGTTGCAGTGGTGGCTGACATGAAGCCTGATTCTCTGCTATGACATGCAGACTAATTCTCTGCTGACATGAAGCCAGATTGTCTGTTACGGGACCTCTCTGCTCTGCCTGTGTGCTAGGCCTAAATATATGCCAATGGACTGTTGCAGTGGTGGGTGACGTGAAGCCTCATTCTCTGCTATGACATGCAGACTGATTCTCTGCTGACATGAAGCCAGATTGTCTGTTACGGGACCTCTCTGCTCTGCCTGTGTGCTAGGCCTAAATATATGCCAATGGACTGTTGCAGTGGTGGGTGACGTGAAGCCTCATTCTCCGCTATGACATGCAGACTGATTCTCTGCTGTCATGAAGCCAGATTGTCTGTTACGGGACCTCTCTGCTCTGCCTGTGTGCTAGGCCTAAATATATGCCAATGGACTGTTGCAGTGGTGGGTGACGTGAAGCCTCATTCTCTGCTATGACATGCAGACTGATTCTCTGCTGACATGAAGCCAGATCGTCTGTTACGGGACCTCTCTGCTCTGCCTGTGTGCTAGGCCTAAATATATGCCAATGGACTGTTGCAGTGGTGGGTGACGTGAAGCCTCATTCTCTGCTATGACATGCAGACTGATTCTCTGCTGACATGAAGCCAGATTGTCTGTTACGGGACCTCTCTGCTCTGCCTGTGTGCTAGGCCTAAATATATGCCAATGGACTGTTGCAGTGGTGGGTGACGTGAAGCCTCATTCTCTGCTATGACATGCAGACTGATTCTCTGCTGTCATGAAGCCAGATTGTCTGTTACGGGACCTCTCTGCTCTGCCTGTGTGCTAGGCCTAAATATATGCCAATGGACTGTTGCAGTGGTGGGTGACGTGAAGCCTCATTCTCTGCTATGACATGCAGACTGATTCTCTGCTGTCATGAAGCCAGATTGTCTGTTACGGGACCTCTCTGCTCTGCCTGTGTGCTAGGCCTAAATATATGCCAATGGACTGTTGCAGTGGTGGGTGACGTGAAGCCTCATTCTCTGCTATGACATGCAGACTGATTCTCTGCTGACATGAAGCCAGATCGTCTGTTACGGGACCTCTCTCCTCTGCCTGGGTGCTGGGCCTAAATTTATGACAATGGACTGTTGCAGTGGTGGCTGACGTGAAGCCTGATTCTCTGCTATGACATGCAGACTGATTCTCTGCTGACATGAAGCCAGATCCTCTGTTACGGGACCTCTCTCCTCTGCCTGGGTGCTGGGCCTAAATTTATGAAAATGGACACTTACAGTGGTGGGTGACGTGAAGCCTGATTCTCTGCTATGACATGAAGACTGATTCTCTGCTGACATGAAGCCAGATTGTCTGTTACGGGACCTCTCTCCTCTGCCTGGGTGCCGGGGCCTAAATATCTGAGAATGGACTGTTCCAGTGGTGGGTGACGGGAAGCCAGATTCTCTGCTATGGAACCTCTCTCCAATTGATTTTGGTTAATTTTTATTTATTTAATTTTTATTTTAATTAATTTCCCTATCCACATTTGTTTGCAGGGGATTTACCTACATGTTGCTGCCTTTTGCAGCCCTCTAGCCCTTTCCTGGGCTGTTTTACAGCCGTTTTAGTGCCGAAAAGTTCGGGTCCCCATTGACTTCAATGGGGTTCGGGTTCGGGACAAAGTTCGGATCGGGTTCGGATCCCGAACCCGAACATTTCCGGGATGTTCGGCCGAACTTCTCGAACCCGAACATCCAGGTGTTCGCTCAACTCTAGTTAGCAGACAACAACATTAACGTTTTGGAGTGGCCCAGCCAGAGTCCAGACTTGAATCCAATTGAGAATCTGTGGAGGGAGCTAAAGATCAGAGGGGTTGCAAGAAGACCCTCCAACCTGAAAGATTTGGAGCTCATTGCTAAAGATGAATGGGCAAAAATACCTGTGGAGACATGCAAAAATCTGGTCTGCAATTATAGGAAGTGTTTGATTGCTGTAATAGCCAATAATGGCTTTTCTATTGATTATTGAAAAGGGTATGAATAATTTTGGACTGGACACTTTTTGCTCAAATGTAAATAAAAGCTGAGAATCTTTTTCCCACAATAATGCCTCTTGTACAACGTCTTATTATCTTTTGAGAGACACCTATGTCATTTCCCATAAAAAAAATTACTTGCTGGTTGAATAAAAGTAACTTTAAGACAAAATTAGCCAGGGGTATAATAGTGATTAAGTAGTTTGATATACCTGTTTCCTCTTACAGCAGGAGGAGGGGGGAGGGAAGGAGAGCGGGAGGCGTCACAGAAGATTATGAGGCGGCGCTGGGCAGGAACGGCAGCAGATGCGGGCGCCAGCTTGGATTCATTTACATCCCCTTGGGCACCTTATTTTTATGAATGACAGGTTAGTAATAGTGTATTTTTAGCAAAATGAGCCTACAGATTACATTTATAAGACAACATTAGGAATGGTTAAAGCTCCCTGAACATAGCCATATTTTTATCTGGAGGGGGTGAAACCTGGTGACAGAATCCCTTTAAGGGGTTTGATATAGCTGCTTCCACCAAATATTGATTGAGGCCTGCGATATACCTGCTTCCACAAAATACTGATTAAGGGTAGAGATGGCCTTGCGGTTCGCCCGGCAGTCGTTTTGTGGCAAACTTTGCTTGTTCGCGATTCGCCGAGCTTGCAAACACATGGAGATATTCGCGCCCGACATATTCTTTTACATTGTGAAGAACTTTGACCCATGACACATCCATCAGGTGGTACAGGACAGCCAATTGAGATGTTTCAGCACATGGAAATACCCCCTACCTTATAAATAAACCTAATCTGGCTGCCATTTTACATTTAGTTTTTTGCCAGTGTAGGGAGAGGTTGCTGCGTAGAGCAGGGACAGACTTTTAGGAAAACTAAACGCTAGCTAATAGGGCCACAAAAGTATTTTTTAAGGACTGGTATAGGTGTGCTATCGATAGGTGTTATACACAGAGGGGAGCGATATACTTATAATATACTTTTATAATGAGTCAAAAACACATAGATCTATATAGTGATCACCTGGAAGTCAGGGGCCTATGGGCTAGGGGCTTACTAGGGCCATTTTTATATAGGGTAAGGTTCTGGATGGGGTTGCTGTTATCAGGGTGGGTGGTCTGTGGTTAGTCTATCAGGGCCAGAATAGCACCCCCCTGTAGGGCAATATCAGGGACAGTTCTTTGCCCACCCTTTCCTTCAATACCACATCATCATCATCTAGCTCAGGGATAGATGGTGTTTGATTTCCCTCCGGGAATCATGTATGTGCACTGGTACCCCCCGGATTGTGTTAGGACATATGGTTTCTGATTTGGTGTCGCCGAACACCTATTATAGTGCCGCCGAGCACTTGTTATTGCCTACCACATCTATGCTTTTTGCTTAACTTTAATAATTTAATTTATTTTCATTTTGAGGGATATCTTTTCCATTCACATGTCCGTAAAATGGGTCTGCATCTGTTCTGCAATTTTGCGGAACCGGTGCAGCCCATTTATTTTTAATGGGGCATTTGCGGATCCGCACTCCCGCCTCCGTGCTTCCGTTTCCACAAAAAAATAGAACATTTCCTATTCTTGTCTGCAATTGCAGACAAGATTAGGCATTTTCTATTATAGTGCTGGCGATGCACATTGCGGAATGCACATTGCCGGTGTCCATGTTTTGCGGATCCACAAAACACTTACGGACAAGTGAATGGACCGTAAGATCATAGTAACATTATTAAAGGTTATGTTTTATCTTTATGTATATTCTAATGGATTGCCTTCCTTGTACAATGTTATAATATACTTTCTATGTTAGAAAGTATATTATAGTGCACTTGTATTGTGCGGCAGTTGTGTGTGGTTCTGCTATGATACTGCAGGTATATAGAGGGACAAGCGTTATTGGAACAAATAATTTCTACTGGTGTGATATAGCAGTAGTCCCCCAAAAAAACTGATTGAAGCGGGGTGTTATATACCAATATACTTTCTTTTTAGTGCATTTGGGTACTGTATAGTGCATTTGCGCATGCGCGTACGCAAAAATTATATTGCCGATATTTCGCATTGAAAAAATAATGAATGAAGATTGCAAATTGGATTAATACATCTGGTATGTCACTGTCCATGTTGTAGGACTATTTGTGCACTTCTAGTAATTATTTCTTGGCTGTAAATATGAGCTGGAGGATTTTCAGGTTTGCCTGCCATTAAAATGAATGGAACCCGCCGCAAACTTGCGTTCGCAAACCATCCCGGCAGATGTTCGTCCATCACTAATTAAGGGGTTCAATATACCTATTACCACCAAATATTGATTGAGGCCTGCAACCTCCATAAAATACTGATTAATGGGTTTGATATACCTGCTTCCACAAAATACTGATAGAGGGCTACGATATACCTGCTTCCACAAAATACTGATTAAGGGGTTTGATATAATTGCTTCCATGAAATATTGATTAAAGCATGCGATATACCTGCTTCCACAAAATACCAATTAAGGGGTTTGATATACCTGCTGCCACAAAATACTGATTGAGAGCTGCTATATAACTGTTTCCACAAAATTCTGATTAAGGGGTTTGATATATCTGCTTCTACAAAATATTAATTGAAGTCTGCGATATACCTGCTTCCACAAAATACTGATTAAGGGGTTTGATATACCTGCTTCCACAAGATAATGATTAATGGGTTCAATATACATGTTTCAACCAAATATTGATGGAAGCCTGCGATATACCTGCTTCCAAAAAATGCCGATTAAGGTGTTTGTTATAGCTGTTTCCACCAAATATTGATTGAAGGCTTTGATATACCTGCTTCCACAAAATATTGATTAAGGGGTTTGATATACCTGTTGCCACAAAATATTGATTTTGGCCTGCAATATACCTGCTTGCGCAAAATAATGATTAAGGGGTTTGATATGCCTGCTTCCACAAAATACTGATTGAGGGCTGCAATATATCTGCTTCCACAAAATATTGAGTAAAGGGTTTGATATACCTGTTTCTACCAAATAATAATTGAGGGGTGCGATATACCTGCTTCCACAAAATACTGATTAAGGGGTTTGATATACCTGTTTCCACTAAATATTAATTGAAGGGTGCAATATACCTGCTTTCACAAAAAACTCAATAAAGGCTACGATATACCTGCTTCTACAAAATACTGATTTAGGGTTTAGATATACCTATTTCCACCAAATATTGATTGAGGCCTGCGATATACCTGCTTCCACAAAATACTGATTGAGGGCTACGATATACCTGCTTCCACAAAATACTGATTGAGGGCTGCGATAAACCTGCTTCCACAAAATACTAATTAAGGGGTTCGATATACCTGTTTCTACCAAATATTTAGGGAGGCCTGCGATATATATGTTTCCACAAAATACTGATTAAGCAGTTTGATATACCTATTTCCACCAAATATTGATTGAGGGGTGCAATATACCTGCTTCCAAAAAATACTGATTAAGGGGTTTGATATTCCTGCTTCCACAAAATACTGATTGAGGAGTGCGATATACCTGCTTCCACCAAATATTGATTCAGGTGTTTTATATACCTATTTCCATCAAATATTGATTGAGGGGTGCGATATACCTGCTTCCACAAAATACTGATTAAGGGGTTTGATATACCTGCTTTCACCAAATATTTATTGAGGCCTGCAATATACCTGCTTCCACAAAATACTGATTAAGGGGTTTGATATTCCTGCTTCCACAAAATACTGATTTAGGGTCTATTCACACGTCCGTTATTTGTTTCCTGATCTGTTCCGTTTTTTGCTGAACAGATCTGGACCAGATCTGGACCCATTCATTTTCAATGGGTCCTGAAAAAAAACGGACAACACAATGTCAGATTTTTTTTCTGGTCAGATCTGTTCAGCAAAAAACGGAACAGATCAGGAAAGAAACAACGGACGTGTGAATGGACCCTAAGGGGTTTGATATTCTTGCTTCCAAGAAATATTGATTGAGGCCTGCAATATACCTGCTTCCACAACATACTGATTAAGGGATTTGATATACCTGTTTCTACCAAATATGAATTAAGGGGTGCGATATACCTGCTTCCACAAAATACTGATTAAGGGGTTCGATATACCTGTTTTCACCAAATATTAATTGAATGGTGCAATATACCTGCTTTCACAAAAAACTCAATGAGGGCTATGATATACCTGCTTCTACATAAAACTGATTAAGGGGTTAGATATACCTGTTTCCACCAAATATTGATTGAGGGCTGCAATATACCTGCTTCCACAAATTACTTATTAAGGGGTTTGATATACCTGCTTCCACAAAATACTGATTGAGGGCTACAATATACCTGCTTTCACAAAATACAGATTGAGGGCTGAGATATACCTGCTTCCACAAAATACTGATTAAGAAGTTTGATATACCTGTTTCTACCAAATATTTAGTGAGGCCTGCGATATACCTGCTTCCAGAAAATACCGATTAAGGGGTTTGATATACTTGCTTCCATGAAATATTGATTGAGGCCTGCTATATACCTGCTTACACAAAATACTGATTAAGGGGTTTGATATACCTGTTCCCACCAAATATTGATTGAGGCCTGCAATATAACTGCTTCCAAAAAATCCTAATTAAGGGGTTCGATATACCTGTTTCTACCAAATATTGATTAAGGCCTGCAATATACCTGCTTCCAAAAAAATACAGATTAAGGACTCATGGAATCACAGGCTAGATTCCTGCTGAGAGCAGGAGTGTATGGCGTCATTGGTTGCTATGACGCTGTGCGCTCCCTGCTGCCGCCGCAATACAGTAATACACTGGTATGATCTATACCAGTGTATTACTGTATTGCAGCAGGGCGCGCACAGCGTCATAGCAACCAATGACGCTGTGCGCTCCTGCTCTCAGCAGGAATCTAGCCCGTGATTCCATGAGTCCTTAATCTGTATTTTTTTGGAAGCAGGTATATCGCAGGCCTTAATCAATATTTGGTAGAAACAGGTATATCGAACCCCTTAATCAGGATTTTTTGGAAGCAGTTATATTGCAGGCCTCAATCAATATTTGGTCTACGATATACCTGCTTCCACAAAATACTGATTAAGGGGTTCGATATACCTTTTTCCACCAAAAATTGATTGAGGGCTTCAATATACCTGCTTTATTACAAAATACTGATTAAGTTTGATATACCCATTTCTATGAAATATTAATTGAGGGGTGCGATATATCTGCTTCCACAAAATACTGATTAAGGAGTTTGATATACCTGTTTACACCAAATATTGATTTAAGGGTGTGATATACCTGTTTTCACAAAAAACTCAATGAGGGCTATGATATACCTGCTTCTACATAAAACTGATTAAGGGGTTAGATATACCTGTTTCCACCAAATATTGATTGAGGCCTGCGATATACCTGCTTCCACAAAATAATTTTTAAGGGGTTTGATATACCTGCTTACACAAAATACAGATTGAGGGCTACAATATACCTGCTTTCACAAAATACTGATTGAGGGCTGCGATATACCTGCTTCCACATAATACTGATTAAGGGGTTCGATATAACTGTTTCTACCAAATATTTAGTGAGGCCTGCGATATACATGTTTCTACAAAATACCGATTTAAGGGGTTTGATATACCTGTTTCCACCAAATATTGATTAAGGGGTTGTATATACCTGCTTCCACAAATTACTGATTAAGGGGTTTGATATACTTGCTTCCATGAAATATTGATTGAGGTCTGCTATATTCCTGCTTACACAAAATACAGATTAAGGGGTTTGATATACCTGTTCCCACCAAATATTGATTGAGGCCTGCAATATACCTGCTTCCACAAAATACTGATTAAGGGGTTTGATATACCTACTTCCACAAAATACTTATTGAGGGCTGCAATATACCTGCTTCCACAAAATACTGATTAAGGGGTTCAATATACCTGCTTCCACCAAATATTGATTGAGGCCTGCGATATACCTGCTTCCACAAAATACTAATTAAGGGGTTTGATATACCTATTTGTCACGGCTGAGGATGGGGGAAACCCTCAGCCGTGAGATGCCAGGTGGTGTAGTGACTACTCGGCCATGAGAACAGGATAGGGAGCAGGTCACCTCCTCACGCATCCCTACCCTGACCCTAACTCCTAACCTGCATGGGCCGACCTTTAAGGTAGGAGGACCCATGCGCAGGAACCTCGGAGCCCTGTCTTACCCTCCGCAGATCCCTGAGCTAGGAGCTGGGTAAGACTACCTACTCCTTCTTGGCTTGGAGGAGCAGGAGTCTCAATGGCCAAGCTGTTGGGAAAAGGGGGACATGAACAGCCTCACGGGAATGGCAGGCGAACACCCAGTTCCACCAACCTGCCACAGCCTTGCTGACTGGATCCCTGAGCAGACAGGAAACCAGAACCGTGAGCTGCACCAAACATAAGAAAGTCCCAACAGAACAACATACAACCACACACGCATAAAGACATCAAACATAACGACAATTATTTTAACATGGCAACAATACTTTTATGACCACAGGAGTGGCTCTCACAGGCTGGTCAAATACACAGGAGGCTGCTCCAGCTAGCAGGGCTGAAGCAACCTACTGAACCATGCAAAACACTCAGGCTATATAGGCCAAGAAGCCACACCCACAGTCGGACACACCCAGTGACATCACACACACACACTGGGAAAGGGAGTTAACCCTTCCAGCACCACAGAAGGGAAAACACACATAAAGGGGAAGTGCACACAATACATAAACACAAGTGCACACATACCACACACAACCGCATGCACAGCATAGCAAGCTGCCACATACATCCAGTTGCCAGCGGCAACCACAGGTGAGGCAAATACCACAGGCCTCACCTGTGATTGACAAGCAAACTAAACCGCTGACAACCGCATGCGGTTCAGGAGTCACGGTCATAGCCATGGCCGTGACACTATTTCAACCAATTATTGATTGAGGCCTGCAATGTACCTGCTCCCACAAAATACTGATTAAAGGGTTTGATATACTTGCTTCCATAAAATACTGATTGAGGGCTGCGATATACCTGCTTCCACAAAATCCTGATTAAGGGTTTTGATATAACTGTTTCTACCAAATATTGATTAAGGTCTGCGATATAACTGCTTCCAAAAATATTGAATAAGGGGTTTGATATACCTACTTCCACAAAATAGTGATTAAGGGGTTTGATATACCTGTTTCTACAAAATATTGAGTGAGGCCTGCTATATACCTGATTCCAAAAAAAATATAGATAAAGGGGATCGATATACCTGTTTCCACAAAATATTGATTGAGGCCTGTGATATCTCTTCTTCCACAGGATACTGACTTAGGGGTTTGATATACCTACTTCCACCATATATTGATTGAGGCCCACAATATATCTGCTTTAACAAAATACTGATTAAGGGGTTCGATATACCTTTTTCCATCAAATATTGATTATTTCTAATTAAGGGGTTCAATATAAATGTTTCCATCAAATACTGATTGAGGCCTGCGATATAGCTGCTTCCACAAAATACTGATTAAGGGGTTTGTATTACCTACTTGACAAAATAATAATTGAGGCCTACAATATGCCTGCTTCCACAAAATACTGATTAAGGGGTTTGATATACTTGTTTCCACCAAATATTGATTGAGGCCTGCAATATACCTGCCTCCACAAAATACTGATTAAGGGGTTTGATATACCGAGCCATTCACCATGCACGGTCAGTTCTGGCGCTCCCAGGATGCCGGCAAATGGCCCCGCAGTGTGGGCTTTTTTTAATGTGTCAGCTCCTGACAATAGTGCTGCTGTCTGCAGCCTGTGCTGTCAATGCATAAGATGCAGTAAGCTCAACACTCACCTAGGAACGACTTAAGAAGGCACCTTGCCTTCCGTCACCGAGCCCAGTGGAAGCAACACCATCATAACCCACAAAGCCACATTCCTAGCGCTCCATGTCCTGCCTCTCCTCCTTCTACTCTCTCCTCCCATTTGTCCCCCACTTCACCTTCCACCGTGCCGCCGTCGCATTCATTTGGCAGAAGGCAGGCTTCCATGGCCCAAATATTCAAGCGTAAAAAGTTGATGGAGCCAGATAACCCTTATGCCCAATGGCTGACCACTGGCTTGTTGGAACTGCTAACCCACCAACTACTGCTCTATATTCTGGTGGACTCGGAGGCCTTTAGAAAATTTGTGGCTATTGGCACACCGCAATGGAAGGTCCCCGGAAGAAAATATTTCTTCCAGAAGGGCATCCCAGAGCTATATGTACATGTTCCGCAGCAAGTGAATATATCTCTGGCACACAGTTTCGGTGCCAAGATACAGTACAGACCAAAAGTTTGGACACACCTTCTCATTCAAAGAGTTTTCTTTATTTTCATGACTATGAAAATTGTAGATTCACACTGAAGGCATCAAAACTATGAATTAACACATGTGGAATTTATCAAAAAAGTATGAAACAACTGAAAATATGTCATATTATAGATTCTTTAAAGTAGCCACCTTTTGCTTTGATTACTGCTTTGCACACTCTTGGCATTCTCTTGATGAGCTTCAAGAGGTAGTCACCTGAAATGGTTTTCACTTCACAGGTGTGCCCTGTCAGGTTTTATAAGTGGGATTTCTTGCCTTATAAATGGGGTTGGGACCATCAGTTGTGTTGTGGAGAAGTCAGGTGGATACACAGCTGATAGTCCTACTGAATAGACTGTTGGAATTTGTATTATGGCAAGAAAAAAGCAGCTAAGTAAAGAAAAACGAGTGGCCATCATTACTATAAGAAATGAAGGTCAGTCAGTCCGAAAAATTGGGAAAACTTTGAAAGTATTCCTAAGTGCAGTCACAAAAACCATCAAGCGCTACAAAGAAACTGGCTCACATACAGACCGCCCCAAGAAAGGAAGACCAAGAGTCACCTCTGCTGCGGAGGATAAGTTCATCCGAGTCACCAGCCTCAGAAATCGCAGGTTAACAGCAGCTCAGATTAGAGACCAGGTCAATGCCACACAGAGTTCTAGCAGCAGACACATCTCTAGAACAACTGTTCAGAGGAGACTGTGTCAGGCCTTCATTGTAGAATATCTGATAGGAAACCACTGCTAAGGACAGGCAACAAGCAAAAGAGACTTGTTTGGGCTAATGAACACAAGGAATGGACATTAGACCAGTGGAAATCTGTGCTTTGGTCTGATGAGTCCAAATTTGAGATCTTTGGTTCCAACCACCGTGTCTTTGTGCGACGCAGAAAAGGTGAACGGATGGACTCTACATGCCTGGTTCCCACCGTGAAGCATGGAGGAGGAGGTGTGATGGTGTGGGGGTGCTTTGCTGGTGACACTGTTGGTGATTTATTCAAAATTGAAGGCATACTGAACCAGCATGGCTACCACAGCATCTTGCAGCAGCATGCTATTCCATCCAGTTTGCGTTTAGTTGGACCATCATTTATTTTTCAACAGGACAATGACCCCAAGCACACCTCCAGGCTGTGTAAGGGCTATTTGACCATGAAGGAGAGTGATGGGGTGCTGCGCCAGATGGCCTGGCCTCCACAGTCACCGGACCTGAACCTAATCGAGATGGTTTGGGGTGAGCTGGACCGCAGAGTGAAGGCTAAAGGGCCAACAAGTGCTAAGCATCTCTGGAACTCCTTCAAGACTGTTGGATGACCATTTTAGGTGACTACCTCTTGAAGCTCATCAAGTGAATGCCAAGAGTGTGCAAAGCAGTAATCAAAGCAAAAGGTGGCTACTTTAAAGAACCTAGAATATGACAGATTTTCAGTTGTTTCACACTTTTTTGATAAGTATATAATTCCACATGTGTTAATTCATAGTTGTGATGCCTTCAGTGTGAATCTATAATTTTCATAGTCATGAAAATAAAGAAAACTCTTTGAATGAGAAGGTGTGTCCAAACTTTTGGTCTCTACTGTACATTTGACTTAAACGTGGTCTAGCAAACACGGGCAGGGAAGGAACATAATAACTTTTACTGCACACTGGGTAAACCTTCTGACAGTCGTCCAGCATGTAACCCATGGCACCTGTTTAGATTTGGTGTTACTCGCCAAGGATTGCATGCAGGCCTGACACTTCTTCTCCTCCTCCTACTCCATCTTCCATCTCCTCCTCGGCTGACTCCTCCTTTTCCACTGCTCACGTCTCCATGTTTCCGCTGCACCACACAAGCTCCCCAGAACCTATTTTATGTGCCAGGTGAGACGTGCCATGCTGTGCTGCAGCTTTTGTGCTTGGAAGCCAAGAGCCACACTGGTCCTGCACTGCTTTCAGCTCTGCGGTCACAGGCCGATTAGTGGCTACCCACACTCAATTTGACAGTTGGTAAAGTGGTGTGTGACAATGGAGCCAATCTGCTGAGCGCGCTGAAACAGGGAAAAATGACACACGTGCTGTGCATGGCACACGTCCTGATCTTAGTCATTCAGCGATTAATTGCCAAATATCCCAGGGTCCTGGACGTCTTGCGGCAGGCCAGGAAAATCTCTGGCGATTTTAGAACATTTTACACAGCCATGGCTCGCCTTGCTGATGTTCAGTGGTGACACCACTTGCCCGTCAGACGCCTGATTTGTGACAGCACGAAGAGCTGAAAATCCACCTTGTATATTCTTGATAGGCTTCTCCAGCAGCAACGTGCCATTATCGACTACCTGTATGAACTCTGCAGCAGGACAGATTCTGGGGAGCTTGGTTTCTTTTCACCGCGCCAGTGGCTGCTCATGCTCGATGCATGAAGACTTCTGTGGCCATTTGATGAGATCACCAAACTGATCAGTTGCAGCCAGGGCACATCATACCTTAGGCCTTCTTTCTGGAGCGTGTATGTTATTGATCAAGCTGTCGAGATGCAGGAGCTGGAAGATAAGAAAGTTGCTATGCTGAATGAATTTCCGGGGGTGGGATACTCCATCTGAGACAAATCAGCAGGATTCTAAAGAGGAGTCATAGGAGGATGGTGGCTTGGGGGAGGAGGAGCAAGAAGAGCAGGGTTTGAGGGGGACTTTAAACTTTTCAGGGATCCCTGGTGTTGTCCGTGGCTGGGGGGAGGAGACCGAGGACGACATTCTCCTGGGCGATAAGCAGGAGCCAGGGCGCACCACCACTTGTTTGAAGAGGAACCCTGTATAAAAAGCATAAAGGGGAAGGACCATTACTGTGTGGCAACGTACTTAGACCCCCGGTACAAACACAAAATGTCAGACATTCTACCACCATCACAGAGGGCTGGCAGAATGCTACGAGAGATGCTGCTATCTGCTGTTGCGGCCGCTGGCAGAGGATTTTCCACCCACAGCAAACAGGTGTGGGTACCAATCCTACCACACCTGCAAGAAGAAGGCGGTTTGAAGATGTGTTGGTCACTTCGGATATGAGATCATTCTTGCAGCCAACCCATCAAAAGCCACCCCTTGGATCCAGCCTCAGGGAACGCCTAGAACGACAGGTGTCCGACTACATTGGGTTAACAGCCGATGTTGATGCTTTGAGAAGCTAGGAACCCCTGGACTACTGGGTGTGCAGGCTTGACCTGAGGCCAGAGCTGGCACAATTTGCCATAGAACTCTTAGCTTACCCCAAAAGGACGTTCAGTGCAGCAAGGGGGATCATGACCGAGAGGATCGTGACTGATAAGCACACTCGCCTAGCTCACGACAGTGTGGACTACCTCACATTTCTAAAAATGAATGAAGCATGGATCTCGGAGAAATTCAACACCTGTGACGACCATGTGCAATTGACTTTCCTCATGCCAGCCCACACATCTGTCTTATCTATATAAAGCATAAAAGGCCTTTTCTGTCAGGTGAATGCCTAATTTTTGGGGCCTCTACTTCAGTGGCCTACACTAAAAATTGTATCCAGTGTCCGCCTAATGTACCTCCAGCCACATCATCACAAGTTATTTTCTGTCAGGTAAATGCCTAATTTTTGAGGCCTGTACTCCAGGGGCCTACAGTAAAATTTGTATCCAGTGACCGCCTTATGTACCTCCAGCCACATAATCACAAGTTCTTTTCTGTCAGGTTAATGCCTAATGTTTGGGGCCTATACTGGCCTACAGTAAAAATTTTATCCAGTGACCGCCTAACTTACCTCCAGCCACATCATCAAAAGTTATTTTCTGTCAGGTGAATGTCTAATTTTTAGGGCCTGTACTCCAGTGGCCTACAGTAAGATTTGTATCCAGTGACCGCCTAATGTACCTCTAGCCACATCATCACAAGTTGTTTTCTGTCAGGTGAATGCCTACTTTTTGGGGCCTTTACTGGCCTATAATAAAAATTGTATCCAGTGACCACCTAATGTACCTCCAGCCACATAATCACAAGTTATTTTCTGTCAGGTGAATGCCTAACTTTTGGGACCTGTACTTTAGTGGCCTACAGTAACATTTTTATCCAGTGACCGCGTAATGTACCTCCAGCCACATAATTACAAGTTCTTTTCTGTCAGGATAATGCATAATTTTTGGGGCCTGTACTAGCCTACAGTAAAATTTTTAGCCAGTGACCACCTAATGTACCTCCAACCACATCATCACAAGTTCTTTTCTGTCAGGTGAATACCTAATTTTTGAAGCCTGTACTCCCGTGGCCTAAAATAAAAAAAATTCTAGGCTCTAGCAGGGCACATTTTTGAGTTTTCCTTTAAGACGCATAAAAATTCCTCCTGATTAAAATACATATTTTTGGTGTGAATTTTTGCCAATGATCCCCCTCTGGTTTGTCACTGTCCATGTTGTGGGACTATTTGTGCACTTCTAGTAAGTATTTGGTGGCTGCAAATATGACCTGAAGATTTTTAAGGTTCACTTGCCATTAAGTCAATGGGGCCCGCCGCAAACGCACGGTTCGCGAACATTTGATCATGAACACTCGTTCGCGAACCGTCCCGTCCGATGTTCATCCATTACTAGTGGTAATCACCACCACTGTCTATGACACGGCTGTAAGTCCTAAGAGTGCTTATGGACAAGGTTGTACTGGTGAACAACCCTTTTAAGTTTTACAAGTAACTATTTTACCTAGTATGAATGGTATTGACCACTTGTAGTATTAATCAGCAATGTAACTGGTGTCCATGGAAGTAAATCTACGGCAGTGTTCCTCAGCTCCAGTCCTCAGGACCCTCCTGCCAGTCATGATTTGAGAATTCCCCACAGAATGAATACCTGTGCTAAGTTTTGATGCATTGACTCTAATTATATCACCTGCTCAATACTAAGGAAATCCTGAAAACATAACTGGCAGGTAGGCCCTGAGGACTGGAGTTGAATAACACTGATCTACAGGACATGCTTAAACATTTTTTACTTCTTGGAGCAATTTGCTAAGAGTTTTACCCATGAGGCAATGCTAACAGAAACATTAATATAGATACTGTGATATCCTTGAGATGCCACTACTGCTTAGTCCCTAGAATAGCTATCCTGAGTTAGTATGCACCACAGCACTATCTTGCAGCTTCTGTAGCCATAAAATCCACTCTAAATTGATTGCCAGTACTTTGCTAATGTCTTGGCAGAATTTCATGAAAGCTATCTAAGCCACAATCCATTGTCTGTTGTTGGATGTCACTTAGTGAAAATTGCATAAAGTATACGATAACCTCTAATAATGTATTCCAATCAGGATATATTTTAACACTGGTCTGAAGTGTTTAATTGGTTCTCAACCACATTGTATAGGCTTGTGTGACAATACACCAAATTATTGTTAGGCTATTATTCTTTTGAAGTTAGTGGCTTAGCTCCATATATGTCAGATACTGTTGTTCTTAAATGATCTGAAGCCAAACCCCATAGAAATCAATAGGGACTTGAACTTTAGTGCTGTAAAATGTCTGTAAAATAGTCGTAGTAAGGGCAGGAGGGCGGCAAAATGAACCAAAATGGGGGTAAGAGCAGGACAATTGCAATGCAAACAAATGTGGATAGGGAATTTACTGAAAATAACGGTCCATTCACACGTCCGTTGTTTCTTTCCTGATCTGTTCCTTTTTTTGCGGAATAGATCTGGACCAGTTCTGTACCCATTCATTTTCAATGGGTCCTGAAAAGAAATCAGACATTGAGCTGTCCGATTTTTTTCAGGACCCATTGAAAATTAATGGGTAGAGAACTGGTCCAGATCTGTTCTTCAAAAAACGGAACAGATCAGGAAAGAAACAACGACGTGTGAATGGACCCTAACATAGAATAGAAAAAAATTAAAAATAATATTCTTGAACCAGGAGTCGGAGGTTTAAGTGGAGTAGGAGTTTAAGGTAGCTAATGCCAAAAAAAACTAAGGAGTAGATCCAAAACAGAGATGACCAAGTCAACCATTCAAGAACCGCTGGGTTGCTGGTCAAGACACGACTGCTAGATGACACCGAGAGCTCAGGCCTCCTGCTGCCACACCCCCTTAGGCTACATGCACATGACCGTATGTGTTTTGAGGTCCACAAATTGCAGATCCGCAAAAAAAAAGGATGACGTTTCATATGGCATCCGTTTTTTTGCAAATACATTGTAATATTGCCCATCATTGTCCACAAACTAGAAAAAAATAGGACAGGCACAATCTTTTTTTCGGGGGAACGGAACGGACATACTGATGCGGACAGCACACGGTGTGCTGTGCAGGTTTTTTGCTGACTAGTCAGTGTGCAATTTAAGCTCGAAATACATCCATAATTTTCAGAGTTTTTAAAAAGCACTTTTTGGCCAAAATACACCATTTTACAGCCTTTGCAGCATCAGCACGTGTGAAATTCAAGGGTAATATACTGCTGTCATATTCAGTTACCAAACAAACACCCGTTAGGGCAAAAAAAGTTTATTTGGCAGCCTTTGCTGCATATGTCGGTGTGAGATACACCCTTTATATATTGGAAATACCGTCATTTTGTGCACAAATCTAGTGTTGAGCGCGAATATTCGAATTTCAAATTTTTATCTCAAATATCGCAACTTCGAGATTTCGCGAATATTTCTAATATAGTTCCATATATTTGCGAAATCGAATATTCGTATTTCTTTATTTTTATTTTTTTTTTCATCTGAAAATATATGATTCCTCCCTGCTTCTTGCTTGTGGGTCAATGAGCCTTTGGCCCACGAGCAACTGAATTGAAGCTGGAAGGAATAACGTTTTTCAGATGGACCAAATATGACGAATATTCTAAATAAAGAATATATTGCTGTATATTCAATTTTAGAATATTCGTCCTATTCTAATCTAAACCAATAATCTCGGTTATAATATTCGAGTTCACGAATATTACAACAGAAAAATCGTAATGGTTAATACGTGTTCCCGAGCGCATGACAAAATCGTTATTTAATCAACTTCAGCATACAACACCCCGACAAGCGTCCCCGTCACCATGGGAACGCCTGTGGTTTAGAAAATACCATCGGATCTGAGTTTTCCCTGAGATCGTAAAACCTCAGATCCGATGGTATGTTCTAACCCACAGGCGTTCCCATGGTGACGAGGACGCTTGTCGGGGAGCAGTATGCCAAAGTGGAATATTATTGCTCTAACTTCGTCTTTTAGAATATTCTTAATATTGCTCTAACTTCGTCTTTTAGAATATTCGTAATATTGCTCTAACTTCGTCTTTTAGAATATTACGAATATTCTAAAAGACGAAGTTAGAGCAATATTAAGAATATTCGTAAAATACACATAGATTGTAATTTATCTAATATAGTGCTATAATCCCTTTTTTTGTCAATTTTTTTTGCCTTTTCGGAACTTCAGTTTTGGAAAATATGTACACTATTAAAAAAATTACTTTAGCAGTTTATTAGCTAAATTACAATCTATATGTGTATTTTACGAATATTCTTAATATTGCTCTAACTTCGTCTTTTAGAATATTCGCAATATTCTAAAAGACGAATTTAGAGCAATATTACGAATATTCTGAAAGACGAAGTTAGAGCAATATTAAGAATATTAGTAAAATACACATATAGATTGTAATTTAGCGAATATACTGCTATAGTAATTTTTTTAATAGTATACATATTTTCCAAAACTGAAGTTCAGAAGAGGCAAAAAAAATTAGAGAAAAAAAGGATATATTAGCTAAATTACAATCTATATGTGTATTTTACGAAAATTTTTAATATTTTTCTAACTTCGTCTTTTAGAAAATTAAGACTATTAAGAATATTCTAAAAGACGAAGTTAGAGCAATATTAAGAATATTCGTAAAATACACATATTAGCCTAGCCATAGTCAATTAGTCATAGGAACAATGCCTTATACTATCAAAAGAAAAATCGCAATACGCGATTAATTAAATTGCATATTATTCACGATAAATGGAATAATTACGAATATTCGATTTCGACTAATATAACACGAATATTCAATCGAATATTTGCGAAATATCGCAAAATTGAATATGCACCTCCCGCTCATCACTACACAAATCTGTAATTGAGGCCTAGTGTGGGTCAGGGCGTGTGAGATACACCCTTCTAAATACAGGGCTTTTATTCAGGTATTTTAAATACAGCCATTTTGTGCTCAAACCTTTAATTGTGGCCTAGTGTGGGTCAGGGTGTGTGAGATACACCCTTTTTATACAGGGGTTCTATTGTTCTATTAATAAAACAACCTTTTTTTGGGCAAAATACACAATAGTTGCGCCCTTGCAGTATCAAGACATTTGAAATTCCAGGGTTATATAATGGATAATGCTGTCATATTCAGTTATTAAACACCCGTTTGGGGAAAAAATAAAAATAAATTGGCAGCC